>NC_089811.1:20409321-20774321 GCF_029633855.1 Hoplias malabaricus | reverse complement strand
AAAGCCTTCAAAAAACCTGCTACTTCAATTTTACTATTTCTTTTATTACCTGTGCAATTACACATGAACCATGTATATAACAACGTTGTAACTACTGTGTGAAATAGTGTTACCCTCATGCAATTACACAAGGTTATTTTTGCAGTTGTAATATTACAATGGCAAGTTACACTGATGTTTAATAAGCAGTTCATGGATAATTACACAAACAAAATAAAGTGTGCATACTTATTTAAAGTGCATCCACTGCATCCAGTGATGGGAGAGGTGGGGCCATCCTGACCAGCCAGATAGACATCACCTGGATTTGAACCCGAAATATCCACATCATTAAGGAGAGCCTATAGTTTAAGACTTTCATTGTGAGTGGTGCCACAGATAAGAGTATAAAACCCATCAACACTGGGCTGTGGAGCAGTGGAACTGTGTTCTGTGGGGGATGGAGCACCACACAGTATCTCAGACTGAGCTGGTGTGAAGTTTGTGATCCAGAATGAATCTAAATAAATGTATAAAAATAAATAAATAAATGAATAAATAAAATAAATCAGAAAAGGCCTGAAAAGCTTGTACTAGGAATGTTCCCACTTAGCCTAACTTAAATTACATACACATACCTGACTTCACTGATGTTCTCATGGCAGAATGAGATGAGATTCTCACAGCAATCACTGAATGTAATTCCTTCCTAAACAAAGTTGAAGCTGTTCATCCTTATTTATTGTTCTTTCAAGAAGTTTTTTAGAGTTCCACCATGTTTGAAAGACACAGAACCTGTTCCTATACTACCTAGAACCATTTGCAGACAGACGACTGGTGGGAACCATGCTGCAGATGTTGGTTTGAGGTCAGCAGTGAGAGGTCAGCTCTGCAATTCAGATTCAGGCTAATAGTCGCTGTGTTTCATGGGGCTTTGGAAGAAAGAAGCCATGACCCATGCTAGTTTATCTTCTGTAATAAAACACACCTGACGCATGTCAGAAGACAGAGGGAGGCAATTCTTTAAATAGACATGGACCCACCATGCTGGTGAGAATCAGAATGGACCTGTATGAATGTTTAACCTTCTCGCTGTCTTTTCTTTCCCCTAGCTTAAATATTTAAACAGAGAGCAGCATGAGTAGACTACTCTGAGGTCTCCAGGTCACACATTCTGTTAAGCCTCAGACTACACTGTAAAATTTTCCTGTAATTTACTGGCAGCAGTTTCATCAGTATTGTACTGTTTTGTAATATGTCCACAATTAAGAAGATTTGTGTCAGGAGTCATCCAGCATTGCAGGGGAATTCAAACTTGTTTAAGTGGGCAGGGAATTCAAATGAAATAGAAAATTACGTTTTTTTTTTCTTTATTATTTAATCAAACCTTTTAGGTAGTACATATAATTGAGTATTGGGGAAAGGCCATCTGAATGACTATTTAGAGTGTACAAATGTGGGCACATACACATGGACATGAAGACCACCACCGAAGTGGTGCCTGCTGTGGTGCCTACTTGCTGAGGTGTCTGTGTAATGAGGACTGCTGCTTACATAAGCCCTACTGTTGCTGCCATGGCCACCGAGGCATAGTTGAGTATGTCAGGCTTAATTCCCACTGAGGGACATGTCTGTGGGGAGGCCGTCCAAACAGCTTTGCAGTGATAGGAGGCTTGAGACGAGGGGACAGCCCAGTGCCACAGGAAGAGCACACAGCTTTATTCTGCTCAGTCCATGCATCCCTGCTGCTGCTTTGATTCCAGCTCTAGAGGAGTTGCTCTGTAGCCCACACTCACAAGGAGCCCTTGGGAATCAACACAGGAGTCCTGCTGTGATCATAATGACCTGAGTGGTTAATCCATTGATGTTAACCCTTTAATCCTTCACCCAAAGTTCTCTTCATTTGAAACAGGTGATGTGCAACTACTCCATAGATCCATTTAGTTCCATCCTCCTCTGTGTTGATTATTTAAAGTATGCATTCACAATTCAAGGTTTGTGTCAATAAAGAGTGCACCATAAAGTGGCCGATTTGACTATTCAGAAGCGGTGTCTACAAACCTTTAAATATATGTGATTATGATACTTTGGCAATAATACCACAACTCCCCTGCATTTTAAAGAGCAACACCAATGGCCATCTCACATTTATTAGCTGTTCCAAGGAGCCTGTGATATCATGGCTTATGACTTTACACAAACATTTCTAAAAGTAACTGGCAAAGAAACATTTCTTAATATAGGAGGAGCATTCAACTAATCCCTCAGGTCATTTTATAAAGATTCTAGGAAGTGTCATTTTCTGAAGAAAACAATATTAGTTTTGTTGCATTCACTATGAAAATGAAACCACTCTGAGTAACACAAGTATGATGATGAAACTTGAGCATCACGCTATGACTGTGGATTCCAGGAAATTAGTCACCCATTCTACTGCCCAGACTGGTTTTCACTTCCCCAAAAAAAAAAAAAAACACTTTCTGTTTTCTGATGAAATCTGTAAGAAATTGCTGTATATTTACAGTGAATTTTTAAACAGTAAGATACTGTAATTCTGTTTTACAGTATTTTACTGCTGATTTACAACATCTGTGCTGCCAGTAATTTATTGTGAAATTTACAGTAGTCAAGGGAATCCAGTCATAGGCTGTAATAAAATAATATACGTAGTATTAAACTGTAAACTAAACTTATAATATTTTTACTGTTAATTTACAGTAGTATGCTGGTATCTGTAGTGCCAGTAATTTACTGTAAAATTCACAGGGAAAAAAAAGTTTTTACAGTGTATAAACTGATATTTTTGAAGTAAATAACAAATATATTTGTTTTTCAAGGCAATGAAATGCTAATTGCAAGATCTAACAAATGTATAGAAGTTAACAGAAGTAAAAATAAGGTTGCAAAAATACACAAATGTAAATGTACCCTTTTAAAGGAACCCCATTGGTTTTACAGTGCATATTTACAGACTCCAGGAAACTACTGTAAATTTACAGCAGTTTTTTACAGGGTGTTCCCTAAAATTACATTATTTTTTCTTCTCCAGGAGAGGTGAATATTTGTAAGCTTTCATTATAGAGCTGTGAAAACAAAACACAACAAAAAGCACCACGGTACTTACCCTTATAAAATCAAAATACAATGAATATAGAAATACAATAAATAAATGTACAGAATTGAAACAGCGATGTCTTGGAGTGTTTCAATAACTTTGAACACCCACTGAAACATCACACCATTAGGTATCATGATTTTGTTAAATCTGGGAAATTTGTTGCCTCTTGACACTTTTTTATGATGTCAGCATGCAAACCCTCCAGCTGTTTAAACCACCTCGGGGCTAAAAGATTTTCAGTATATGCTTCTAACAATATGCTGCTAAAATTAAGTGTAGCAAAATATAGCCACAGTTTTCTCAGAATTCTCTACAAGCCTTACTTGTTGAGTAATTTTGTACTGTAAAAGAGCACTAGTTGCATTTTGGTGTTTTTGCTCCTGGTCTCCCCCTACAGTTGCAAACTAAAATGAACTTTTAGAGCAATGTCCTGAAAACTGTGGAGTGTGTAGTGAGAGGGTGGTTTCTACCTCCCCGCACAGATTCATAATGCAGTTTCTGGCGATATGAGGCTCTGTTCTCCCCTACTGAAGCTCAGTGGAGCATCACAGTGATTTTGAAGCAGTTATTTTAAGGTATAAATATACAACAAAACATAGCCTTGCATTATTTACAGGTGCACTCTTTGGCAGAGGTGGACCTTGACACTTGCTTGCTCAGAAATGACTGTACTTAATTTCCTTTCCTGACTGCAGCTTATATACTGATTACTGATTAAGTGATTACTTCATGTATTTAAACTGTTTCTGTTCATTCCTGATATTAAATGTTCATTTATTGTCGTTATCTTAGATTAGAACATATCGCAGGGATCAGACTGTACATATACAAAAGCACAGTAAAGTTGCATCAGACTGAAGAAACAGGACATTTTATCCTCATTGCACAGCAGTTTAATGAAATGTAGATCCATGTTTGGCCCATACATTGTAGTTAACATACACACACATAGAAATAAAAGTTAATGAACATCTGGAAATTACGTCCTACACTAAGAATCTAATTTTTTAAAAAGTTTCCTCAATTTTCTAGGCCAGTGTATATCAGGGTCCCCGCAGATCCTTAAAAAATATTAAAAAGACTTATAATTCTTCTAAAAAATATATAATTTTCTTAAGGTCTTAAAACTCATTGAATTTTGGCAATTAAAGAGTGGCATTAAATTTAATCTGGGGCTGCATTAAATTTCATCTAGGAGGAATGAAAGAAAGATATCAATGTTCGAAGAGACTATATTTCATGCTATTTCACCAGTGCACGTCCCTGTCTATACCAACAGTAAAAAAGGTGTGCGCCTATAGCACAGGCATTACACACTGTTCAGGGGGCAGTGTTTTCTCTGTAGGCCAATATTCATGTTGTAGAAATAAACAAAGTGTTTCAGAATGGCTATTTCAGACTCGAACCATGGCAAAAATGGGCAAATGCAGCTTTAATGATAACTGGCTTGAGGATGTGTCACGCCCTTGTTCTGTCTTGTCTGCTGTCCCTGCCATGTGCTCACTTAACACATGGCTCTGTATGTTATTGTTCATGTGTCCGCCCTAGTCCCGCCTTTGTTCCTCCTCCTCATCTGTGTCTCCTTTGTAATCCTGCATTCTCATTAGCTGTCCCAGGTGTTTCTTGTCTGTGGTGTGCATTTAAATTCCCTTGTCTCTGTGTGTTTGTTGGACATTCCATGTTTGCATGTCTGTCTTGTTGGTTCTTGGATTTGGTCCATGTTTGCTTGTCTGTTCCTTGATTTGGTTCATCACCCAGTGTATCTGTCTGGTCTGTTTGTTTCTTCCATGTGCTTTGAGTTCTCATTAGGTTTCTTTGTTAGATTTCTGTCTAGGTTTGTTTGTTTAGTTCTCCTTTTCCAGGTATTTATTTAGCTCTCCATGTCTAGGTCTCTGTTTAGTTCTCTGTCCAGTTTTAGTCTGTTTAGCTCCCTGTCTGTCTCTTAAGTATCTGTCTCCCAGTCTAGGTCACTCTAAGTCTCTCTGTCTAGGTCTTTCTTTAAGTATTCTGTCTAGTTATCTTAATCTGTCTCTGTATTGTTATCTTGTGTTGTAAATAAAGTTAGTCATTGTGTTTTAGCAAGTGTGTCCACCTCCGTCAGTCTGTGTGTCCCTGACAGGATGAAAAATATAGTGGCTAGTTGCAAAAAACAACAGAGTATGAAGCGCTGTGCAGATTATGTAAAAAATATATATAAATAAATAAATTGCGGACAATGGGCTGTAAAGCCCTTGACGCACATATGAAAGGGGAGAAGCACAAGCACTATGCTGACAGTCAGACAACAGATAATACAGACAACTGTTCAAATATTTGTGGCACTGGTACTGCAAATCGAAACACCAACATTATGCCTGCTTTGATGTCTTCTGGACCCTGTACAAGTAATGCCTTCAATACATTCTCTCAAACTACTACACTGAATGCCGAAATGCTGTGAGTTTTGCAAACGGTTAGCAGACATCACTTACCACATCTTGATGGTATGGTGTGGTATATTAGGGGGATAGTGGGGCCATTCTTTATCAATGGAAACCTCAAGGCCACTGCATATGCGAAATTGCTACATGATGTGTTTCCCTCTTTATACACTGAACCTGGCATGTTACCTGAGTTTTTCCAGCAAGATGGTGCACCACCACATTATGGGTGTCAGGTCTGAACATTCCTAGATGAACAGATTCCTGGAAAGTGGATTGGTTGTTGTGGGCCAGTTGAATGGCCCCCAAGGTCTCCTGATCTGACCTCCTTAGACTTTTATCTTTGGGGTCGTCTGAAGGCAATTGTCTATGCTGTGAAGATACGAGATGTGCCGCACCTGAAACTACAGATACTGGAAGCCTGTGCTAGCATTTCTCCTGTGGTGTTGCTATCAGTGTGTGAAGAGTGGGAGAAGAGGATTGCATTGACAATCCAACACAATGGGCAGCACTTTGAACACATTTTATAAGTGGTCAGAAACTTGTAAATAACTTGTAAATAAATGAAAGAATAAAGTAACGTTAAAACCAAGCACACCATTGTTTTTCTTGTGAAATTCCCAATAAGTTTGATGTGTCACATGACACTCTTCCGATTGAACCATTGAAAAAACAAAAGTTGTATCCAAAATGGCTGACTTCAAAATGGCCACCATGGTCACCACCCATCTTGAAAAGTTTCCCCCCTCCCATATACTAATGTGCCACAAACAGGAAGTTAATATCACCAACAATTCCCATTTTATTAAGGTGTATCCATATAAAAGGCCCACCCTGTATAATAATACATAATACTGGCAAGGAAATTTGCAATAGTTGGTTTTGGTTTAGGAACTCTAGTGGATAAATGTGATTAAGCTGCAAAAGCAACTAAGCTTTCTTACCATGATGGAATTAACCTAGCTGGTTCTTAATTGAACAATATATTTCTAGTTATTTTTGATTGTTTCCATGTTCTAAATTATAAGCATATTCATTTATTGTCACCCACATAGGCATACTGTGTGCACTGTGAGGGGGCTGTCTCCTGGTAGACAGGGTTGGGGAGCTGGTGCTGCTGGGTGTGTGTATGGCATGAGGCTATTCTTCTGTACATGTTTGTCTTTGCACACCTTATCTTCGGTAAACTTAACTTTATTTAAATATTTGACATATATATTTTAATAAAGTGTTCTGGGTGTCATTTCTTTAGGAATAATGGCTGATTTTATAATGTTTGTATTTTTCTTAATTTCAGGAATGTACAAAGGAACTAAATCACAGGAATATGCTCTGCTTGTCAATGGATGGACACTCTGTTAATTGGAAATTTGTGGAACTCTTGCAGAAAGAGCATGCTGAGCAATTTGCCGGGATGCAAATTCAAATTGTTGGAAGCTGTGGTCTACATACCCTTCATAATGCATTTAAAAGTGGTTTTGAAGTGTGGTTGCTGGAAAAAGTGCTTAAAGCATTGCATTGCCTCTTCTACTGTGCACCAGCCAGAAGAGAAGACTTCACTCCTGCAACATCATCCTCAACATTGCCCTTGCCTTTCTGTGGCCATAGGTGGTTGGAAAATGTGCCAGCTGTAGAAGGAGCGTTAAAAGACTGGCCCTCAATTGTGAAATATGTGGATGTTGTGAAGTCAAAGAAGCTGAAGAACCCATCATCATTTGACAGTATTTGTGAAGCCCAAATGGATCCCCTTCTGCTGGGCAAATTTCCTTTTTTCATGGCCATATTACAAGCCTGCCCTGTGAAGGACTGGCGTCCCCTCCAGGGTGTATTCCTGCCTTGCGCCCGATGATTCCAAGTAGGCTCTGGACCCCCGTGACCCTAAAAAATTGGATAAGCGGTTACAGATAATGGATGGATTACAGATAATGGATATTACAAGCCTTTCAACCATTTCTGGCTAAATATCAGACATATGTTCCCACAATGCCCTTTCTTTTGGAGGACTTGGAAAATTTGATCTCACAACAACAGTAACAAAAAAAATAAATAAGCTGTCAAACACTAAATGAACTGAATTGAATTTTATTTTCAGAATTAAATGATTTATCAAGCAAGATCCCCTGCCTCTCACTCCATATAAACTAGTCAGGATTTATGTCACAGATCAAAAACCCTGGCTCAGTGCAAAGCAAATGGGCATTGGAATGGGTGCAGCAGCTGTCATCAAGGTGGGACCTGTAAATTCACTGATATCGTTTAGATAAAAATGTGTCAGACAAATGTGTGAATAATTTGAGTGTGAGCTTTTTTGATATATACAGTTGAGGTAATGTTAACCTTCG
Organism: Hoplias malabaricus; assembly: GCF_029633855.1. Lineage (NCBI taxonomy): Eukaryota > Metazoa > Chordata > Actinopteri > Characiformes > Erythrinidae > Hoplias > Hoplias malabaricus. The sequence goes on along the minus strand of NC_089811.1, from coordinate 20,766,462 downwards.
GCTTAGTGTTTAGAGAGATCCTGGAAATTTAACAAGCTAAAGTCAAAGAAAGAGTAAGTGATCTTGGTGTGCTTCAGCTCAGAAAAGACTACCAGATTGTACTTTGGAAGATCTGTAAGAAGGCTCTGGATAAGTACCCTCTGAAGTATTCCATCGTCCACAATATGATGTGTTTGGACCTACAGAAAATGCACTCAAACCCAGATGACTGTCTGCAGAAAATAAAAGCACTCACCCAGAAATTTGTGCAGTTGGAAGGCGGGATATCTGCTGGAAAATTACAAGAATAGAATGGAATGTTAAATTATGGTTTTCTATTCTGTTATCAACATGAATGTTGTTAACACATGAATTTTAACACTCTTTATAAGACAAATTCTTTGGTTTGAAGTATTAGCCTGGTCAGAGATTTATACCCAGAGATTTGATTGCACAGTTCTGGTATCATGGTATTATTGGGTTACAAGCTACTTTCCTATTCTAATTGTGATGCTATGTGTTGACATTGTTCTTCTGCATCCTTTTATTTTCTATTCTAATTACAAGTGATGTAATATCTCAGCAGTTCGAAAATATCCTGTACAGTGAGGCCAAAGGTTTGGACATGTCCTTCAGTCCTTCAGAGGAATCCAGAGTTGATATATTTTTACATCAGAAAGTGAGTGGGTCTTATCCTGACCTCTGGACAATCTACAAAACTTGCTGCTCTTGTCCCATGGGCAAGCTGAAGTTGAATGTGGATTTTCAACAAATAAAGAGGTGGAGACTTGCAACATAACCGAGGAAACAATCATTGCACATAGGCTTATATGTGACCATGTCAGAGAGTGTGGAGTGACCAAAGTGCCTCTGATCAAAGAGATGCTCAGTTACTGTGCCACAGCATACAGAGAAGTAAAAAGGAAAATGATGACCAAAACAAAAAAGAAAGAATGTGGTGGAGGAACTTAAAAGCAAGAGGAGATCATTGGAAGGTGTATGTGAGAGTCTCCAAAAGGATGCTGACCACATGGCAGAAGCAGCAGAGAATTCTGCTAGCACCAAAATGGCAACACTAATAACCAAGTCAAACACCCTGAGACGACGAGTCAAGGAAAAGAGAGAGCAGGTTGTGGTCCTAAATGCTGACATTGAAAAGAAGGCTACTGAACTGAGATACTTAACGGGTCAACAGTAAAAATTTCTGCAAAACAAGAATATTGTGGATCTTTGTTGTTGTTGTTTTTTTTGGACTCTTATTCCCTTATGTTTACTCTGTGTTTTACTTGTCATTTCCACTTTCATTTATTTATGCACTGTTTGTACGTTATTTAGCGCAGTATTGTTCTGTGGTATTGAGAAGGCAGTTACCAGATATGCAATTTATGTTGTAAACATGCACTGACTGGTTCCACTGTTGCTCAAATACAAATGTGCTTTTTTAAACTGAACATCCTAGAGTGTATTTGATTTCATATTTTTATGTTTATTCTTAGAGGTCTTAAAAATGTCTTAAAAGTCATTAAATTTGTTGATCAATAATGTGTAGATACCTTGGTATATGTCTGCAGAAGACATATAGTCTCAGTGTGCATCTACTTGCTGTTGTTGACTACGTACAGTTATACAGTATGCTTGTGCCACACACAATGATGCCAAACACCAGCAACTTGAATCTAATGCCTCACTTTTAGGGTGTTTTGTCTAACACTGAGGAATATCTCTACTTTGTATTTTTGCTTGAGTCCCCTATCACTTGAGAAGACCATTAGCCAAAGATTAAACCCCTCTCACTGCAGTGAAACACTCCAACAAGTGAAGCACCATGAACACACTCTGTACATGCTCAATTTCTTTTGCCCTCAAGAGCTTTTCTGATGAACTTGAAAGAGACCATTTATTTGAAGCTCAGGTTAAATGGCCTGCTGAATCCAGATGAAAAGAAGTAACAAAAGAAAAAAAATGTCCCTAACCCATTTATTTATTCTGTTCAGGGCCTCATGATTACATTCAGTGAATGGGACAGCTTAAATTACACTGGAGATGTTTTAATTTCATTTGCAATGTAACCTCTGTAACACCACCAGGGAAAGAACCAACAATGGGCTTTTTTTGTTTTAATTGTAATTTCACCAAACAAACTTTAGGACAAAGAAGACAAACTAAAATTTTGGTCACCTGCCTGCAAAAGGAGGACATAGCCTGAAGCAGAGCTATGGAAATAATGCTGTAATTTGTTAGTTAACGCCTGCACAACACATTGCTGTTTCTAACATTTGGAAGCTCAGAGTTAGGCTTATGGTTAAGGTTCAGGTTTAGGTTTAGGCGTTTGCTAGGATCAAAAAAACACAAAATGCTACTGTTTCTACAGTTTTTCAGCTTACAGGAAGCTTTTTATGATTAAGTTTGCTTTAAATTTACAGTTACATTTAAGCTTAGGGTTTGGTTTATGTTTAGGGCTATGGTTAGGATCAGGTTTAGGTTTCACTCTAGGGGTTAGGTTTAGGATAAAGTTTAGTGTTAAAAGTAAATTTAGGGTTAGGTGTTAAGGTTTAGGGTTAGTTTTAGGATTAAGTTTATGTTTAGAGTTACGATTCAGGTTTATGTTAGGGTTAGGTTTAGGGGATGTTACCAGGAGTTTAGGTGAACATGCACAAATATAAATATTTCACATTTTACAAATGGCAATTATATTCAGAATACATTGTATGATCCCTGGGAACAGTCTTTCAGTATAATATATGCAAATTTACCTTGAAACCATCTCTGTAGACTGGAGCACTAGACTCTCAAATGTGGGTTTTGTGCCTTGCAGCAGGACATGAGAGTCAGAGATCTGATGAATATGAAGATGAAGTAAATCATACACTATATGGGAGATGTTGTTCTACTTTAGAAGGTTCTCTTGACAATCATCTTCAAAGCATATACAAGATTTTATTCATTGGAAGAATGGTGTTCTACACTGTCAGGGCAATTCCAGAGACATGAATCTATGTCAGGATGCATTATAGCTCTTTTGATGACTCGTGCAAACTCATGATCATGAAATCTGATTTTTATAATCATATTCAAGCTTTTATATATATATATATATATATATATATATATATATATATATATATATATATATATATATATATATATATATATATATATATATTTTTACATTTCAGGAGCAAGCTATTCTTACTTTCCTTACCTCAGTGACTTGCCTGTGTCGCTACTATAAAAACCAATGTGACTATACAAGCAAATGCAGCTATAGTGTCAGACAATGACCCCAGACAATAACACTGCAAATCAGATTGAAGATATTAATCTGATATTTCCTGCAGTGTAAACAAAGCATTTGTGTCCATTTCACAGACTAGGATTAAGCCTAGTCCTAGACTAGACTACAGGTTGATGGTGGGTAATCTAAACTTAAACCCATTCTCACCAGACTGATTAAAATTTCTGTTTGAGTGAGGACAATTTTTCATTGTAACATTTTACTCTTTCAAGATCAAGATAGTCATGTGAGAACTTGTGGAGGAAACTTGTTAGTCAAACACTCCTATGACTTGCTCTACCAGGTAACATTACAACAGCACTGCCTTGGGGCAGAGCGAGATAAACCTCACTGACTTTGTTGTAAATAAATGGAATTCATTCCACACCTCAATCCACACCAACTCATTTTACTGTCACTTTAATATTGACCCTTTAATATTCTGTATCGCTGTAATGCTTTATTTGAGGGCTAGTTACACAGAACGTCTATAATACATATGTAAGCATTGAATAACATATTTGTAACACTATACTCCTTTACTGACTGTCTTCATTGGCAAGACATATGTTCATGAAATAAATGCCACTGTATTAATTGTCATAAAAAATGGATTGAATGATTGATTGGCAGTTGTTCTGTTATTTGCAAATCATGATTATATAAGTTGTTATAAATATGCCTAGTTTAAGACCCATTATAAATCAACGCAGTGTCATTTATTTCATAAAACATCTGATAAAACTGTGTTCATTCATTGATTCATTCATTCTATGTCAGACCAATACTCACATATTGGTTACAAATATGTTATTCAATGCTTATGCCTGTGCTATGAAGACACTGTGCAGGCAGTATTCCAACAAAGCAGTACCATATTTCATATCATTATAATTATAACCATGGCACTATCATAGAGTAGTTCTTCATTAACTCTCTGTTTAATAGTAATTTTTTAATAGTAGGCATTAGAAAGCTACAGAGCTCTCTTTGTATTGCTCTATTAATAAAGTGCTGAACAGTGCTTACATACTTCTTCAACTATGCCTGAAATATTGGGCGAGTAATGTGGGCTAGATGTTGCCTTAAGCCTTCAGTGAGACCATAGCCATCCAGTATGTACTCTATGTCCACTGGACACTGTTTCATTCAGCAAGTCTAGTTTTTAATTAAGAGAGAGGTTGCCACCTTTAACAATCTATTTCTATTCAAACAATTCTGTGAGGATTTGATTGCATGAATTTACTAATAATTAACAGTGTCTACAAATGTATATTGAATTTAGTTATTAAATCTGTTTTTAGGTTTGACATAATTTTATTATGTAATGCTGGTGATGCCATTTGTATCACTTTATGTTTGAGCACATTTATTATTTTTGAAATTATATTTATTTTAAAAGACAGAAGGCAGAATCACTTCAGTTTCTATGCTGTTAGATCCTGGATGTTCTACGGAGCACAACTGCTTTGTTAAAAGCTACTATGTGCCTGATGTGCATATGTATGTTTAAGATAATAAAACAAAAAGGCTAGAATTAAGACCAACACTAGCTCCTAAAATTTTGATAATGATGAGGGCGGCACGGTGGCGCAGGAGGTAGTGTCTCAGTAACACAGCTCCAGGGACCTGGAGGTTGTGGGGTCAAGTCCCACTCTGGGTGACTGTCTGTGAGCAGTGTGGTGTGTTCTCCCTGTGTCTGTGTGGGTTTCCTCTGTGTGACTGTCTGTGAGGAGTTTGGTGTGTTCTCCCTCCACTCCAGGGTAGGTTCCAGCCTTGCACCCAGCGATTCCGGGTAGGCTCCGGACCCTGAACTGGATAAGCGATTTCAAGGAATGAATGAATGAATGAATGATATTGAATAACAGTGTCCAGATGAGTAGAGTCATATTTGTTAGAACAGTACATTTATAAGGGTATGACTCTTTAAGGCTGTGATACTCAAAGTGTAGTTTAATACTGTCTATCTTTTAAAAGCTGCCAGTTAACGTCAATAATTCGATCACATCCTTCTCCGCCTGATCATCGTATATTGTTAATGTGTATTTAACTCTCTGAGAGAGACTGTTTAGACTGTTTTAACTATGAAAAAAAATCAGAAATGACTGGCAGATGCTGGAAGAAATTACTGTGAGTACCAGAGGAATACATTTACATTTTCAGCATTAGGCAGATGCTGAGAAGTGCTTTGTCATCCACTCAGAGAGCACATCCTCGTTAGTGCAAATAGGATTACAGTCCAAATAACACCGTACTGACACACCGTAGATACAGGAGTCACAAGAGGGAATTACAAATTCAGCACATCACAATTTGGGGAAAGACACTTAAAATAAGTGCAGGATTAATGGTCTTTTAAAGTATACGATCTTTAGTGTTTTTGTGTTTGAAGACCACTATTCAGACAATGAAGTCCAGTTGGTGTCCACCTGTGAGCCAGGACAGAGGAGCTAATGTTGATGTGAACAAGCTGTACCTGAGCCGAGAAACTGCCACATTGTGCCAGATACAGGACCACATATTAATGACCACCCTATGGAGCAAACAAGGGAGCCAATTAGCCAAAACTTCTCCTAACTTCTTCTAACCCTGAGCCCTGTGCTGCCCCATGTGGACAGATTGCGCCAGTGAATATACACTGCCTATAACAAGTGCCACTCTTGGATATGTTTCCTTTTTACTGCTTTTAGGAATGGAATCATGGTCAATATAATTTGGCTTTTTTTAAACAACAAAAAGATACCTGATGCCAGTAGTCTCACAGCTGAGATCACCAGAGTGCAGTGAATATGTCTCAAGTCATTATAATATAAATACACCTGTTTCTGGAAGGTCACAGGTTTAGAAGTATCCCTGGCTACAGTTGAAGAAACCATGAAGACAAAAGTGGGTTGCCCCCAAAATCATTTTGAAGTCATTGAACTTCAGTTAATTCCATTATTAAAAAAATAAAATAAAAATTGGAAGGAATATGGCACATGTAAATCAGCTTAGAGCATGCTGTCCTCACAGACTGAGTGACCGTGCAAAGAAGGAGACCAGTGATGGAGGTCACCAAGGCAACTGTGACTACGCTGAAGCAGTTAAAAGCTTCAGGAGATGAGATGAGGGGGGACTCTGTTGCCCAGGTTCATCACTGGTCAAAGCGGTAAAGAAGAAACCACTGTTAAAAAATGCTCATATTAGGTCTTTACAATTGCCCAAAGGCATGTGGGAAACTCCAAGGTTAACTGGAAGAAGGCTCTTTGGCCTGATGAGTCCAAAATAACAATAACTGAAAATCATCCAAGTTGTAAATAGGCACTATATATAGTGTATGTATAGGATACAGATGAAATCTTTATGATTAGATATTCAATCATCCTCACAACAATGCAATTATACAAGTCCAGTAAGCAAACACATGTACACAACAGGAGCTAAATGTTTTGGACACTTCAAAGTAATAAAATAAAAAATGTTGCCCCCTCTTTGCTGTGATGGTGTTGAAGGAAATGGCTCTGTGTCACAAAAGCAACTCCCGCTCATCTTAATGCTAGTGATATTTTGTTAAAGGTTTCTGGCGCTAACTGTTAATGCATTACCAGTAGTAACATTATGGTCATTGCTTTGCTAACATGTAATTACATGGTAACAGCTATAGAGACATCATATAAAGCCGTACTCAATGTTTCTGTCACAGTGAACAAAGATTTGATTCTGTCAAACAAGGCTCCATGTGAAGTCCCAGCACAATGACTAAACGCTGCAGACTTGTTGCAGAAATACAGTGTTGTGCACCGCACTGCTGAGGCTCTCCAGGCATTTCTCAGCATTTTGTCAGGCTTCTATTCACCAGAGGCAGCTGACGCCAACACAATAAATAGCATGAAGAAGCTCAACAAAAGACTCAACTTTCTGTGCTTTAGACGTGTGCTGTTCAATGCGGGCGGCTGAATACAGCTGAGAGGGAATACCCAAAGTGTTTTGACGGATCACGTCAGCTTTGTTCTTGCTAAGCTGCCATGACTAGCTACATGTTTTGTTTTAGAAAGAGGTGCCTCTTCCCGTTAAGTCCTTACCCTGCCGCTTTTATTGGCTTTCAGAACACTAAACGCTGTAGCAGCCGAATATCAAATGCAGCTTTAAATCAGCAGACTCAGCTCTGCGCTCTGTAAACACTGCTATTTGATGTGTTCCTCAAATGCCGTGTCAAATCTCAGCCTCATGGAGAGACACATTTCCCACTGTTAGCAGGTCTGTGTCTTAACCCACACACGTTGCTCTGTCAGTTTGATGCCTTGATCATTTTTATTTAGCTTTTATTTTATTTTAAGTTTTATACCTGAGTTGATGCTGAATTTTCTCCATTGTTAGTTGTCACTAGGACACACACACACACACATACACACAATGTAAATTCTTCACAAAATAGTAGAATCATTAATTTCAGAGGAAAAATTGGGAAATACACCTATCAGCCAAAACATCTCACATTGTCCATTTAATCACCTCCATTGACCATAGAGGCACACTCTGTAGTTCTACACTTCTACAGCCGTTGTTCTGCATACTTTGTTCACCCTGTTCTTCAATGGTAAGTACCCCCACAGAGCAGGTAAGATTTTAGATGCTGAATCATTCTCGGTGCTTCAGTGACCCTGACATGGTGGGGATTTTAAGCATGCTGCTGGAATTTTAAGCAGTGTGTCCACTCATTTTTCCTCTCACTTATACACACCTACCTTGTCTGACCCACCTCAAAGATATAAATTCAGAGACAGTAGCTCATCAGTCACTGCACAGTTTGTGTTGGGCGTGGACACAGGACACTTTTAGCTGGATCCTTTTGGTTGGTGGACAATTCTTAATCCAACCGTGACACTAAGGGCTTTAAAACTCCAGCAGCACTGCTGTGTCTGATCCATTCATACCAGAGCAACATGCACTAACACGTCACCACAATGTCAGGGTCACTGCAACACTGAGAATGAACCACCACCCAAATGATACTTACCCTGTGGGGCTCCTGACCATTGAAGAACAGGGTGAAAGTGGGGTACAAAGCATGCAGAGCATCAGATAAATTACACTTAGTAACTGTTGAACCACAGAGAGATTTAATATATTATGTAATATAAAATGCTACTGGAAAGCATAAAAAAGATTCTACTGGTAAACACAATCAGGAGTGTCATTTTTTTTTTCTAGAGCAGCACCATAAATGTTTTAAGGTAGAATTAAAACGTGGTGTTTTGTGGCTGCTCATTACTGAGTAATAAAGAAATGGATCAAACATGGGAGAAATTCAAGCAAATGGCAAGTTGTTGAAAACTAAGTTCGGTGATTAGCTGAGTAATGCTCGCACAGTGGCAAATGACCTGGAAACTTTATTTGCTTTTGTCTCAATCACTAATAGACCATTACATTTCAGTGCACTGAGAGTAGAATCTCTAAATGGCTGTGTGAAAAGAGAAACATCCACAGTGTCTTGACTCTCAGTCTCCTGTACCCTTGGGCACCAACTGTATTGACCAATCACCAATGATCTCATCATTCAGAGATATATTCAGGAAATATGCAGTCTTTCTAAGAGCTAAAACCCAGGTGCTAAGCAGGGAGCATGTTCCCACCACTCACAAAGTGACAGTGAGGAGCTGGTGAGGGCAGGGTCAGTGTAAGTCTCTGGACGGTCCAGGTCTGGACAGATGGTGTGTGTCTACTCTGATGGACATAGCTGGCCTTCATACATTCTTCAGTGCCCTGTAAAGTCACAAGCTGCATGCCCAAACCTGCAACACCAGCTGACAGATGCCCAAACTTGCTAACAACATGAGCAGAAAAGGGGGAGAGACAAAAGACCACCCTCACCCAGCCAGGGAGACAGGCCAAACATGCTCCCTAGGACTCCCAGCCTTGGATATCTGAGACACCTTCTGGGTTCATATGAGAGTATAACAACATCAAATTGATACATTTAACCACCAATCTGGTCTGTAAAGTGGACATATTATGAAACATAAATCACTTGAGTGCATGTAGCATATTAATATTTGTTTGTTTGGTTTTTTTGGAATCTATGTCAGAAAATATAAGATCACAACTGTGATTTTATGCTGCTTCTTTCCTACAGTGCTGAACTCCTGCCTCCTAATCCGATTGCCTCCAATCACAGCTCTGGAACTGTGTTTATGTGAGAGCACAAAAATGAGGTTAAATGAAACAAAAACAAATGCAAGGAGCACAGGGAAATAAGTGCACTGATTCAATATGGTGAAACACAAATGAAGAATAAAGAGAACCAATTTAAAGTAGCTAAAATCCAACCCTCTCCTGGACTCTCATGCTAAACTGAGCTGTGGCTCCTTCTCATTTAAAGAAACAGACGCTAAAACTGGTTATTTTGAACAGGGCTGTAGATGCTGTGCTTGTTGATCCTTATGGTATTAGGTTGCAGAACCCCAGAACTGTGTTCACTTTTGGAAAAGAAGTATAATATTTTCCAGTTTCATTTGACCAAAATTCCACTTAGTTATGGGAAAGTATTGCAGGACAGGGCATTCAGAAGCTTTGCCTGAATATTGAAGGGTTTCCTACTAATGTGCAGGGTTTTTTCCCCCTTGATATGCAGGTTACTTCGGAGTCAGTGATCACACAGAGCAGCTGTCAGGCCGAGGGGTAGTATAAGGTGTGTCTTGTGCACCAGGGAAGCGTGTGATGTATCCAGCCATGACAGCAGGCCATACCTTAGGACAACTCCCCTCAGAATCCAACAGGAAAAACTACCAGTCCTTGGATCTGCATGACACAAGCAGTTCAGTAACACTGGACCTTTCCCTCTTCGGATGTAATTTCATTCATTACCATTACCACGCTACAAGTGCAAATCAGCACAATGTGACGAGGATATACTTTTCCAGGTAGAAAGACTATGCCATTAGCATTTCATCAGGGCTGGGACATACTGAAATAGCAGCTCGGCTCCATCCACTTTCACCAGAGAAGAAAAACAGGCCTATCCTAATTTGATTGAAATTTTGATCTATGCTACTTTGATTGAATTTAAGTCCTTCTTCCAGGTGGCATATGTATTTTAGACACCTGCTCATCGATGTCACCTCAAATCAAGAGCTTGTCCTCCTTTGCAAAGTAACAGCTTTTACATATCTCTAGGTGCTTTGCATTGTATGTAGGAACGATGGCATTCAGCCAGAAGTGCAATAGGTTACTGATGTTAAAGGATTACTTCTGGATCACAAACTCCACTGTAACTCATTCCAAATGTGTTAAATGATGCTTTATCACTCCTTATAACATAAAAGTAAACATTTGGACTTATCCGTGGCAGTGAACACACACACACACACACACACTAGCGCATTGGTGTAGTGAACACACACACTCAAAGTAGACACCTGGGGAGCATGGGGGTCATATACCTTGCTCAAGGACACCACAGCCATGGATGTTGAGGTACAGCACTGGCCATTCACTCTCCCCACCCCAGATTTTTGTGCTGGTCAAGGGGATTGAGGCAGGGAACTTCCAGTCCTAATTCATTTCTCTAAACTTTAGGCTATGACAAACCCCAGAGCCTTGAGCGATGTGGCCTTAAACTCATGAGGTCCAGAGCACCTCATTTCAGTAAGCATCTCATTTTAGTATATAATGTCCCATCTGCACATGTTTATATGACGGAAGCCCTGAAGGGTGAAATGAAAAAAAAAATTGAAAGTGCATTCCTGAGACTAAGTTCAACATTGTTTATTTTTTTCTGCTTGTATTACACAACAATAAATTTGAAAAAGTATTTATTTAAAGAACAGCTGAACAGTTTGTCTCACATGTGGCTGTATGATGAATCTACTATGTGCATAATACATGTATAAAATATTACAATATATACATAATTTGGTTTCCCCATTTTTTTATATGGTTTAAGGTAGTACAAAAAATATTTGAAGAACAATATGATGCTAGAAATATTTCTGAAATATTTTCGAAGGCAGAAGGAAGAAATAATATGGAATTTTGACTCAGGAATACACTTTCAACATTGTTTTCCATTTTACCCTTCAGGGCTTCTGTAATATATAGTTCTGAACCTTATTTCAGTTAGGTGGTCAATATGCTGCTGCTCCTGAAGAAAGTTTTCTCACAGGAAACTAACAGTTTTAGAACACCAGTAAGCTAATACAGAAATCTATAAAGAAGCCATAAAAATGAAGATGGCTCTCTATGTATTTGTTCCTTTGTTGGTCTTTGCTTTTTTTCTTTCGTTCTCTCCATCTCTGCCTTGGAGCCCTGGGGATAGAAGTTGAGCAGAAACCCTCAGAGCTACTTGTCAGTGATTTTGTTATGACAAGAAGATGAGAAGCTGCAGCAGTACTAGACTAAGGCAGTGTCTGAGGCAGAGAAATCCTCAGCGGATGTCAGGTTTTAGATGTCGGGATGCTGTGTGCACGGAAATCACATTTACCACCTTAAAACTTTGATGATTTAACAGCTGTACGATGGTGAAATCCCATAACACATTTTCATGAACCTATTACAAATACAGATTCCCTGCTATTGCAATCTATGGCTACTGTCTCCATCTATTGCTTTTGTTTATATTGCTCTCGCTTGTTACTATGCCCCTAGCTGTCTTGTTTTATTATATATAGATTATTAGATATAGATTTCAGCATTTTCCTTTTATGGATGACTATATTTCAGAATCAATTTACATACACCATCTGACCAAAGGCTTGGTCAACTGCTCATCCAGCATTTCTTCTGAATTCCATTATATTATTAGAGGGTTTTTCCCTCTTTCCTGCAGTTAGCCTCTATTCTTCTGGGAAGGCTTTTCTAGATGTTGGAACATGGGTGGTTTGTTTATTAGGGTGATGAAGCCAAATGAGAAATGGTGGAACTTCATTCTCTCTCATTCGACACCAGTATTAAAGAGAACATCTATGCAGAGCCAGTCCTGATTTTCCTGGGAACCAGAGCAAAATTTTGATGAGGGCCCTCTTACCTGTACTCTGAGCCAAAAAGTGACCATTTTGTGACAGTTGCACCTGACCCTCTACTAGTACTCTCCCTCCATTTCTGGCTTAAAAATAAACAGCCAGCCATATACAGAACAAAATGATGTAAACAAACAATATTTATTCAAAAGCAATATAAAAAACAGCTGTAACTGCATCACTGTTTAAGGTGTAACAAAACATCAAATAGCTGGTGTTATGCTTGGAATGTAATTTTTTAAGGTGGAATGGAATATTAAGCAACTTTTAGACTGTACTGGTTCGTTTGGGGAAGTTTAAACGGGTACTAGAATGTATTAAACCATCAGTATATGTTCAGTATTCTTTTCTGCTTCAAAGTTTGGATCATGATACTGTGGCACTGCGAGACATTTAAAGGTGTGGAGAGCAGCTCAAAATATATTCCCATGGCCATGTTCGTAGGCTATTATTTACAGGTTTACATGACTGCTGTTCCCACAGCTCAGTCTTGTGAGTTTTATTCCTCTTTTCATACCCTGATGCACAGTTTCACTTCATCCTCTGATGATACACACTCTTTTTTGGTGATTTATCATAGTGGAAAATCATCCCAGACTACTTTCATAGACTCCCACATTCAGGCTCTTTTTTTCCTGAGGTGCAGAGTCTTCAGTTCATTCTCAGTGTGTTCTGGGAGGTCTTGCCCTGACATGCTTTTGTCATACACAACCTTCCAAATGCCCTCAACTCAATTCCCTATTCTTGTAGTGCACTACATAATAAATTCCAATTTACTATGAAGTGCACTATGTAGTGACAAGGGAACTGATTAATTTCATGCACACCCCTGTAGGGATAATTGGAGCAGTTTGTGATCTGGTCAGTGTGGCTACAGTTTACTTCACAATACTCATTATTCTGAATCTGCGGCACCTAAAATAAAGTCTGAAGTCTGCAGAAAATTATAATGTGAGTGAAACATTAACTTGTCTTTCTTTAAGATATTTGTGAAGGCAGTAATTGTAAAATGCAAAATAACTTTATTAAAGATGACTAATAACCTATATTATATAGCAGTCCACAAATACTGTGCAGTATGTACATAACAAGAAAGAATATATATTCTTTATATATATATTCTTTTCAGTAACTACTATATTACCATCTAGTGGTTACTGGTGCTGGCACTGCTATATGAGGTGACCAGAAAAATAAAACTTCATTTTACATGACAATGTCAAGTGAGTTTCCTGATTAGTTTGTACAATGCAATGTGCCAATTGTCTAGATGTATAGCTCTTAATTTACTTACTGAACATGTCACCTTAGCTATCATCGCACCCCCCTACACATACACCAAGCTATTTCGCCAGAGCCACCATAGTGTTGGAACATTGCAACATTGTGAGGATTTGATGGCAATCAGCCATGAAACCATTAGTGTGTTTGGTTGATTTTGGATGATTACACGGAAAAAGATATTGAATGGGGCACCCTCAATCCAGAGAACACAGTTTCACTGCAGTTGGGGTTGAGTTGAGTCTTAGACTTCTCAAAGCAGGCAATCATACTGGGTAATGTGGAAAAATGTAGAATTATTAGTATTATTATTACAAGTCATTTCCACCCTACTGAGTAAGAGTAAAGTCATTCAGCTGAGTGACAGAGTGTAGTGAGGGCTGTAGTGGAATAGCAGCGGATATGTGTATGTGTCTCAGGAAAGAGCTCCATTATCTCCGGCAGCACTAGAGCAAAGAGCTGTGTGTGATAATAATGGCTTAGTGCAGAGGCATGAAGCTCCTCTCTGCTGCCTCAGTGATAAAGAAACAGCATGTCAGTAGATTCAGTGCTTTTCATAAATGGGGATACAGGCTTCCTTCCCTATTTTTCAGATGAGGAATACTGTCAGGAGTGTGAGAAGTATGTTTATGTTCAGACAGCATTTATTCTGGGCACATAGTGACAATACCTCAAGCCACAGACATGTAACCAACTCAGTCCTGAACACCTGAGCAATGATCTGCCTGACCTTGTCACACTCTGAGCTTGTCACATTCCTGTCTTTAGCCTCTGCCTTTGTCACAGCTTCAACAGCATTTAGACTGAGTTGTGTTTATGGAGTGATGTTTATGATCCAGATTGAATAATCTAACTCTAGAACCCAACCTCACTAATGTGGCTAAATGCCATTAAGTCATCACAAATATGTTCTAAAATCTAGTGAAAACCCTCCAGCTCTACCTGACTCTACTCGACACGGCTCGCTTAAAGCTTGTCACTTTTCCACTGGCAGGGCTCCCCTGCAAAATGGACTGGTGACGCTAAATGAGTCGGTGACGTTGCGAAACCCTGTCTCTTAGGAGTCACTGGCTCTGAAAACCACAACAATGGCAGCGGTAAAGTTAGGCAGGTATCAGCCCAAGGACACCTTGAGGTAAAGTTACAAGCTGCCGTTGTGAGTTTGATAAAAATAAATGTGAAAGCTAGCGATTTTACAATCTTTGAATGAGCTCTGCATTTCCTGGTGACTGACATGGCTCTGGCCAATCTACGCACTGTAGGGTTTACACATCACCATTTAGTACCTACTTGGCACAGTTGGAACTCGACCTGAGCAAGGACTGAAAACATACCCAGTCCCAGTGACCAGGTACCCGATTTCCCCAGTGGAAAAGCAAAAGAGCTGTGCCGAGTCCAGTAGAGTCAAGTAGGTTCCATGCAGTGGAAAAGTGCCATAATACTATCAGCAAAGAAAAAACAAGTCCTCTATAGTTGTACTGTTGTGTGCATGACAGTGTAAATGTCCCTTTGAAGGTACAGCAGTGGTTTAAAATCCAGTTGTGAACAGTGAAGGTACATTACGTTTCTTTCTCCGGAAGGAAGGTTTAATAATGGCATGTTTAATAATAGAAGCGTTTTAAATAAGAAAAAAAAATCTGGATTTGAAATGGGATTAATTTAGTCAATTTAAATTAAAGATCTGTTGCAAAATCAAGTAAAGACCAATTATGTTCCTGAATTAAAAATACCAAATACCAATGACAGTTTTTCTGAGTGTAATATAACAGTGCACAAACACTTGACTCAAAGAATAAAGGAAGTTTCATTGAATATGCTGTGCATTTAATGAGTTCCTTTGCGCCTCACCACAAGTGTTATATGGTGGATACGGATCCATAGCAGCTGAAAGCAACAGAGAGAACCTGAAGCCTCAAAGCTATCTGATACACTCAGCCGGCCTTATGAAATTGATAGAAATGAAAGAGGGACTGTTTACACTTCAGGGGAAGGGGGATATTTCCTTAAAGCAGTTTAGCTATGGCAGCCCTGGACTGTCATATTAAGGGGCAGGGTCTGACAATTCTGCCTGTTTACAATAAAATAGCAGAGGCTCACTATGTAGAGCCTATGTCTTACCAAGACCTACTTGCACCGTTCTTATTAAAAACAAACCGATATGAAATAAGTTATAGGAATATTTGGGAGCAGCATTGGCCACCTGTTGCGTTCTATTATGAAATACACTTCCAAATACTTCTAACCTTCTCACACATGCATTCATGGATGCAAGGCATAAATACACCCTGGACAGGGCACCGGTCCATCACAAGGCATCACACACTCACCCAGTCACCCACATACTCAAATCAAATCAAATCAAATGTATTTATATAGCGCCTTTTACAACTGACGTTGTCACAAAGCAGCTTCACAGTTTCAGAACAGAACATTTAAATCAAAGCCCAATGCGAGCAAGCCGAAGGCGACAGTGGCAAGGAAAAACTCCCTCGAGGCTGGAGGAAGAAACCTTGGGAGGAACCAAAACTCACAAAGGGGACACATCCTCCTCTGATCAAACTATAGATTGAATTTTAAATGATCACCAATGAAGTGTCATTATGCTACATAATAATAATATGTTGAGCAGCTGGTCTGGTCTGGTCTGGTCTGGGCCGCAGGAGAATCCAGCAAACAATTTTCCATCAGTGGGCCACCATTTTCTCCGAAAACAGTAAAGGGAAGCAGTTAGTTTAGTTGAGTGCAGCAGAGAATAAGAGCATGTGAATATTTTCATTAGAGTAGTGACGGATCTGACTGTAACAGACTGGGAGGAGGGAAACCAGAAGGAGCTCAGGCAAAGACATCCTTCCGCTCCAAACAAGAGAAATTGTGAGCACATCATCCGGGTTTACCCTGATTCCCCATGTCCATGAGTTCCTGAAACCACAACCTTAAACTAGACAGAGGTTAGTTGCCAAAGGCTAAACTGAACAAGTGTGTTTTGAGCCTAGACTTAAACATAGTGACTGTGCCTGCATCCCGAACACTAGCTGGAAGATTGTTCCAGAGCTGAGGGGATTTGTAGGAGAAAGCTTTCCCCTCTGCTGAAGTCTTATGAATTCTGGGTACTAGTAAGAGGCCGGCACCCTGAGATCTGATTAATCTTGATGGGTCATAGTGCGCGATGAGTTCTCGCAAGTATTCAGGGGCGAGACCGTGTAGGGATTTATACGTGAGTAAAAGAATTTTGTAATCAATACGGAATTTAACTGGAAGCCAGTGAAGGGCCGATAAAACTGGGCTGATATGATCAAATTTTCTAGTTTTAGTTAGGACCCTGGCTGCAGCATTTTGAATTAACTGGAGTTTACTCAAGTTTCTGCTGGAGCATCCTGATAAAAGTGCATTGCAATAATCTAATCTTGATGTAATAAAAGCGTGAACTAATTTTTCCGCATCTGGGAGGGATAAGGAATTTCTTAACTTAGCGAGGTTCCAAAGATGTAGGAAAGCTGTTTTTGTAATGTTACCTATATGCTGATCAAATGATAGATCTGAATCAATTATAACACCCAGATTTTTAGCTGATGAGCTAGGGAGAACAGGGAAGTCAAAATTATGTATTAAGTCTGATACCTTATTTATAGCAGGTTTTGGACCTAGAAGGAGAACCTCAGTTTTGTCGCTGTTTAGCAGAAGGAAATTGTATGACATCCAATGCTTCACTTCTTTAACACAGTCCTCCATTTTCTTTAGCGTTGGTTTGTCATCTGATTTGGCTGATATGTATAACTGTGTCATCTGCGTAACTGTGGAAGGTAATGCCATGCCTGCTAATAACTGTGCCCAGTGGCAGCATGTATAATATGAATAGTAAAGGTCCTAGAATGGAGCCTTGGGGAATTCCAAATCTCATTTTTGTATGAATAGAAGAAACATTATTTACTTTTACAAACTAGTAGCGATCTGTGAGGTAAGACCATGATAGGGCCGTTCCTGTGATTCCAACCATGTTTTTTAATCTTTCTAGCAGAATAGTATGATCAATTGTATCGAAAGCTGCACTGAGGTCGAGTAGAACTAGCATGGATACGCAGCCTCAATCAGAGGCGAGAAGGAGGTCGTTTGTTATCTTAACTAAAGCCGTTTCGGTGCTATGGTGTGGCCTAAAACCAGATTGAAATTTTGTTTCAATCTGAATTATGTTATTTTTATGCAAGTATGACCTACTTGATCAGGGGTTTAATAACTGCTAGTTTAAATGCTTTGGGTATGTGACCCAGTCTAAGGGACGAATTTATGATTGTTAAAAGGGGATTGATTATGACCGGTAATACTTCTTTAAATAGTTTTGTTGGTATTGCATCAAGTGTGCAGGTCGTACAATTTGACGAGTAGATGATTTTCTCTAATTCTAGCTGTGGTAGTGGGTCAAAGTCCTCTAGTCTTCTATGTTTTGTTCTATATCATCCACACCAGATGACAGACAGTCTGGATTTAGTAATATGGTATTTATTGTTTGTCTAATATTTTCAATCTTATTGTTAAAAATAACTCACATCAGAGGGCAATTTCACATCCTTCACTCCAGGAGAAATGTAGGATGGGCAGGTATCTGGGTTCAGCATCTATGGGTTCAACGAACCATCCCAGATAACAAAGAATGTCAGACACGAATATGACACCTCTGCATTTCTCTTATGGCCCATATCTGGCTTTGAATGATGACGTTGACTTAGGGTGAGTCAGGCTGCCTCAACACAGCCATAAGTCTGCCATAAGATGTCAGGTGTGTTGCAGACAAGAGATCTGAACATTCAGTTCACACAGCACTTGCCAGTGTTGTAACTGGGCACGGTGGCGCAGCAGGTAGTGTCGCAGTCACACAGCTCCAGAGACCTGGAGGTTGTGGGTTCGATTCCTGCTCTGGGTGACTGTCTGTGAGGAGTTGGTGTGTTCTCCTCGTGTCCGCTTGGGTTTCCTCCCACAGTCCAAAAACACACTGTATATAAATAACTGTATAGATGACATTTGCGGGTAACATCAAAAAAGGAACACAATTAAAGGGAATGTCTACAATTGTGAGTAAACACAGTTCTCTCAGGCTGTTTACATTCAGAAGCTAAGTGTCTTTTAAGGTGGAATGGTATATCTGAGGGGAAAAAACAACTGTTGTTTGTATGTGGTGAAGTTGAACTTATCAGTAAATTTTCACTTTATATTAACAAAGAAACACATTTGTACCTCGAACTGTTCAGTTTTGAAGCACTTTCAGTAATGCAGATAGCCGTCTCCTGAAACACCAAAAATAAATTAATATTACCCATATATGGAGCAGGAATAGAGCAATATGCTCATTTTGGTTTGTGCTTTTCAACATTTGTAGTTCACTCCATTGTCTAAAAATACATTGCCGTGAGCACAGAGGGAGAGAGAGTAAAGCCTAGCATACTGGAGCGAGACATTATTATTTTACTCATCTGGGGCTTTGTAAACACATTAGACTGGTTTTGAGCACTCAAAAAGATGGAAGAATTAGCAAATGATGAGGAAACAACATTTCAATTTTATTAAAAGTTTTTTGATTACAATCGTGAACTATGCCTTTAAGTATTGGCTTAAACACCAGTTATGGAGTAGGCACACTGTGTCATGTTTTTTCCATTGTTCTCAAAGTCTATTTTCCTCACTCCAACTGCTTATGTGCCATTTTCAGTTAGTATTTTATCCGGAAGTTGAAAAATGAGTCTGACATAAAATCTATGCCGTGCTTCAGTCACAGCCCTACATTAATGACAGAAACAGAGCTTTTTTTTGTTATATAAAAAATTACACGGCTGTTTAATTAACTGCCTGTCTGCGCTGTCACTCTTACTCCTGCCTCTGGTTGCCATCACGTCATTCCCTACATTCAAATGCTTGTAGACACTCCTTTTAATAAGTGATGCCTGTTATTTGAAGGTACACTCTTTGTGCACACATATCTGGTATAATCTCTGGATCAGCCACACTGGTGCTTGGAATTACCCTGCTCAGCTTCATGAGTCATCTAGAGGGGTGTAACACCCCCTTAGTGTTGGACTGCATTCTCTATATCCATCCAGGTGTTTTCCTCCTTTGCTACAGTATCAGCTTTACTCTTCTGGAAAGTCTGTAAACTAGATATTGGAACACTGCTATGAGGATTGGATGGAATTCAGTGACAGTGATCTACCTTGTAACCGTCTCTATCATATGCTTAGCACTGATTATGGTAACCTAGGGCCATTAAGAGCTGCTCTAAGGTCTCCCATTTAATGGCAAGCTTATCTACGGAGGTTATTCTAGCAGTAATTAAAGATCTACATCCACAATGAGAACCTTAAGGTACCTTAAATGGGACCCATTATGAAAAAACACATTTATCAGTACATTTCTGCAATAATGTGTTTTTTTTATTTTGGTCCCACCTGCTGGACTGAGTTTCCTCAATCACAGCGCTGGACACATGTTTATGTGAAAGTGTAAAAACGAGGTTAATTGGAGCAAAACAAACAATGATCCTAGAGAAATAACTAAATATTGTGAAAAACATGCTTCTCATTCCAGGCCTCTCATGCTGAATAGAGCTGTGGATCATTCTCATTTAAAAGGACATGGGCTAACACCTGTCATTCTGAGCAGGGCTACTTAGACTGTAGAAGAACAGTTCTGTATTGTGGACAAGGGGTATAACATGTCCCCTTTAAGTCACCAGCTATAACGGTTGCTTACAAAGCAGCAGTAATTCACTGGGAACTGTGTCTACAGTCCAATGAAATTCAGGGGACTGTTCTATAACACAGTGGATGCCTTGGTTTTAAAGGAGAGCTAATCAGCTGGAATTGCCTGAGCCTGGTTGTTTATCATACGTTGTAATAGAATTCTCTGACTCCATTTTTATTGCACATAATGCATTATTATAATAGAGCTGAATATGATCAGGGAATCAACAGGGAGAAAAGGCCTCATCTTTGATGTCTGACTTGGAAGTTTAGTACATCAGCTCAGCAGTCCATCTGGCACAGGACCCATACTGTAACAAGACATCACACAGCAGTGGGAGATTTGAAACACATTCATAAAGAAACACAATCACAGGAAAAGAGCATCAAGTATAATAAGACATCCAGTTTTGTTTCAAAAACTGCAGCCTTATTAATCCCTTATTATTTAACAGTACAATCCCGCTGGCTTTTTCCTGGTATAATATTGACTCCAAGTGCTTCAACTCAAGTGTTTTTATGACTGCTGTTATTTTTACTACACTTTGAAAAAAAGAAAACAGGAAGAGATTTCTTTTCTGTAACATCTCTGTAATTTGTTCTAGACAACACTGAGATCAGAGGAATGACAAACAGAGACTTTGGCTGAAGTCTCCTGCTTTTGAGGAGAAAAGCTCAGGAATCTCATGTCTTATCTAAATTTTTGGTGGAAATCTTTGGAGAAAGTTTTACTCTGGGCTCAGATTTACTGAGATAACTCACGTGTCCCTCTTCAGTTGAACTAAAGGCAGGAACACAACCTATTCTCATCTAAGATTAAAGGAATACAAGGTAAAATATACACCTGGGGTATTTTTCGCTCCTGCGGCTCCCCCCTAATGTTATTAATGGGGAAGAGGAGGAAGGGGATGGTTTCCTAGCCTCCTGCAAATGTTACAGAGTGCAATTTCTGCAGTGCTGAGCCTGGAGTAGCAACTACAGACGCTCTATTGTCCCTATTACAGCTCAGTGGAGTATGATGAGGATTTTGAATCAACAAAAGCCTTTTTCCCTAGAGGCCATCCAACTGGTGGAATGGAAATGTATTCAGATATTTTTCCTTTTTACTTTTTTGCAGTTTAAATTGGAAGGGATTTTCTTCTTCCTATTTCTATTATTATTATTATTATTATTATTATTATTATTATTATTATAGTTTCCCTCAATATATTTTGTGACTGCAGTCTTGCATTACATATCCTAAGGGACACATCATGTAACTCACAGAAAAGCATAGAAGATTAGAAGAGATGGCACAAATAGTGACCACTTGGGATTATGCAGAAATAGCAATAAAACATTAATTTGGCAATACAGTATCACTGGACATTTCAACATATATATATATATATATATATATATATATATATATATATATATATATATATATATATATATATATATATATACACATTACAGTAATACAGTAATGTGCAGAAATCTTAGGCACCTAAGATAATATTGTCATGTACTCACGTAGCACATGGCTCTTTGTTGTTGTTCCTGTCTCCGCCCTAGACCCGTCTTAGTTTCACCTCCTCGTCAGTGTCTCATTTGTAATCCTGCCTCCTTGTTGTCTGTTCCAGGTGTCCCTTGTCTGTGTCACTTCCTGTTGTTTGGACATTCCTCATTCCCTTGAAGTCAGTCTTTGTATCTCTCTTGTCTCATGTCTGTTTGTGTATTTACTCTGTTTAGCTCTGTGTCTGCCTCTGTCAGTCCACCCAATCCTGATATATATATATATATATACAAAATAATATTTTTTTCTCTATAAAGAAGTAGGTGTGAGTTTGAAGAACAACATTTGTTCTCCTTGAATTCATGAATTTGTTAAATAAACAGCACCCATTATTTAAAATAATTATTTATATATATATGTATAATTGGTTAAACTAGGTACTGGATGAAAACCTCAGATATGGACTGCCATGAGGAGAGATTTGGAAAAGTTAAACCAACACATTCACACACAAAATATCACACTTACTGGAATAATACCATTTGCTTTTATTCTAATGTTGGCTATTTTTGTTTGTTTGCTTGTTACTGCTCATATAAATATTTTTTAAATCTCAATCTCTGGTGCCTAAAACCTTTGCACAGTACTGTATATGCATGGATGAGGGGGGCTGTCCTGTTTTCTTTGATTTGCTACATGACCACCTTCCCATTGGAAAAACTTGCCCTTGATCCAATTTGGCGGCCCCCTCACTCATTATTTGCTGGGGTATTCAAATATGTCATTTTCCCTTTCGTTTCTGAAATAAAAGGGTGTTCAGCAACTTTTGACTCAGCCATGATATATAATAATAAGTATATATAAGTTTCACAGGCCAGTATTTTTACCTGTAGCCAACCCGAGGACTGAACCAGGCATTTGTGTTGCAGAATATCACATTCTACAGCTGCGTGACATGCTCTTTTCTCACATCTGACCTCAGTTACATGCTACACTGAGTAGCCTTTGTGTAGAATATTCAAGCTGCCAACAGAGCCCATTGTAAATCTCCTCCAGGTTTGTCTCTGCTTTTCTGGCATAAACAGAGCCTGAATCAGGCTGGACATCTCCAGAGGACTTTGGTATTCAGTGCTGTGCTTGACTGATAAAGCAGGACTTCCTGGATACAGAGAGAAAATATTCTCCTCACATCTATGCCAGAAATAAAATCCTGTCCTCCAACACACAACATACACCTCCATCTTTTCTCTGCTCATCCAGTATTTTCCCCTGAAATTGAGAGCATTAATAAGCTTATAGGGGCGGCATGGTGGTGCAGCAGGTAGTGTTGCAGTCACACAGCTCAGGTGTCGTAGGGTTGTAGGTTCAAGTCCCACTCCGGGTGAATGTTTGTGAGGAGTTTGGTGTGTTCTCCACGTGTCCACATGGGTTTCCTCCAGGTGCTCTGGTTTGGATTGGTGGATTGGTGATTCAAGAGTGTCCGTGAGTGTGTGTCGAGTTGTGAGGGACTGGCATCCCCTCCAGGGTGTGTTCCTGTCTTGCGCCCAGTGATTCTGAGGGGGCTCTGGACCCACCGCAACCCTGATTTGGACTGAGTGAATAAGCTTGTATTCTTATGTTAAAACTTCACACAAATGTAAGAAACTTTTCTGTGGATCTGATTGCATTCAGGCTCAAAACCATCACTGAGTTTGCAGGATTACCTCAGTCATCCAGAAAGTATTGAACAGTGTTCCATCTGAGCATATCGACGGACGCTCTGGCTGATGGTGCACATTAAGCATAGTGGCTTTAGACTCGTGCAGCTGCTCCAAAATGTCCCATTTTGTTACAAACTTTTAATCATAAAGTGTACTGCAAAATGATTCTGTGGTTCTGCGACTGTCTGACTGTGACAGATGCTTAATATAACAACAAGACAGAGCTTTTCTTTCCCATTTCTTTTGTCAAAAAGAATCCACCTCCAAAATATATTCCCCAAAGGGAAACCAGCGCAGACATCTTTTCACTTCATAAATCCAAGGCTCGAAATGATCTCAATTACACTAAGGGAAGCAGTGCTGAAAGAAGAGAGAGAGGTTAGCACCACTGGGACACGGTGCTCTTCTAATATCTAATCCCTTTTCTTTCCATTAACAGGAAAGGAAGGAAAACACTTAAGTTGAACTTAAGTGTGCTGTTCACTGATCTGTCACAAGATTAAAACCACGGATGGGTGAAGTGTATAGCAATGATAATTTCATTAAAGCAGCACCTGTCAAGGGGTGGGACATGTTACACAGCAAGAGACCAATCACTTCTTGAAACTGATGTTTTGGAAGAAGGAAATATGCACAAGTTTAATAATCAGAGTGCACATAACACAAGTGCAAATGTATGATGGTTAGACCCCTGGATTAGTGCACCTTAAAAAAAAATAACAGGCCTTGTAGGTCTTGAGTTCCCCTGGTATGCAGGGGTTAGTACCTAACAATAGTGGTGCAAAAGAGGATAACCGGTGAACCAGCAACAGTGTCGGGGTGCCCAAGGTGAGGAGGTAATGATAGCCCCTTTGGTTTGACCCCACAGAAGAATATATTTTTAGCACAAATGGTTGAAATTTTTAAAACTAGCTCTCACTTAAAGATGTCAGAACATGCAGTGCTCTGCAGCTTGGTGTGTATGAGGCTGCATAGCCTAGCGGGTGCCCATGCTGATCCAAGTCTAACACATCTATACTGGGCAAGTGTGCATCAGAACTGGACCATGCATCAGTGGAAGAATGTGGCCTGGTTTTATGAATCACATTTTCTTTTACATCAAGTGGACACCTGGGTGCACGTGCATCACTTCCCTGGGGAACAGGGGGCATTTGTGTGGCATTGGTATGCACATAGCACCTATTAGGGGTGGGAGATATTGCCATAAAATAATATCATGATATTTCAGGGTATTTTGGTGATAACAATATGTTTGGTGATATGAACAAAACACTGAAAAAAATGTTAATAATGTGAATAAAATATATTTTTACACAATACAACAGTTATTTTGTAACCAAACCACCTGCCTTTTTTAGAGCATATTCCTCCATCTCAGAGCCGATTTCCAAAGTAGTTCACTGTATCTAAATCACTTATGTAAAAAACGTAGGCCATATTATGGGTAACTGCATGATGCCATTACATAGAATTTTTATATCGTTCTAAAAATTATGACGATATTATCGTGAACGATATGGCACAGGCCTAGCACCTACATAAACAAGGTTGCAGACAAAAAACATGCCTTTAAGGCAACGGTATTTCCTGTTGGCTGAGGGGCCTTGTTAGACTGGAAAATGCCTTGTCACTCTGCAAAGATACTCCTGAATGTTTTGAGGAATATGAGATCAATATGAGCAGACTTTGCATCTAATTTTCAGATCTCCATGCCTTGGCAGGCTTAAAGAGTTCTGGTGGCACGATATTAGGCAGTTGATATAAATGGTATTGATGTTCTGTGTAAGTCCCACCAGATGTAGACAGCCCTTATATTCAATGAATTCAACTTCTTTAGTGCACTCTTATGGTGCACACACAGCTTGAAAGCTACACTGAAAATCATGACATGAAATGGGAGGTTCTGAAACAGCTGCACAAGTTTTGAAAGATAAAACAGTTCTGTTTGACCATTCATTCATTCATTGTCTGTAACTTCTTATCCAGTTCAGGGTCACAGTGGGTCTGGAGCCTACCCAGAATCATTGGGTGCAAGACAGGAACCTATGGACACTTTTTGAGTCTCTCCAGTCTACCTACCAACATTTGTTTTTTGGACCATGGGCGCACCCGGAGGAAGCCCACACGGACACGGGGAAAACACACCAAACTCCTCACAGACAGTCACCCGGAGTGGAAATTGAACCCACAACCTCCAGGGCCCTGGAGATGCGTGACTGCGACACTACCTGCTGCCATCATAACTATAATTCTATTAAAACTGACATTTGTTTATTCACTGCTCTTTTGTCTGTTATTCTGGTGTCGACCAGTGGAGAATGGGTCCCCTGTTAGAATCTCGGTTATTCTCAAGGTTTCTTCCTGGGAGTTTTTCCATTGCCATTGTCACATCTTCTAGCCCACATGGGGCTACCCATCTTTAAAAAGCAGTCTATATAAAAAAAAAAACACCTGATATAAGTTGAATATATAAATATCCTTAAATATTTAACTGTTTATTTGGTGCATTCAACATGGTGAATCATTACCACAAGTCAGTGGAGAAAGAGAGTTCTCTCTCCGTGTGTGTGTGTGTGTTCACAACACGGTGTATGTGAGTCACACTGGTATAAAACACATAGATCAGTGTGACAGAACAGCCCTCAAGCAAAGCTTAAGCAGAGCATGGCAGCAGTGTCCAGAGCCTGAAGCAGTCCACACAGCTGCTGACCAGTCTGAGATTCGGCTTTAGCTGAGATGATCATGGCCAACATAAAAATCCTCCATTCTGCTATTTCTTTTCATGCCGTTTGATCTCAGCTTCTGATCTGTCACTCTTGTCTGAGTGTCTGAGAACCCTCAGCACAGCTCACTCAGCTTGCTATTGAAAATGGACCACAGCTTAGTCAGCAAGTGTTCTGTTAAATATAAGGGGATATGCGATTTATGTTGTCAGAATTAAACATGTTAATGCAAACTAATCATTTACCAAATTTGGTAGGCTACAACTTAATTATAATAATTCACTCTTCTAACAGAGCCCTGTGATATACTAGTGATTTTATGTAGCAATTTCAAACATTGCGTTGCTGTTGAGTTCAGATGGTAGATTATCTCATACACACTGAGAGAGAGAGAGAGAGAGAGAGAGAGAGAGAGAGAGAGAGAGAGAAAAGAGAGAGAGAGAGACAGAGAGAGAGAGCAAATTAGCAAATTAAGAGATTCTAATTTTAAACATCATTAAAACCACACTGAGGTATTATAATAATGTTAAAGAGAATGGTTTACTTGAGCTAGTTTGTCATGCATATCACCGTACACATTTACCTTCCTCCCAAATATACAATGTACAAATACACAAAGTAGTAGCACTGTATTTTTATTCTTGCTATTACATTTTTTCCAATTGATACACATTACTAATAAAAAGCAGGTAGTGTCATAGTCACACAGCTCCAGGGACCTGGAGGTTGTGGGTTCGATTCCCGCTCTGGGTGACTGTCTGTGAGGAGTTGGTGTGTTCTCCCAGTGTCCGCGTGGGTTTCCTCCGGGTGCTCCGGTTTCCTCCCACAGTCCAAAAACACTCGTTGGTAGGTGGATTGGTGACTCGAAAGTGTGTGTGTTTGTGTTGCCCTGTGAAGGACTGGCGCCCCCTCCAGGGTGTATTCCTGCCTTGCGCCCAATGATTCCAGGTAGGCTCTGGACCCACCGTGACCCTGAACTGGATAAGCGGTTACAGATAATGAATAAATGAATATTTTTTAATCAATCAACAGCATTAAAGCACATACTTTACTACTGGTACCTGGCATCTATCTATCTATCTATCTTTACACTTATATAGTGCTTTTCTAGACACCCAAGAACGCTTTACAGTCCACACTGCTCAAAACGCTCAGAACACTCAATCCGGAAGCAGCAGCCAAACGCACACAGCGTACTCTCGACCAGGAACGACCGTCCACCTGGAGGACTGCATCGAGCACTAAGATTTCAACCAGGACATTCATTCACATACACACTCATTCACCAGGACATGTATTAGAGAAGCCAATTCACCTACCCTCCATGTTTTTGGACTGTGGGAGGAAACCGGAGACCCCAGAGGAAACCCACGCAGACATGGGGAGAACATGGAAACTCCACCCAGATGGGACTTGAACCCAAGATCCCAGCGCTGAGGCGAACGTGCTAACCACTAATCCACCATGCCCCCTCTTCTCATAGAAGAATCCTGCCAAAATGCCAAATAAAATGCAGTGTGTAAGATATAGAGCAATATTTTAGCAGCAATGGGGGTAACTAGGAATCATTGTGTTTTTGTTAGCTTAGAAGCCCTTCATATTTATACAGGAAGGGAGTCCTCTTCCATGTTGCATCTCCACATTTATAAATTAGAATGGACACTACAGTGATTCCTTCACATTTTTATGATGAAGCTTGGACTGGGAGGAGTGAGGAGGTATCCAGCACATTCTAATTTGCAAAACCTAGTGCTAGATCCCACTAAATCTTACACACTGCACTTTTAATTACAAGTTACATTTCTGCAAAGATTAGGTTATAAGATAATGCATATTCTAAAAGAAGTGGAAAGTTAAAGTAGAATAGAGTTTCAAATCATATAAAGCAAGATATAGAGAATGTGGATGTTCAGTCCTGCTCCACCCGATGACAATGATCCTCAGCAGTGGCTCATCACAAACTCATTAACTCTGCTTCTTAAAGAAACACTAGGTAGCATGGATTGAGTATTGATTTGCATGTTGTCTGTGTTTCTGCCTGTTTTGAGCCAGCCTGGCCTAATCTAGGTATCCTGTCCACTCACCTCCATTATTGCAGAAAGTGAGTGTCTTGTAAAGAACGCAAGCTGTAATAAAGAAAAAGGACAGAGATTAAATATGAAACAAACTAAGTAATATATTTAGTTGTTGTGGCTTCTGTGTAATGTTCTGTTAAATATATTTTTTTCTGCTCATTTCCCTTGATGCTGAACAGTTAGCTTGTGCTTAATGGTTGTTTTTGCCAGGAAATGTAGTAAATGAGGTGTGGGGGTCTTACTTTGCACATTACTATAGCTTTAAATGGCTGACACCACTTAAAATGGAAAAATGTATTAAGTCCCGAAGTGTCACATTATGATAATGATGTGAAGATATTCAGGTTTACTAATCACAGGACTGACAGTACATCTGCCATAGCATTTCCCCAAAAACATTTTCACATGCAGTTTTTATTAAAGTGTACTAAATCAACTCTAATTTTCATCTTTGAGCTTTTACTGAGGACGCATGGATAAGTGCTGTGAGTGCAATAAAACCCCAATCAGACATTACCCCTTAAATGTGATGAAAAAAAAAACTCTTTTTATAAAATCCACAAGAGGTTTCCTCACCAGTTGCTGGCTCTCAGGTCTCTTTCTGTGCCTAAATGGGGTTCTATATGTGGTTAATATTGACGTAAGTTAAACTTCAGCCACATACAGTAATTTTTTTCCCCTTAAACCTACTGTACCACCTTAAAAAAATTCATCTGAATTAACAAAAAAGAGATATATATCTGTAAGGCAATATGCTTACTAAAGGGGTCACGTTCAGGTTTTATCTATTGCTGGCCTCAGTGTTATATTGTAACAGTGGCAAGAGACCAGGCAGGGTTGGGACTCATGGAAGAGCTGTTATTGTTGCTGTGTTTGTGTGTATGGAACATGGTGTGTGGTGTTTTTTGGCATGGGCAGAGCAGTATTCATTGTCATGGAAGCTTGTGTGATGGTAAATAAGTGCTTTGTCAATCCTGCCATATACCAAGCCCAAATTCTGAGTGTTCTCTTGTTCCCTACATCCTTTCCCAGATGTTGAATATGGAAGGTTGTTGGCAGTATGGCTGTGTCTAAATACCCATCTCTGAGTCGGCCACATAATTATTTTTGCTCATTTGTGCCTAAAAGAACAGAAAATCATCATGGAGGGTAATTCATGCCACCCTGGCCACCGGCAAGCACACAGACTGCATGCTGCTGTTTACAGGGATGGTCAGGTCCCATTTCAGGGTGGAGTTTGTGTTATACAGACTGCTGATAGATATGCTATGTGGTTGATGATGAACTCCTTTTGGGTGTATTTGGTTTAATTGAGGCTTTGTGGGGGAGAATTTCAAGGAAGTCTCTTTGCTTTATTTCTCCTCTTCACTTTCTTTAGAGGACAAGTCCTTTCCCACCTTCATTTTGGCTCCAGATCTGCAGAACTGTGCAAGACCCCTCCTGTAGTATAAGAGGAGTCCAGCATGAAACAGAATATAACGTCAGGAAAAGAGAGTCTGCGTGAAAGTTTTAAATATAAAGGGACTGGACAAGAGGGTGGACACAGATGGTGGGAGATCCTGTCTCTGAGTGACACTGTTAAGCCATAATGAACCACTCAGTGTTGTACAACCACCTACAGTAGAGAGATTTACATTGGATTGTGTCTGTTAGCATTTTGAGCAAGTACCGTTTGCTCTCTCTCCATCATCTATTGTTCTCACACTCCCCTTTTGTCTCATATTTTCTTCTTGCCCTTTCCTGTTCTCTCCCACTGACCTCAGGGAATTTCCACTGATGTTTTATAAGAACGTAGCTCATGATGCTGGGGCAGATGGAGCCTGGAAGTCAGTTAGTGTCCTGACTACTGAAACAGGGTCCAGTCTGGCCGTCTATTCCAGTGTGTCCTGGGAGAGGTTATGTCAGCGATACCTGCCAGGTTCCAAGAGGCTCTGAGTTGGAAGTCTACAGGGGGGCCAGCTACCTTTTCCCTCACTCCACTGCTCCTGCTGTGGAGGACGGCCCTGAGGAGAGAGGTCACTACTGTCTTCACTCCACAGCTTGCACACTTTGTGGATGCCTCTGGAAAAGCCTAGTATGTGGCATGTGATGAAGTCTTGTTCCAGTGGGCAAAGTTATTGGCATCAGGCTCTTCTACACAAAGGTGCTGGAGGTCCCTGTACAAACCAATAGAGAAGAGAACAGCTGAGAGTGATACATAATTGGTACATATTGACCCCACTTTAGGGGTGGGGTGTATTTTCTGTGGCATAGAGAAAAACGTAGAGCATCTGTTTGTGCCGTGTTTGAGGCAAAGAAGTGTGGGGGTCTGGGCTTTGTGTGTGGGTCCAAAGCCTGCATGACTTTGTGCCTAAATAGTCAATGTATGTGTGTGGTTAAGGGAAACTTGCTGTCCGGCTCACTAGGAAGAATAAAGTACGTGGCAGTGGAAGGCTGGACCTAGCACAGCTTCTGAAAGCCATGGCAACAGTGATGCTCAGGGTGGAATTTGCATTTTTTTAAATGACTACAGGTTTTTAATCAGAAGTGGGGACAAGGACTGGTGGATTCTGAAGAAAGAGGATGAGGAGGATTTGATTTGGTCTTTAAATGGTATTTTAATGTTTTTGCTCTTTTTTTAAATGAGGAATATTAACTATGAA
Organism: Hoplias malabaricus; assembly: GCF_029633855.1. Taxonomy (NCBI): domain Eukaryota; kingdom Metazoa; phylum Chordata; class Actinopteri; order Characiformes; family Erythrinidae; genus Hoplias; species Hoplias malabaricus. The sequence continues at coordinate 20,735,572 of NC_089811.1, read as the reverse complement.
ATGTTTTTCTATGAAATGTGAAGACTTTCAAGGTCTCCTTGCTCTCTCTGTCTACATCTCACTTTGCTCTGTCTTGCTCTCTCCACTTCTTTTTTTAGAGTTTGTTTCACTTTTAGCTTGTTTTGATGAGCGTTTTAATACCAGTGTTTTATTCTGGGTTTTAGATACTGTAAGAAGAAACAGAAAAGCTAAAATGGTGATTTATTTTAGTAGGAAAGCTTATTATGTAATGTTTGCTTTTTAAAAAGACCACGATCAAAGTAGAAGGTCAAAGTGAAAGTGGGAATTATTGGGGGGGGGGGCGTGGCCTCTTTGACTTTTACTGAACTTTTAAAATGAATGCAATGCTGCTTTAAATTTTGAAACAACTGAGTGAATACATTTTGGTTAAAATTTATCTGGACCCAGGAAGAGAAGTGTATTCTTTTAGAAGAATATGGAAAAAAGAATAAAGCACAGTGTTATCAGGAACTGTTAAACTGCATGGAACTCATGGTTGCGCTGTGTGGAGTGTCCCGCTAGTGACATATATTGCTTGACAGTTTGGCTTTAGCTTTAGGCAAGATTTTATGTAGGATTTTAAGTGAATACCTATAGGAAAAAAATTACGGCATTTTTTTCTGCAACACACTTAACATTATGGGATGTTTAAAGGCAATCTTAAGGGAAAATGTTCAAATAAGGTGTTTTATGCAACTCCATTATGATATTTTGGTGATTTTTTGACTCATGACATTGACTCCTGCTGAAATGAGACACATCGTCATGGAATTCTATGCAGACCTCTACAGCACTTTACACCACCAACCCTGTCAGCAGGGATGAACATTTGGATGGACTTCCCAAACTGTGTGAACCACAAGTCAAAGCTTTGGACTGACATTGAGCTACATGAGCTGACAGCCGCCAAACAGCAGCTTTCATCTGGACTGTTTCTTGGCATCCATAGTCAGCCACTTGTATTTTATAAACACTTTCAGGACATTATTTGGCTGGAACTGCTTGAAGTTTTTACATGGTGTGCTTGGAGACTGCCCCTCGGCTGCACAACTGCTGTTCTTTTCCTTCTTCCTAAGAACTGGGACAAAATATAACAATGTATTCAAATTGGGCGGCATGGTGGAACCCGACACACACCTTCATCTTTTCTCTGCTCAACCAGTATTTTCTACTGAAATTGAGAGCATTTATAAGCTTGTAGGGGTGACACAGTGGTGAAGCATGTAGTGTTGCAGTCACAGAGCTCCAGTGTCGTGGGGTTGTGGGTTTGAGCCCTGCTCCGGGTGACTGTCTGTGAGGAGATAGGTGTGTTCTCCCTGTGGGTTTCCTCCGGGTGCTCCGGTTTCCTCCCACAGTCCAACAACACATGTTGGTAGGTGGATTGGTGACTCAAAAGTGTCCGTAGGAGTGAGTGAATGTGTGTGTGTCACCCTGCAAAGTACTGGCACCCCCCACCTCCAGGGTGTGTTCCGTCTAGTGGTTCCGGGTAGGCTGCGGACCTAATGCGACCCTGAACTGGATAAGCGGTTGCAGATAATGAATGACTGTATTCAAAATTAAAATGGGGTGTTGGGTGATTTTTTTTCACCTTAAATAAAATTTAGATTTAATTTTGCAATTATTTTTAATAAAATAATTAATTTCATTTTTCACTTTCATATATATTTAATAATTTATTTTTTTCATTTTCAGATCCTATTTTTTTCAGCCCTGATCTGGCATGGGAGGTGGGACCTCAGCTGAAAGGGGTGTGGCATAATGACTGACAGCATAACAAAGAAGCTGGAGGACTGTCCTCAGTGTTAACTATGAGAAATATCACTGAACACTCGCACATGTAATTAAATGGCTGTATAAACTTTTGCCTTTGTTCTCCATCTGTCAGTGAATGAGTGAGGGAAGGCAGGACCTAATGGATCTGTTTTGCTGAATCCAGGCATTCAGGCTACAAATGGAACAGAGATTTCTGTACTGCTGCGTGGTCTGCTACAGCCTCTGTCCTCCTACGTTTGTATTATGACTGAAGGAGATTGACTTGACAAGAACAACTGGGTTCTACCAGTCCGTACTAAGAGCCTGGGGCTCAGTTATAAACACCACAATGACTGAGGTTGAGACGGTTTTCTCCATCAAGGAGGAGCCTGTGTTTTTTTAATCCCCTTCTCAGGTCAACTGTGCTATGGCCTTCACTTTCTGGTCACTCAAAACTGGGAGTACAGGGTCCTGGAATTCAACTGATACTTTGAGAGTGCAGACTGGGATCCTGTCTGGCCGGCTGCTGCAGACAGTCCTGTGGGAGGTCATCCTGGCCCTGCCTGCCAATTCAGGGAGGCTTTAGAACATAGAACATCACAGATGGGGAGAGGATGGATCCTTTCATTCTCTTAACACGGGAATCATTTCTGAAGATGTGTGATGCTGTCTGGAATGATGGATCTGTTGAGGAAATGGTGTAAAGCTGGGAGTTTTATTGACAAATTGTCTATACATGTTTGGACCCAGATATGTGGGTTTAGCAAGGTGCAGTGGGGCTGTGGTTGTAATGGGATGTAAATACCACATTTAGCACAGCGGTAGTGGTCGTGGGCTAGGTATGTGGGAAAGCCTCACCTGCAGGTATGCCATTAAAGTGCACAGGAAGAGGGAGCACAAGGACAAGGTGTGTCTTCCACATGGATTCTCAATGAGCAGTGGTGTAGGAGTGCTTTATTTCAAGGGACTTTATGCCCGAGTCCTGCATGTCTGAGGTGGTGGTGGGTTGTCTTTTTAAAGTTACTGCAAAATTTTTAAATATCTTTTTTGCTTTTTATTTGTGTATATTCAGTTTGTCCACCAGGTGTGGTGTTTTTTTTTTTTTTTTTTTCAGGAAAACTCTGAGGCAATAAAAAATGTGACACAGACCACTTTCCACTAGTGGGGGAACATGATTTTAACTGCACAGGTGATGTTTTGTATAGGAACCACATTGAGCCTGTCCCATCAACCAGACACATCCTGAATATGGTTCAAATTCATTACCTAGTATTATACACCCAGTATTATAAAACAGCAAGTGTTTGTATCCCCTTATTATAGGCTACTGGAGAGACTACATACATAGCTGAATCTAAGTAAGATTAAGCATTCAGTGCAGAATAGACCCATCATATGTTTTGCCATTTGATTTTATATTGTTTGGAGTCCCCAAAAGCAGCAACACTCAATACAATGAGCCGCTACCTCAATATACTTCAGAGTTTAAAATAAACAAATTACTCTGATGTCTTGTATTCTTTATGAAGCTATGATTTTAAATACAATACCATTTTAGATTTACCAGACTCATTAGGTGTATTTGCACAAAATATTGGTATCAGATCGGTATTGCAGATACCAGCCTGAAATTTATCAGACCTGAAAGGAAATCAGTGGTATTGAACATCACTAGTAACCTTTTTTTGATACAGTAGTGGAATCAGCCATCTTTTATTGAGTGGTCTGGAGTGGACAAACTCATTTGGAAGGCCTACTCTGCCCTGGGAAGCCCTATAGACCCAGTACAGGTGGTGGGAGAGAGGAGGATGTTAACCAATTAATATCCGTGCTGGAGAATGACTCTCACCCCATGTATGGGACTCTGACAGCACTGGGCAGTTCCTTCAGTGACCAACTGCTTCACCCCAAGTGTGTGAAGGAACACTATCAAAGGAACACTACCCTTCCTTCCTGCTGCTGTTAGACTTTAGAGAGATATATGAGGCACTTTTTGTAACTTCGTTTTGACAGGTCATTTGGGCCAATCAGAGCGCGCCACGTCATCAAGCCCCGCCCCCTTTTGGGAGGGAAGTCCCGCCCCCTTGTCCAATCAGAAGCGTGTATTTGACAGGAAGTCCCGCCCTCTCGTCCAATCAGAAGCGTTTATTTGCTCGGAAGTCCCGCCCTGTCATCGACCAATCATAAGTGTGTATTTTCCCGCCCTTGTTCAAAAGTCCCGCCCTCGCTTCGTCCAATCGCAAGCGTGTATTTTACCCCCGGATTTCCCGCCCTCCCCTCAACCAATCATAAACGTGTATTTTAACCGTAATTCCCGCCCTTCGCTCTGTTTTATTATAGATATCTACGACCCCCCACGATGAACCCCTTTATCGCGCGCGCACATACGCGAGCCCCCCACCCCTTTATCGCGCACACACGCGCGCACAGGCTCTGTTTCATCACAGGTGTCAAGTCACGAGCTACGCTTTATCAGTCGCACACTCGCTACCGTAATCGCTAACGATCAACCACCCCACCCCTTTTATCGAGCGCACACACATAAGTGAACCCCCCACCACTTTGGAATTACAGGAATCGTCAAACGGTCTCAACCCCCCCATCAAACGGTTATGACACACGCACGTACCCCCACACACACACATACAGGGTATACATAAGTACATTTTTAATTTTCTAACTCCAAGTTCTAAATGATTAATGGTGTTTTAGTGATTAAAGATTGTTTTAAAATCGTTCATTTTCTCCCCCGGTCTATGACCCACACCCCAAAACATACTGTTTTCATATCTAGGAGCTCAAAAATCTACGCATTACACGCTGACATTCAACTTTGTATGATATACTGCTCGGACTGGAACCAAAAGGTAAGAACTGACATTTATAACGTAAAATAAGATTAATTTAAGAATATTACTTTATATTTCATTTTAAAAATGTTATATATTTATTTATTTATTTTATTTTTATTTTTTAGATTAAGAACAAACAAGAACAGACGTGATGGCTAATATTTTACAAGCTCCAAGACTAAGTCCTTAGGGTAAGTAAATATATATATATATTTATATATAAATGTGTATATATATATGTAATATGTATTTTATAATGTTATTCATGAAAATTTTCGTATCTCTTTAGTCAAACGTCCTAAACAGTTATGAACTGGAGACACCTCCTACTTGAACACATCCACTTATGATGAAGCTCTTCCCCTGTAAGTAAAGTACAATATGTTATTCATAATTTTGTGTGTATTTCCTAGTCCTAATTGAAGCTTTTTGTATTTTTTCATCCTTAGATTTCAGTAAAAACAATCTGAAACTATTATGATGCTACTTTCTACGAATGCTGTCGTCTGTGAAGAGCCATCGACTGTTGACTCAAGAATGTAAAACTTATTTTATTTAATGTTTATTTATTCATTTGCTTTATTGTATTAGTCAAATGGCGCAAAAACGCCCTAACAACGAGGTTTTAAACAATGAAGCTAAGAAGCCTAACATCAGTCCTTTTTCACATGATTTAAATAGCACTCAGATAATCTGCGAACTAAAACGCAGTATTTCAAAATTAGAAACTAAATTGAATGAACACGAAACGTACACAACTCTGAATCCTTTTCTGTTAGAAGCTGTAAATCAGCTTAATGACAGTTTGTCAGTAAATCCAACCCAAAACTTTGAATGTTTAAAGTCTCCTGTTAATACCTCAGAAAATACAGCTAAAAGTTTGCATGATGTTTTCTTTGAACTGGAGCACAGCTTATCGAAATTACAAAACACACTCAATGAATACGACACGTGTACAACTCTGAATCCTTTTCTGTTAGATGCTGTAAAACAGCTTAATGACAGTTTGTCAGAACCTTCTAAGCCAACCACAGACTTTGAATGTTTAACGTCTCCTGTTAATACCTCAGAAAATAATCCTGAAATTTTGTCAGATTTTTTCTATGAACTAAATCAAAGTCTTTTGAGATTAAATGATAATCTGATAAACTTAAGTCAAAATTCATTAACCAGTCCTGATTATCATGACAATTCTCCTCCTTCACCTAATATTGAGAATAACCCCAATGACAATTCTCCTCCTCCATCACCTAATATTGAGAATAACCCCAATGACAATTCTCCTCCTCCTTCACCTAATATTGAGAATAACCCCAATGACAATTCTCCTCCTCCTTCACCTAATACTGAGAATAACCCCAATGACAATCCACCTGACGATGGTGATGTACAAACGGGAGGTGATCTTGACCCAAATATCAATATAAATCGCTTAGACAGATTCCGCACCACAGAAATTAGAAGAAGGATAAACTTTTTTTCTCTCGGTAACGTCGACAGCTTTGCAGAATTTTACAATTATGTTCTTGAGATTTTAAATGAAATGCTCAATGTTGCCAATGGTGAAATAGTTGGACCGAGTGATGGTGTGTTTGTAGAAATTCAGGGTGATTCGCTCAATGTTTCGTCGCGTGTTCAGATAAATGATGGGGGTATCGATCTGAATTCCTTTCTGATGTTGTTTGAAAACTCCATCCAGAGTAAATTTGAAATACTTTCCGATGAAACTTTACAATTAGTTATTCGGATTGTGCATGCTCCTCAGGGTGGAGGGAAAAAAAAGCTATCGGGTATCTTCAGCACAGATTTTATTCAGAAAAAGATGAAACATCTGTATGTTTTTCACAACAAAGATAACCTCTGTTTTGCCTTATGCGTTTCTCAAATATTGAATCCTGAGAAAAACATTTTCGAAGTAGAACAAATAGCGAGGCAACTGCAAAATGATGTAGGTTTATCCATAGATGAAATGGTTAGCTTTGCACATATCGCACGCTTTGAGCAACATTTGAACTGCAAAATCATAGTGTTGTACCGAAGTGATGAAAAGAAGGGGTATAGTTTGTTTCAGAACACTAACATGTCTCATGACAAAACCGTTTACCTGTTCTTGCAAGATAACCATTATTACGGCGTCAAAAATCTTAAAGGTGTTTTAGGTACATCCTATGTCTGCCCCTACTGTTCCACCGGCTTTAACAATCAGAAACATCACAAATGCGATTTTCATTGCAACGTATGTCTTGACAAAGACTGTCCTAAACGGTCTAAAAAGACTGTACAATGTGAAGATTGTCTAAGGGTTTGCAGATCGCAGTATTGTTATGATAAACATAAAACAGTGATCGATCCAAGCGGTGATCAAACTTTATGCAAAACTAGATTCTACTGCCCTAAATGCAATACCGTGCAGGATCAGAGTAAAGGATCGAAAAAGCATCAGTGTCAAACCAATCGTTGTAAAAACTGTGGAGCCAAAGTTGATTCAGAAATCACACATGAATGTTTTATGCAACCTATAATATTTGAAATTCCCGATGAAAAGTATGTCTTTTACGATTTTGAGACGAATCAAGAAACAGGTTACCACGTAGCTAATTATATATGTTGCATTGATTTCAAAGGTAGGGAGTGGACAGCAAAAGGGGACAAATGTGTGGCATCATTCTTTAGGAAGTATCGCAAGGAAAAGTATAAAAGTTATACATTCGTAGCGCACAACGCTAGAGGGTATGATTCATACCTTTTGTTGAACCATTTAGTGAAGGAAGGTATCACCCCTAACATCATAGCGCAAGGTGGTAAAATCTTGTGTTTTCAAGATGTTGAGTATAAACAGAGATACATCGATAGTCTCTCTTTTCTCCCTATGAGACTGAGCGCTATTCCAAAGGCTATGGGGTTCACATCAGACAAAAAAGGTTATTTCCCACATTTTTGGAATACTGTGGAAAATCAGAATTATGTAGGACCTTATCCGAAACCCGAGTTCTACGGGGTAGACACCATGATGACCAAAGAAAGAGAAGAATTTTTTGAATGGTACAATACATGTACAGGAAAGCTCTTTCACTTTAAGGAAGAAATGGCTCAATATTGTAAGAACGACGTCCACATTCTGAGAAAAGGTTGTATAGCTTTCAGGGATGAGATACTGAGCAGTACAATGGTTGACCCGTTCAAATGCATCACCATAGCTAGTGTCTGTTTGCAAATATTCATAATCAACTTTGGCTCCACAGTTTTTACAACGATTGGTTTGACACTGATGCTTTTTCGATCCTTTACTCTGATCCTGCACGGTATTGCATTTAGGGCAGTAGAATCTAGTTTTGCATAAAGTTTGATCACCGCTTGGATCGATCACTGTTTTATGTTTATCATAACAATACTGCGATCTGCAAACCCTTAGACAATCTTCACATTGTACAGTCTTTTTAGACCGTTTAGGACAGTCTTTGTCAAGACATACGTTGCAATGAAAATCGCATTTGTGATGTTTCTGATTGTTAAAGCCGGTGGAACAGTAGGGGCAGACATAGGATGTACCTAAAACACCTTTAAGATTTTTGACGCCGTAATAATGGTTATCTTGCAAGAACAGGTAAACGGTTTTGTCATGAGGCATGTTAGTGTTCTGAAACAAACTATACCCCTTCTTTTCATCACTTCGGTACAACACTATGATTTTGCAGTTCAAATGTTGCTCAAAGCGTGCGATATGTGCAAAGCTAACCATTTCATCTATGGATAAACCTACATCATTTTGCAGTTGCCTCGCTATTTGTTCTACTTCGAAAATGTTTTTCTCAGGATTCAATATTTGAGAAACGCATAAGGCAAAACAGAGGTTATCTTTGTTGTGAAAAACATACAGATGTTTCATCTTTTTCTGAATAAAATCTGTGCTGAAGATACCCGATAGCTTTTTTTTCCCTCCACCCTGAGGAGCGTGCACAATCCGAATAACTAATTGTAAAGTTTCATCGGAAAGTATTTCAAATTTACTCTGGATGGAGTTTTCAAACAACATCAGAAAGGAATTCAGATCGATACCCCCATCATTTATCTGAACACGCGACGATACATTGAGCGAATCACCCTGAATTTCTACAAACACACCATCACTCGGTCCAACTATTTCACCATTGGCAACATTGAGCATTTCATTTAAAATCTCAAGAACATAATTGTAAAATTCTGCAAAGCTGTCGACGTTACCGAGAGAAAAAAAGTTTATCCTTCTTCTAATTTCTGTGGTGCGGAATCTGTCTAAGCGATTTATATTGATATTTGGGTCAAGATCACCTCCCGTTTGTACATCACCATCGTCAGGTGGATTGTCATTGGGGTTATTCTCAGTATTAGGTGAAGGAGGAGGAGAATTGTCATTGGGGTTATTCTCAATATTAGGTGAAGGAGGAGGAGAATTGTCATTGGGGTTATTCTCAATATTAGGTGATGGAGGAGGAGAATTGTCATTGGGGTTATTCTCAATATTAGGTGAAGGAGGAGAATTGTCATGATAATCAGGACTGGTTAATGAATTTTGACTTAAGTTTATCAGATTATCATTTAATCTCAAAAGACTTTGATTTAGTTCATAGAAAAAATCTGACAAAATTTCAGGATTATTTTCTGAGGTATTAACAGGAGACGTTAAACATTCAAAGTCTGTGGTTGGCTTAGAAGGTTCTGACAAACTGTCATTAAGCTGTTTTACAGCATCTAACAGAAAAGGATTCAGAGTTGTACACGTGTCGTATTCATTGAGTGTGTTTTGTAATTTCGATAAGCTGTGCTCCAGTTCAAAGAAAACATCATGCAAACTTTTAGCTGTATTTTCTGAGGTATTAACAGGAGACTTTAAACATTCAAAGTTTTGGGTTGGATTTACTGACAAACTGTCATTAAGCTGATTTACAGCTTCTAACAGAAAAGGATTCAGAGTTGTGTACGTTTCGTGTTCATTCAATTTAGTTTCTAATTTTGAAATACTGCGTTTTAGTTCGCAGATTATCTGAGTGCTATTTAAATCATGTGAAAAAGGACTGATGTTAGGCTTCTTAGCTTCATTGTTTAAAACCTCGTTGTTAGGGCGTTTTTGCGCCATTTGACTAATACAATAAAGCAAATGAATAAATAAACATTAAATAAAATAAGTTTTACATTCTTGAGTCAACAGTCGATGGCTCTTCACAGACGACAGCATTCGTAGAAAGTAGCATCATAATAGTTTCAGATTGTTTTTACTGAAATCTAAGGATGAAAAAATACAAAAAGCTTCAATTAGGACTAGGAAATACACACAAAATTATGAATAACATATTGTACTTTACTTACAGGGGAAGAGCTTCATCATAAGTGGATGTGTTCAAGTAGGAGGTGTCTCCAGTTCATAACTGTTTAGGACGTTTGACTAAAGAGATACGAAAATTTTCATGAATAACATTATAAAATACATATTACATATATATATACACATTTATATATAAATATATATATATATATTTACTTACCCTAAGGACTTAGTCTTGGAGCTTGTAAAATATTAGCCATCACGTCTGTTCTTGTTTGTTCTTAATCTAAAAAATAAAAATAAAATAAATAAATAAATATATAACATTTTTAAAATGAAATATAAAGTAATATTCTTAAATTAATCTTATTTTACGTTATAAATGTCAGTTCTTACCTTTTGGTTCCAGTCCGAGCAGTATATCATACAAAGTTGAATGTCAGCGTGTAATGCGTAGATTTTTGAGCTCCTAGATATGAAAACAGTATGTTTTGGGGTGTGGGTCATAGACCGGGGGAGAAAATGAACGATTTTAAAACAATCTTTAATCACTAAAACACCATTAATCATTTAGAACTTGGAGTTAGAAAATTAAAAATGTACTTATGTATACCCTGTATGTGTGTGTGTGGGGGTACGTGCGTGTGTCATAACCGTTTGATGGGGGGGTTGAGACCGTTTGACGATTCCTGTAATTCCAAAGTGGTGGGGGGTTCACTTATGTGTGTGCGCTCGATAAAAGGGGTGGGGGGTTCACTTATGTGTGTGCGCGCGATAAAAGGGGTGGGGTGGTTGATCGTTAGCGATTACGGTAGCGAGTGTGCGACTGATAAAGCGTAGCTCGTGACTTGACACCTGTGATGAAACAGAGCCTGTGCGCGCGTGTGTGCGCGATAAAGGGGTGGGGGGCTCGCGTATGTGCGCGCGCGATAAAGGGGTTCATCGTGGGGGGTCGTAGATATCTATAATAAAACAGAGCGAAGGGCGGGAATTACGGTTAAAATACACGTTTATGATTGGTTGAGGGGAGGGCGGGAAATCCGGGGGTAAAATACACGCTTGCGATTGGACGAAGCGAGGGCGGGACTTTTGAACAAGGGCGGGAAAATACACACTTATGATTGGTCGATGACAGGGCGGGACTTCCGAGCAAATAAACGCTTCTGATTGGACGAGAGGGCGGGACTTCCTGTCAAATACACGCTTCTGATTGGACAAGGGGGCGGGACTTCCCTCCCAAAAGGGGGCGGGGCTTGATGACGTGGCACGCTCTGATTGGCCCAAATGACCTGTCAAAACGAAGTCACAAAAAGTGCCTCATATATCTCTCTCTGACTTTATAGCCAGCACTGCTCCCAGTAAACCACTTTACAACCAACTTTACTTTACAACCATCACTACTCCCAGTAAACCACTCACATCTATCTACACTGACACTTTACTTACACTCATGGCTGTAACTAGCTATGAGGACACAGAACTCTGGACCTCATTGGTTTTTTTTACGTTTTCCTCTTCACTCATATTTCTAGGACACAGGTGTAAGTAAAATGTCAATTTTTTTTAATTTTGGGTAAATGAAACATGGCATTTTGCCCTTTGCTTAACTTTTAAAATGAGCACAATACTCTTTAGTTCCTAGCCTATTGTGACTTTTTATATCTTGCTCAAGTAAATGAATGTTTTAAATTAATGCCTCTTAAATTTTAAATCTCTCCTAATCACTGTGATCTCTCACTTGTAGGGACACTGTGATGTCATCAGCATAGGCACAGATGATTTCACAGTGGCCATTTATCAAGAGCAAGATGTGGTGTCCCTGCAAGTTGCCTTAAACATAAGGCTTGGCTACCTCAGCTGAACTTAACGGGGGGTAAAACGGAGGCTGTGGTAGTGGTTCTTATAATAGGGACCACTTTGCCATCACTTCCAGGAGATGTTCAGTGTAGTAGGACTGGACTGAAGGTCTTGGGGGTCTGGTTGGGTGCTGATGATGTAAAGCCCTGTAAGTGAGAATGTGTTGTGAAGGTTGTGAGGTTGTCTGAATGGCCTCGGATGCTCCCCATTATCATACAGGAGTTGAGTTCTGGTCACGCACAACCTCACTGCATCTGTGTTATGGCACAAGTTTACTGATGACATCCAGCGAGCACTCTCCTATTAGGAGCTGCACATTGGGCCCGGACAGGCACTTGTTCGCTCTCCTGTTGGGAGTGGTGGATCTGGGAGGCCTTGTTCAGATTTACTCTGCAGCTGTGGTGGCATGGCATCTGTTCTTTTCCAGAGAAAACTGTCCTACTCAGTCCTTGTGGATTTTTGAAGAGCCAGTGGTTTTAGCCCTCTCTGTCACTGCTTTATCTTGGATTAGTTGTAACTGTTATTTTTTATGTGAATTATATTTGATTAAAGTGTCTTTCCTGCTCTCTCTGTTCTTTTTCTTCTCTTTAAGCTCCCCCTGTTTCCTCTTCTCTCTTTGCTCTCAGCTCTACATCTCTTTTCTCTTGGCTCTCTCCTCATATAGCTCACCCTCTCTCTCTCCATCTTTACTCCATGTCTGGTCTCTATCTTCCCTTTCACGTAGCCCTCTCATTGTCTATGCTATTCTTTTTTTTCTTGGTTCTCTCCTCTTTTCTATCTGATCTCTCTCCCTTGCTCCCTCACATCATTGTGATCACCTGGAGAAGCCTCTGATGTATGGCTCAGTGTAGGACTTGGCATGTACAACTGCCCCTGCACTGACCAGAGTCCTGGTGTCTGCTGGAGTCACAACACTGTGTCGGCTGGTGGACGTGGCAGGACCTAACTTGGCCACGTGGAGGACATAGCTGCAAGGTTGGGGGTGAGATCTCTGCGAGTTGTGGTTCGGCTCTTCGAGGGCTGGAGGTTTGCTCTCTCTCTTGAGGAGCGGGAGCAGGTAAGTGACTAAAGTGTGAGGGTGGCCAGCCCTGCCAAGGTACGACTTCCTGAAGGTTATCAGGCCAGACCTGCAGCACTGCGAGGGCTCCCTTCTTGAGTGTAAGGGAGAATCTGCCATGAACTTTAATACAGTGATGGGGAGGGTTGTACAGGGTTCTTAATCTTAAAATCCTCGTCTTTTCTCTCGGCTGTCTCTCCCTTCTCTTTGTTTTCTGCTCTTCTGTCTTTGCCTTCTCTCCTCCACTGCTTTGTCCTCTTTGCTGTTTCCTTCTCTTGCTCTTTTTCCCTCTCCTGTTTGCTTTCTCTTCATTTTCTGCACTCTCTTCTCTTTAATCGCTGTATCCTGTTTGCTTTCTCTTTTTTGTCCTCTTCTCTCCTCTTTGCTCACTCTTTTCTTTACTCTTTCTCTCCTGTTTGCTGTCTTCTCTCTCCATCCTCTTTTCTGTTCCCTCTCTACTCTCTTTGCTGTCTCTTTTTACTGTCTCCTCTTCTCTCTACACTCTTTTCTGTGCCCTCTCTGTCTCCACTTTGCACTCTCTCTTTTTACTTTCTTCTCTTTACTCACCTTTTAACACTCTTTAGTTTGCCCTCTCTAACCTCTTCTCTTTGCCCTCTCTCCTTTTTCTAAGTCAAGGTCCAAGAGTTTTGACTCTCTAAACCTTTGGCCAGTCCTGGACTAGCTATGGAGAGAACCAGGAGATTAAACATTTTAGGGGGTTTTTGGGAGTGGAGAGTAAGAAAAGAACATTTTAATGGTTTAATTTCTTGCTGGGATTGAACTGAATACACTTTAGCAGGCAATTCACCCTGGGCCTACAGACATTACAAAACAATAGACAACAGACAAAAAACAAATATTTAAAAAATCACTACAAATAAAAACAATCCAAACATCTAATGATCAAACATTTCATTCAATAATCTAAAGTTCAAAGGCAGCTCTCCGTCGCACAGTCCGACATCTAGGACAATGGTACTGACGACCATGAGGCAACAATTCAAAAGCAAGATATAAGGCATGCGATGGATCAATAATGATAAAACATCCTTTTTTCAGAGTTGTTTGTCTGTACAGTGAAGCTAGTGTTCTCAGTGGGAGGCCTGTGAGTCAGGGTTATTTATTATTATTATTATTATTATTATTATTTTATACCTTTCCTCCTGGTTTTGGAGTAGGGAGACAAGGTAGCTGTTGTAATTTTGTTTTTGGAACAGATCAGTTTTATTCAACATGGTGTTATCAAAAGTATAAAAGAAATAAATAACATCATTTTGCCATGTAAATTGAGTCTGTGTCTTGGTCTGGCAGTTGGGATGGTTTTGGCCTTGGTATTTGGAGTTTCTCCCTCGTCGTTGACTTTTTTGTTGCTGGCTGGTTGTGTGTGTGTGAATTTTTGATTTAGCTGCATTTGTTCTTTCTCCTTCGGTGGGTGCTCACGATAAATGCACCAAAGCTGATTTGTATGCTGTGGCTTATCATCATCATATTTTTATTCCAAAAACTTCAGATAAACATGTCCTTAAGCTTTTTTTGTGTCATCAACTGATGGAGCGCCGGGTTTGCAGCAGGACACTGAATTAGTCACAGGTGTTGCTGAGGGCATGGAAGATGTCGAGGCCGGTGCGGAAACAGTGGCTGCGGCTCCAGCTCCTTCTCAAAGAATAGATCCTGCTAAATTGAATATCTTCAGTGACACGAGAGCTGATTCGTCTCAAGGAGTTGGAACTTCTGGTCGTGTAAGAAGGAAACACTCGGTGACAGAGTCACAACATCACAGGTTGCTGATTGGCATTTGAAATGTGTGCTGTGAGAGAAATGTTATTGAATAACCTTCCTTACCAGGGAGCAAACTGCCTTGTTGGAGGCAGACCTTGAGCTGGAGGAATTGACCCCTGCTGTGCGGGAGCTCACAACTGGACGCACTGATGGCCTTCCTGCTGAATTTTACAAGCATTTCAATTCGAGTGGATTTGTTAGAGGTTTTTAAATATTGTTTTATTGAAAACAGACTGCCTGTGAGCTGTGTTGTCACTGTTGCCAAAATCAGGGGATTTGGGACTTTTAAAGAACTGGAGGCCTGCATTTATGGGTATGGGTAAAGGAATCAGTCAAGGTTGCCCCGTCTGGATAATTATACAGTTTAGCTATCAAAACTTTTTTTTGTGCAGGCTGAGGGCCAAAATGCAAGGATTGTCAATAAGAGGTTTACAAGAGAGGGTGGTCTTATCCACATACACTGATGATGAGACTGTTTCTCTTAAACATCAAGATGATGTTCGAGCTTTGACTCAAAGCCTTGAATTTTATGCAATCGTATGCTCAGCTAGAGTTAACAAGGCCAAATATGAAAGCTTTTTAGCAGGGCAGTGGTTAAACAGCCCCCCCTGTTTTACCTTGGAATTTGAGGTGGGCTAGAGAGGGCCTGAAATATAGAGAGGGCCATCTTTTTATCAGTCCATCCTAAGAGCTTGTTTGACAAGACAAACAAGCCTTTTACTGATCAAACAGGAGCCTTTGTTTTATAATCCACTTACTCAAATAAAATTACAATTTGTTCCAAAGCGGTTTTTACAAGCTGGAATTACCACAGTTGCTGATCTGAAGTCCGGTACAAATTGGAAGTCAGCCGATGAACTCTGTGCAGAGACTTGTATACAGTCCAGCTGTTTGGTGGAGAGATTAATGGGAGAGGTAGTTTCTGCACTCCTTTGCCTTTTCATAGAGTTTTTGGCAGATTGCTCTCCTGGGGGTCAGCCTAATCCTTCATCCATACCCATCACTGCAGAAGCACTGGATTATCAGGAGGCTAAAGGTTCTCTTCTCACCTTTAAGACACCACAGGTAGCTGCTACAAAAAGCGCCTTGTATGAGATCTGTGTTAAGGTGTCACATAGAAGGATCTTGGCATGAGTGAAAGAATCACACTGGTCAGATTTGTTGATCACAGGCTCTTCTCCACAAGGATGCTGGAAGTTCCTGTATTAATTACCCATACAAAAATGGACTGCTGATTTACAGTGGCATGTGGCACGCATCAACCACACTGTTAGTAGAAATCCTCAAGCATTTGTTTGGGTCAGGCTAAGCTATGTGTAAGTATGGTTGTCTAGAAAGAACAGAATGAATTGGAGTGGTACTCTAGAAGTTGGTGACATGCTGAATGCTCTGATAAAGATTATCAAAGATTATTCATTCATTCATTCATTATCTGTAACCGCTTATCCAGTTCAGGGTCGCGGTGGGTCCAGAGCCTACCTGGAATCATTGGGCGCAAGGCAGGAATACACCCTGGAGGGGGTGCCAGTCCTTCACAGGGCAACACACACATTCACACCTACGGACACTTTTGAGTCACCAATCCACCTACCAACGTGTGTTTTTGGACCGTGGGAGGAAACTGGAGCACCTGGAGGAAACCCACAACCTCCAGGCCCCTGGAGCTGTGTGACTGCGACACTACGTGCTGTGCCACCGTGCCACCCCCTTATCAAAGATTATGACAAATTTAATTCTTTTTTTTAATGTCTCACTGAATTGAGGATTTTTTTTTTTTGAAAATCTGGGCCCAGAGGGACATCCTATGCTCTGTTTATGAGGATGCATTCTTGCATTCTTCTTGTTTTCTAGTGTGTTGCTTGCTTTGTGTTCCTCTCCCTATTGTGTCTTTAGCCACACCCCTCACCTAAGAGCCCTGAGTGAGATTGCTCACAGGTGTTGTCCTTATAAGCTGTCTATGTGCCAGAGATGCTTACAAGTCAATTTTCCAGTCTTTTTCAAGTCCTTGAGTGGCAAGTACAAGTCAAGTCAACTCTTATGACACACTCTTAAACATGATGGGACTACAAGGGTTCTCTAGTAAAGAAAATAGTTCTATATAGAACTCTGAACACATAAAGAGCAATTTGCATAAAATTAAAATTGCTCACCAGTCCCGAATCTCAAGTTCAAGTAAAGTCTGGATGATCTGAGGTAGAGTTTCAAGTCTAGTAGTCTGAAGTAATGATTTGAGCGACGTAAGTGCAACTTGAGTCCCCATCTCTGCTGTGTGCTCCTACATTGGCATTCATTTAATGGTGTATGTCATTCAGTCTTCTTGCTATGTATTCCTAAATCAATGTCCAAGAATTTTGACTCTCTAAAGCATTGGCCAGTCCTGGACTGGCCATCGGGAGAACCAGGAGATTTCCCGGTGGCCTGGCCTGTCATCTGGTCTGCACGCTTATGATGAATTTCACCAAAATGATGCCCAATAAAGAAATATCAGCAGGAAATAATGCAAAATGAATCATGTTTCCTTCTTCACTTTTGTGAATAAACATTTGATGACAGCTCCATGATCAGGGGCAGTATCTACATGACTAAGGTGAAGAGATTTTAGTGTGGTTAGTTTGATCAGTGTGTTTTTTTTTATGTCTATATCAAATTTATTTCAAGAAGTCTGATTTAATATTTATTTGTTGGGGCTTGTTTCTGTTGTATGTGACTTGTCCTTGTTCAATGTTTTGACAGGAAAATAAATTTATATGGTGTGGTCTCTGACTTTTTCGCAGTGCTGTAAGTATGCACTAAGATATGAAGCTTAGGTGGTGGTGGTATGAAAACAGTTGTTCTTAAGTGTGAAGAATAGAGAAATGGAAGGAGAGTCTGTTAAAAGTAGTATATAAATATCTAATTAATTGTTGAATGAGCTGGTAATTAAAGAGTGGGTAATTATAAAGCATACATTGTTTTGGCTTTAATATACACACAAAATGATATTATCCATATTCATGCAGATACAGTACCTGTAAGTGTGTGGCCTGAGCTATATCATGATTCCTGGCCAGATCAACTGTCCCAGTCCAGCCCTCCCATTGGCCAACAGTTGATCTTGATCGCTACTTACAGATGCTCAAAGAATCAGTTCACTAGAAGTCAACTCCTGTTCAGTAAATACATTTACGGTGACTGTATTCTGCCTGCTCTCACTGTGAACAGAGCTGCTGCTCAGGGGGACAGCTTTGGAACCAAACTCGCTGGAATCTCTGCAAATTCAAGTAACACTCTTGATTCCCTATAATCATGTGACATAGTGACAGATACTGCTGTGGCTTTGTTTTCTGTGTCTCTTTGCTTGTGAGTTTCACATTTTGAATGTGTAAATATCACTCTCATAATGTTAAATCTTGCAGGTTCATATTTTGGTTCATTGTTTGACATTGATATGACATAGTATTACTTTCTCTGTGTGCTGGGAGTGGGGAGAGCGTTTGTGAGGGTTTTTTGAGGCAGTGAGCTTGTGCTCTTTTTTTTGGGGGGGGTTGGGTTGTTTGGTCTTTAAGTGTTTACATTTCACTTAAACATCAGTTTATTCAATAAACCACAGCATGCGTTGGGGTCGAGCCATGTGGTGGAAATGCACGTCTATCAAACATGCGAATGGGTTCAGGTGCGTCCTCCACTGCGGCTTGGGCTGCTTGCAGTAGGAGAGAAAGTCGATCATGATCAAGTCTACTCCACTTCTCGAATGTTTACACTGGCATTGAGGCCCCGCCTTTCATTTCCAACAAGTCTATCAGACAGGAACTGAGCCACTTAGGGAAGGTTAGATGAGGCCTACCCCTCTGGGCTGTAGGAACGAGGCACGAGGAGGGTGCTGTTAGTGACGCTCCTGCGGATCCAGGTGTGGGTTCATAAGTGGCTCCAGCTCCAGAGTTGGTGTATTCATAGGTCTTCAGACTAGTGGTCAGGAGGGGGATGAAGTTGAAACTCAGGTAAGCATGGCTATAGGTACTGGTGTGGGTGTAGGCACCGTGTCTGGTGCTCAGGTGAGCGGTGGTGTTGGTGCTCCAGTGAGTGGTGGTGTTGGAGCCCAGGGGAGAAGAGACTCTGAGGAGGTTGGGCCGAGCACTGCGGGGTGAAGTACTCAGGTGCCGGAATCAGAGGTTGTCAGTGAGACTCAGTCAGGTGTAGCCTTGTCTCTGGAGGAGGACAGGATGTCTGATTTTGGAGGGAGTCAGTTCGGCACGGCGGTGTTATACTCCATAGAGCAGATTAACTCTTTCTTGGATGAAACTAAAGGCAGTTTAGTTCAGTGATTTTTTCCCTGACCTGGACAGGTTTGTTTTGTGTTCGGCACTGTTGGCACAGAAGAATTTTGGGTATGACATTCTCTCAAAGCAGAAACATTAAAGTGCGATCAGAAAGGCAAAAAGTGTATGGTCTGGAATGCGTTGCATTTCTGATCGTAAAAATGTCTGAACACAGAGCACATAAGGAGAGGGCCTCTCTAGTTCTCTCTGCTTGTTTTCTGTTCTACTGTTAGTGCTCTCTCTAATTCCTATCCTCATGGGTTTTTTTAAGAGTTATGTTCATTTGTCAGGAACAGCAATTTGACCCGGTGCATGTTTAATTATCCAAAAGATGTCTGAAACCAAATAAATCCTAACAAGCAGTGTGAATATTTAATTACTAACTCCATTACTAAATATTCTATCAATATTTAGTGCAGTGGTGTTCCTTACCTCTAACAGGTAATGGTTCAGTTAGGATAATTCACTCATTTGTCATTAAAAAAAATTCAATCTTTTTTTTTTGTTTCACTACTTTATTACTCTTGAAAGACCAACATATAAAACACAATAGTTTTACATAACATTGAAACATGATATTGCAATTTTGTTTTACATTTGTGCACTGTGAACTAGAAATGAACTAAATTGCAATACAACAAACAAGCAATTGCAATATGAACGTGTTTACGTGTGTGTGTACATCTACACAGCACACGAGTGACATCTCATCACACTGTGCTTTGTGCAAATGAATTTTGCACATTTCGCACAGGTAATGCTTGTCTTGACATCGTCAAATGGTCTGAAGTCCTGACACCTCTTCTTCTTTCTTTTTCCCTCAGCAGCAACCTAGAAACTGGTTACTTTACTATGGTGTCTTTTTGCTGATACCAAGACACAACACACTCTCATACACTTATTCACACACACACACACACACACACACACACACACACACACACACACACACTTACTTACCTCACGCACTGGTGTAGTACTTAGAGCAGTCCTCTCCTGGATCTACCTCACCGTTGCTGCAGCGGCTGGGGTCCTTGGCAGGTGCTGTCTCTGTTGGATGTGTGGTGTCACAAGCGCCTTTCCCAGTTCCTCAAGAAAGATACGCCTCTCGTACAGCTTTGACACATTCCAGTCTAGAAAGATCTCAGTCCAGATGACAAATGCATTGTAGGCAGATACATCTAACATGTTATAAAAGATGACCAAAGGCCAGTGTGCAGTCATTCGTTTGGTGCTGTAGGACCCTGTTACTTTGTCCAAGTTGTCTACCCCACCTTTGGTGGCATTGTAATCAAGGATCATGCTTGGTTTCTGGTCTTCTCTTGTGCTAATTTCAGCATTTTTGTGCAGAGTACTCATGAACACATTTTATCCCCTTTGTAAGAAATTACAGCATGGACCCAAATGTGACTGGCTTAACTTGCTGCAATCAACAATATTAATATCATAATAAATGTTCCAAACCAGTGTGTCTTCCTAGAGATAGATTGACCATTTGGCATATTTAGTATATAAACAGGCAAAGCAGGAAGAGCCACAACAGCTCTCACTGTGGGACCAGAAGACCTAATCAATATCAAAGGAAGTTTATTACTGAGTAATCAACAACCACCACAGACAAAGTGAACTAGTCTAGACATGAAGGTGATAGAACTCAATACACATTAAGTTCCTCACAGATGACAGGGTTCCATGTGTACTGTGTTCCTTAGGAGGAGCTGAGATGGCAGGCGGTATTGTCAAACTATATAAGCTGTGTTTTTCTATTACTCAATGTTCAATCTAGCTCCGCTGAACCCATGGTACATCTTTGTATCTTGCAACTGCTTAAAGGTTTTCCATTTTTCATCAATTTTTGAGAGACATCCCATTTTTTCTACACCTTTTTGGGGCAATAAGACACCAGAGCTGTGGTGTCTGTGAAGGCAAACATGGAAGATTGAGGGGCCCTGTTCTTGGTTACCAGCAGCTCAGCAGGAAGTACAGCTCTGTTCTTTCGGACAGTTCTGACCATTGTGAGCTTTCTCTTTAGAAGCTCCTGACCCAAGTTGTAGTTTGTAAAAAAATTGTCACAGGTTATGTTGTGCCCCCTGAGACCCTGTGCCATGTCGAGCACGACCCTTGTGCGTTGATTTTTTCCCGGGCGCAACAAAAACTGCCATTCCAGTGTAAACCTGCATGTTCATTGCATAGCTGGTGTTTGCATCACATGCTGCACAGATTTTTATTCCATATTTAGGTGGTTTGGAAGGCACGTATTGCCTAAATGGGCAGGGAACTCTGAATGCCACTAGCCTGTCATCCACTATGATATTAGGTCCTGGGTTGTAGAGTAGTGGAAGTTGCTCTACCCACTTGTCCCACACTGTGCTAATAGCTGCCAGCTTATCTCTCTCCCGTCTACCAACCCTTGTCTCTCGATTATCAAATCGGATTACTCTGGAGAAAATGTGAATAGTCTCCAGAGATAATGTGGCTCGAAATATAGCCCTGCCTGTCTCTGCATCCGACAGACTAGCTGTTCATCCTTTGACATATAGACCCCAGCCAGGATGAGGGGCCTCAAATACGCATCTAAATGTGTTTTGTCCAGCTTCTTCCACTTGTCTCCAAAAACACGACTCCCTTCTAGATTAAACATTTCCCGAATGATTTTCTGTATTGAATCTGGCATGACCAGCTCAAAAGCTGACTTGATGTCAGTGACATGACTCACTGCCATCCTAGTGGGCCCTGGCACTATCTTTATGATGTTTTCTGCAGACAGTTTTGCCTGATGCATATTTGGGGATGAAGACCACTTTATTTCACCATTTTTTGACATGAATGTCTTGCTTGGAGGAATAGGAATAGCAATTTCTTCATCTGGTTCAAAATCAGAATCATTAGATTCAGAATTTAGCTCAAGATGATCTTCGTCTTCAGACACATCCTCCTCTATTTAATGATCAATGATGACTTCCAGAGCCTCCTGGACTGTTATCCTTTTGCTTCGGCTGCTCATTTTGTAAAGGTCTGTCTGTCAGTGTAATGTTGGTAGGACTCCCATGCAGGGAATCTTTTATGTTTTGCCCCTCCCCTGTTGAGTGTCCACTGAATGTGGGTGGAGAACAGTTTTCCCGCGAGAACATTAATTAAAACTTAAAAATTGTAGAGTACTAATTAAAATTGTGAGACATATTTCACCCTAATCACATGCCCGCTCGCGCGCACACACACACACACACACACACACACACACACAGGTGCAGATGTTATGATTGTCAAAAGTCATAACATCTGCACCTGTAAGAGGTCTACCTGGGGCTGGGGCAAGGCTGCCTGCTAAGCCACCCCAGTCACTAGAGGGAGACAGAGACACTCTTATTTTGGGGCAATTGGTTCCACCTGGGCTACCCCTACTTAAGGGAAGCCAACACACACCTCTGTGCTCAGTCTTGGGTTTCTCTTTTCAGAGTGCTGTGCAAGTCTGGCGGGTAATTTGGCAAAGGCTCTTGAGTTTCCTCCTGGGTCACTCTATCTTCTGTTTTTCCACCAGAGCTTTCTCTCTGGTTTCTGCTGGGATTCAATATTATCTTTTCTTTGCCATTTTTTTTAGTATAAATCAATAATTAGAAATAAGTTGTGTTCTATCTTTAATTTCTTTTGTCTCATCTTGTCCCTCCCTTTTGTTTTGGGAAGCTCTCTTGCCTTTTCTTTTGCGTTTTCTTTTGCTCAATTCTGAGCTGATCAGTTTTCCCCTTACATCTTAAGTTTTCCTCTCGTGTTTCATTTTGTCTCGGTGTTCCTAACATCCAGAGTTAGGGTTGTTTGTGTGTCTCTGCACTTGAGGCCTATTTCTCTAGTGCTCTGTTGGTGGCTTGCCCTGTTTCAATCCACCCCTGGGTGAGCTGCCACATTAGTGTGTGTGTGTGTGTGTGTGTGTGTGTGTGTGTGTGTGTGTGTGTGTGTGTGTGTGTGTGTGTGTGAGAGATTGGGGTGAAATATATCTCTCAGTTTTAATTAATACTCTGACATTTCTGACACCCGTTTACATCCAGTTTGACTGCTGGGTCAAATTGACCCAAACAGTATCTATCTGATATAAACATACAGGGGGTGGTTGCAAATATGTGAGATGAACCATTTTCATATTATATGTTTATTACACTAAGGCAAGCAGAAGAAATTTTATACTGAAAAAACTTTAACTATTTTAACTTCAAATTTTAAAACGGATCAATTTGACCCAAAACATAACAGGAGGGTTAAATGTTAATGGTTTTAGGGGCAAGGGCAGATGTCCTTTATTCTGAATTTTTTTTTCTCTTAAATTAAATGTGTGATTTACAAGAAACACATAGTGATGAAAACTCAGCCTTGGAGTGGGGTTAATGGTGGAAGGGGGATTTTTTTCTTAGCCGTGTTTCGATTGTTAGTGCAGGTGGCGCTATCCTTTTCTCTCAGACCAGTAGAGTAAAAGTTTAATCTGTTAATTAAATTGTAGATGGACGTCTACTAATGCTTAAAGCCGGGTCTGTGATCATTTTTTTTTATTATTATTAATGTGTATGCACCAAACCGAGGAGCAGAGAGAGGTGAGTTGTTTATGAGGCTGGATCAGTTACAGCATCTTCAGACAGCACTGTTGTGCTGGGTAGGGATTGGAACACTTTAAATTTTGTTAATGACAGAAACAATGATGAACCTCACCCTTGGTCTGCTCAGACCCTAGCCACTGTTTTATCTGGGATCAATTTGTTAGATGTTTGGAGAGGATAAACACCCTTCCGTTAAAGAGTCCTCGTGGGTTAACATTTTTGAAGGTGGAGTATATGCAGCCTGTTTGGACCGTTTTTTTTTTTCAAATTGTGCTCATAGTATGATCAGTCAGACTGATATTCAAACACTGTTGTCTGTCCACAAAGCTGATGGAACATTCACTACAGACCCAGCAGAGGTGAGGAGAATGGCAGTGGACTTCTATTCTGTGAACTGTACATGGTCAGTTCTTGGGATCAGCAGTGCTCCAGGACCCTGCTCGAGGATCTACCTCAACTAGATGACTAACACATGCAGGACCTGGGCGTTGCTTTGACTTTTGAGGAGCTCACTGGAGCTGTGAATCAGCTCATGTCTGCGAGAGCACCTCCTTGGGGATCATCAGGAAGGACTTGTTTGAGGTTCTGTTAGCTAGCTTCGATGCTAAGGCGCTCCCAAGCAGCTGTCAGCGTACCTTCTCGTCCATCGTACAAAAGAAGGGAGATCTCTGCCGCCTAGAAAACTGGATACTGGTGTCACTTTTATGTTCAGATTATAAGATACACTCCTGCTGCACAGCGAACAGACTCAACGGAGTTTTAGAAAGGATTATATATAAGGGCCAGTCTTACTGTGTGCCAGAGTGCTCTATTTATGATAATTTGTTTTTAACCAGAGCTTTATATGATTTTGCTAAAATGTTTAATTTAGAACTTGGCTTTTTATCTCTAGATCATGAAAAGGCATTTGATCATGTTGATCATTATTATCTTTTTACTGCTCTGACAGCCTTTGGTTTTGGGGATGTTTTTATGTCCTGGGTTAAGTTGCTTTACAGGTGGGAGTCTAAGCATTCCTGTTCCAGTCAGAAGGGGGATAAGGCAGGGCTTCCCATTGTCTGGACAACTCAATTCACTCGCAGTAGAATCCCTTCTGGTTTTAATTAGGAAAAGACTGTCAGGTTTCAGAATCATGAACAGTTTGTTTAAAGTGTCTGCCTGTACTGATGACATCATGGTCATTGTGCAGCATGAACAAGATGTGTCTCTGCAGGGTGCCCTATGAATATACAGTAAGGCTACCTGTGCTAAATTGAACTGAGGTTCAGTGGTGTGGCTCTCAGAATCCGGACAATGTTTTACCATCTCCCCCAGGAGGGGTTCAGTGGAGCAGGAACTGGCT
Organism: Hoplias malabaricus; assembly: GCF_029633855.1. NCBI lineage: Eukaryota > Metazoa > Chordata > Actinopteri > Characiformes > Erythrinidae > Hoplias > Hoplias malabaricus. The sequence continues at coordinate 20,710,759 of NC_089811.1, read as the reverse complement.
TAAGTTTGTAGGGGTCTGGCTGTGCACTGAGGAGGCAAAGGCCGCAAACTGGGAAGGTGTTGCGGAGAAAGTCCGTGCCAGGTTGGTCCTGGATGCTCGCCCAGTTATCGTACAGGGGCTGAGTGTTGGTCGTAAACAACCTCTTGCGTCAGCTTTGTGGCACAAGTTCACTGTGCTTAACCAACCTAGACGACTGATCGACGACATCCAGAAAACACTGGTGAACTATTTCTATTCTAGGCTGCACTGGCTGAGAGTGACGGTCCTGTCTCTTCCTAAGCAGGATGGAGGACAGGGACTCATCGATATTCGGTCTGGGATTGCAGCCTTGCATCTGCAGGCTGTGCAGCGGTTGCAGCGACGGATGGAATGGATGGATAGATGTAGCCTGTGCTCTCCTGTGGAGCACTGGTGGACTGGGGCTGGAAAAGATGAGGGGGGGACGAACTGAATACCAGCAGTGCAGTTGGCTGGGATGGGATTTGGTATACCAGAAATGTAAGGTAAAGGCAACAGGGGGTACTGACCCAAATCTGGATGGTCGGGGGGTTATTTTAAAGAGACTCACTGCAGAATTCAGCTACTACAATGTCTGATAATGACCATGAGTATTTCTTTGCTGTCTGGGGGGCTACTGTGTGACCCTGATGGATTCACGGGATTCGTGTTTAATTTGATACTGAACTGTTTTGATTCTGGCTTTAGATTTTATTGAGGTTTTTTTTTTTTTTAAATCATTTTATTGAATGAGTAGTGTTGCTGTGGTTAGTTCAAACCTGGTCCAAACTACTTTTTCGTTTAACACCTTTATTCAAACAATATTTAAAAGTCAAAAAAGTCTTTCTCTCTCCTTGCTGTCTAAATTCTTTGCTCACATTTTGTCCCTCCTTGCTCTCCTTTTCTTTCCTCAGTCTCTTTGCTTTACATCTCTTCCCTCATGGCTCTCCCTCTTCTCTTTGCTTTTTTGTCTACTTCTCTGAAATTGCTTCTCTCTTCTCTCCTTGTTTTCTCATATTCTGTTTTGCTCTCTCTCCTTACAATCTTTGCTTTCTATCTGCTTTCAATCTTTTTCTCCCTTGCTCTCTTCGCTCTCCATCCCATGTTCATTCTTTGTTGTCTCCTTTTCTGCATGCTCTCACTCCCCTTTTTCTGTTCTTGCTCTCTCCTTTCTTTTTCCATGCTCTCACTTTGATTACTTCTATCATTGCTCCCTCTCACTCTTTGTGCTCACCTTTTTTTCCTCATTGCCCTCTCTCCACGTCACTCTGTTTGCTCTCTATTTCTCTCATTGCTGTCTGTCTGAGCGGTGCCCATTTCCCATTCTCTTCTTGCACTCTCAGTTCATCTCCTCTCACCCTGACTGCCTGTCTCTGTCTTCACCGTCTTCTCTTCTGATAAATCAGGATCTTTAACTTCATAGTGGAACACTTGTGTAGATTATATTCTTCTTTAGGGTTAAAACCTACAATCTTTTGATGATAGCATCAGCACTTGGAGCACTTTTCAACAACCTAAATAACCATAGCAATACCCAAACTCAACCCCTGAACATCGTTTTAGTACAATTCCAAAAAAGTTGGGACACTAACCAAATTGTGAATAAAAGCTGAATGCAGTGATGTGGAGGTGCCAACATCTAATATTTTATTCAGAATAGAACACAAATCACAGATCAAAAGTTTAAACTGAGAGAATGTATCATTTTAAGGGAAAAATGTTGTTTCAAAATTTCATGGCGTCAACAAATCCCCAAAAAGTTGGGACAAGACCATTTTTACCACTGTGTGGCATCCCCCTTCTTACAACACTCAACAGACGTCTGGGGACAGAGGAGACCAGTTTCTCAAGTTTAGAAATAGGAATGCTCTCCGGTTCATGTCTAATACAGGCTTCTAACTTTTCAATCGTCTTGGGCCTTCTTTGTCGCACCTTCCTCTTTTTGATGCGTCAAATGTTCTCTATAGGTGAAAGATCTGGACTGCAGGCTGCCATTTCAGTACCCGGATACTTCCCCTACATAGCCATGATGTTGTGATTGCTGCAGAATGGGGTCTGGCATTATCTTGTTGAAAAATGCAGGGTTTTCCCTGAAAGAGATGACGTCTAGATGGGAGCATATGTTGTTCTAGAACCTGAACATAGTTCTCTGCATTAATGGTGCCTTTCCAGACATGCAAGCTGCCCATGCCACAAGCACTCATGCAACCCCATACCATTAGTGATGCAGGCTTCTGAACGGAGCGTTGATAACAACTTGGGTTATCCTTGTCCTCTCTGGTCCGGATGACATGGCGTCCCAGTGGTCCATATAGAACTTCAAATCGTGACTCATCTGACCACAGAATAGTCTTCCATTTTGCCACACTCCATTTTAAAAGACCCCTGGCCCAGTGCAAATGTCTGAGCTTGTGGAGCTTGCTTAGAAATGGCTTGTGTTCACTGACAATGCTTTCTGGAAGTATCCCTGAGCCCATTATGCTATTTCCTTGACAGTGGCATTCCTGTTTGAGGTGCAGTGACGTTTAAGGGCCCGGAGATCACGAGCATGCAGTAGAGTTTTATGGCCTTGACCCTTACGCACAGCAATTGTTCCAGATTCTCTGAATCGTTTGTTATGCACGGTTGATGATGATAACTTAAAAGTCTTTGCTATTTTACGCTGGGTAACACCATTCTGGTATTGCTGCACTATCTTTCTGCGCAACAATGGTGGAATTGGTGATCCTCTTACCATCTTGGCTTCAGAGAGACACTGACACTCTGAGAAGCTCTTTTTATATTTAATCATGTTGTCAATTGACCTAGTTGGTCTTCCAGCTGTTAGTTATAAGCTCAATTTTCTTTTACCAGTCACTTATTGCTACTTATCCCAACTTTTTGGGGATTTGTTGACACTGTGAAATTTTGAATGAACATAATTTTCCTTTAAAATGTTACATTTACTCAGATTAAACTTTGATCTGTCATCTATGTTCTATTACGAATAAAATATTGACATTTGCCATCTCCTCATCATTGCATTCAGTTTTTATTCACAATTTGTTTAGTGTCCCAATTTTTTTGGAATCCGGTTTGTAGTTCACGGCTCTTTCTTTCACTTTCTACTTCTTACTCACTCACAGCATCATCCCCCTGTTTTTCCTCTCTTCCCAGAAGGTAGTTGGTCATCTTCAATGCCTCGTTTTTGAAATCAGATATCCAGAGGTTTGCCCAGAGCCTTTGCCTCCAGTACCATGGAAAGTTTGCTGAAGTTCTTAAACTGCGCCTGCTTCCCTCGTCATTATGTCTTCATTTTTATTTAGCAATAAAAACAGTTGGAATTCAGCAACATTTTTATTTATTTTTGTGATGAATTATGTTTTATTGCTCTTACCCTGTGTGAGAGATTAGTTCAGATTAATCCATGGGTTGCAGTAACATGAATTAGTTTTACTCATGTATTTATTTTTGCGAGGGCACAATATTGGGGACAGATTGTCTGCTTTCAGTGTGCATAATAATAAATAAATTTATCTCATACATAGCTCCTTTCTCCCTGCACTGGAGAGAGTTTTACAACACTCAGAAGCACAGATTCCCACCTCCTTTTTCCATCAGGTGTATAAAGGAAGCCACAGCCTAGCATAATTAGGAGAAAAAAAAAATCTGTTAGCCACATTAGAATTTTTGTCATGGGATCTAATTGATATCTGTAAACACACCAGTCTCTGCTCTTTTGTCTGAATGTGTTAGTCACACACAGATAATACACAAACTTCAGTAATCTGTTATTTCACTCCTTTATATCCAACTCTAAGAATTGCTGTACCACTTGAGTGACGAGAGCCATGAAAGCACCACAAGTCATTACCCCATTGTGTTTTCCAAAAAGATTCATCTTCTACATAGGAATGACATACTTGCAAGAAAATACTGCTTTTCTTTTCAAAGGATCACGCAAACTTCTGCCATTAACAGAAATCAAATGTAAGTCTGAGTCACTCAGTTAAACAAAGATAACGAAAATTAGCTTCGATAAGGCACTAAACAAACAGTGCCATTAAATCTACCTTCTATTTTGCCATTACCATATAGTATGACAGTCAGCATTAGTAGGTCATTTTAATCTCCTTTCCGTCAATGAAAGCTCGCACCCCTCTGAAAATGGCTTTTTTCCTTTCCTTCTAGCTTGTTAGACATGTTGCCCGAGCAAAGCATGCATATCCTTGTCTAATTTCGTAAGGTTTTGAGACTTTTGAGTCGCCATCTACCTACCAACGTGTGTTTTTGGACTGTGGGAGGAAACCAGAGCACCCGGAGGAAACCCACGGGGAGAACACACCAACTCCTCACAGACGGTCACCAGGAGCGGGAATCGAACCCACAACCTCCAGGTCCCTAGAGTTGTGCGACTGTGACGCTACCTGCTGCGCCACCGTGCCGCCCAGCCTTGTACTAATAATAGAAAAATCATTTCCAAAGAATCAACATTGAAAACAGAAAGCAGGTCAAGAGCTGATCACAAACAAACAAAAACAAGGCTGTCTGATACATCAGCCGTTTGCTGATTAAAACCATTTGAGTCAACCTTATGTATCTGTACATTTTCAATCCCCACCCAACCCGCAAATGCTCAGCCATGGCCCTGACTACTTATTTCTCTAATAACACATCTTCAAACAGATAAAAAAAACCTCGATTCTTACCGGAGGGGGTCTGTATAACTCAAAGAATGGCAGCTCACACCTTTATCCATATGATCCTACAGACCAAAAGCCCCCACTACAGTATACAGGATTGGAGGTGGTGGCCCTAAACCAGAAGCCTGATGTATTTTTGTCAGTGTGGTGAGTCTGGTGTTGTTCCCTCCCACAGAGAACCGGCAGTCTTAAAAAAATGAAAATGTCAAGTATCTTTCTTTGTGAGCAGCTGGATGGTGAACATTTCCAACAGCACTGTGGTAATTGTGTGCCTAAATGTCAGAGAAAATCCAGTACAATAATCACCTCGTCCACAGCTGTGGGAGCTCAGTGTGAGTGGGGAAGAGGACAATGTTATCAGCCATCTGAAGAGAACTGAACTGAACAGGCTGATATTCACCTCCTCCTCTTCCTTATCTGCGGGTTCTCACACTCCTTATACACTGAAGTCAATAGGTTTTCAAAACTTCTCTGCAAACCATTTTGAACAGGTTGAGCTTTTCTTGTCATTTAGACCAAATCAAGACACTATTTACTATAATTCCCAAATAGAAAATTAAAACATCAGACACCCATCCCAAACAGAGTTGGTATGTCAAGGCAGTTTGGTGTCCACGTTTTGTATCTTTAGTTTTGTGCTACATTTGAAAATCTAATGTCTCCAGCAAATACTAGAAAATCATGTAATGTTAAAGTCTTTTCTGTGAATATTTCCCATGGTCCCTCAATCTGCACTAATTGACAAGATCTCCAGAAATTCGCACATATTTGACAAAAACAGAGCATGAATCCATCCATCCATCCATTATCTGTAACCGCTTATCCAATTTAGGGTCGCGGGGGGTCCAGAGCCTACCTGGAATCATCGGGCGCAAGGCGGGAATACACCCTGGAGGGCACGCCAGTCCTTCACAGGGCAACACAGACACACACACATTCCAGAGCATGAATGATAATTGCAATATTTTCGCGTTATGCTGTTTTATTTTACAATCACATAAGCCTCTTTCACACATGCACAGTAACAAAATAATTTTCCAAGGCATACCCAGAGGAGCTGTGTGTGTGAACCCCAACGTATGTCTTATTTTTGCATGTGTGAACATAGCCACTATTGTCCCGGAGTTTCTCCAGCTGCACATGTGCCACCCCATGCCTAAAGTACATGGAGCATTTCCCTCTGCAAGAACAGGTCTGAAACACCCTCCCAATGGGTACTGCATGTGTGAAGTGAACACTTCTGTATTTCTCTAGATTTCATATGTGGTAGGGGCTTTCGCAAGCTCACCACCAGTGGTTTTGTTAAATCCATGCAAAACAAATTCATACACCCAAAGAAGAATCACAGTAAAAGTGCTGAGTGCTGTAAACTGTTGCAAGAGAACATCAACAGTATAAAATGTCCTGCAGGTTCTAAACTTTTGGATGTTAGGGTTAGGTTTAAAAATGTGGTCAAAAATAAAGAGTGATGGGTAGGCAGCAGATATTAAAGTGAAATATTCTGTACAGATTGAACAAATCCTGGGAATGAAGACCATTATTAACATGAGTTATGAATGTGATCAAATAAGACTCAACAAAAAAGACTTTATGCCTTTACGGCACTGTATATGATCCTGAAGTACTAGGCAAAACAAACAACCTCCTTTCCTTTCATGCTTTATTTCGAAAATCCACCCCCAAATATAATGGCCTGGATAATAACACTGGTCTTTCAGGCCAAAAGAAATATAACAGAATCCAGAATGTCTGCTGGTGGAGAGGAAGATAGCCCTTGCCTGTTTTGTTCTTCAGATCTTTTCCTTTTTGACTGTTTCTCAGACATCTCTCATTGACAATGTGTGTAGTCCAACATGCAGAATGTGCCAGAGTCTACCCTGCCCCTCCCCTTCCCTTTTCTTTGCTCTTGTTCTGAGCCACTTCGGCCTCTGTTCCACTAAAGAGCCCTATGGTTACTGAGTCTGTGCCGTAATGCTTCATTATTATGATGCAGACCCTTTAGACCAGTTAAGGTTTATTTTCCATATGTGGTGTTTGCTAAATCAGGACCAGGAATTCAGAGTTAGCAAGACAGCATGCTAATCTGTAAAATAGAGCATACTAACCATTTGCAAAATATATAATAAATAAAAATATATAGACGCAGTAACATGCAACACAAAGGTGACACAGATGTAGAGTAAATCAGCGCATCCCTACACCATTAAGCCCTCCCACAGACAGGTTCTCTGACCCCAAGTACAGTTAGCTAATTTTGCTGAAAACCAGGCTCAGTCTAGTCTGTAAGTGTTTTCGTGCCGAATTGTGCAAATATGGAAAAGAACTATTCAGGCCTTCAATTGTTTCCTATTTACATAGCCAGGTCTGAGTATGATCACCAGACCTTTTTCCAGTATGCTAACAGACCAGAGAGCTAGCACACCATGAGACAATTTACAGAAAATTTATGGATGAAATGTCTTTACAGAAGCCCCAGTGTCTGTAAATGGATTTTTCTAAAAAAAGGTCTGGGTCCGATATGCTAGCCTTTCTCCCTCTCTGCTCACGGCAGAGAAATGGACAAATAAACCTCCAAATATTGCTCTATTCTTGCTCTATAGGTGGGTAATATGGATTTATTTTTGCTTTTTCAAATTACTTCTACTGCATGAAAGTAAACAGACCAAACTTATCATTCCACCTTAAAATATACAAAATGAGCATAAACAAACTAGAGAGCAGTGTTTCCCCATTTCATAGACCTTGACTTTAGGTGCTAAGACTGTGTGCTGGTATGTAACCTGTTTTGTGAGACACAGTCGCAGCCTTTCTCATGATAATAATGTTTTCCACAAACATTTCTGAAGCAGTACATAAAAAAAGCTCTGTGTGGAGGTGTGGGATAGACCACTTCAATGCAGTCTTCAGGAACGAGTGTGTTTGTTTTAAAGAACACTAGACTTATGTGAGTGAGCTCACCAATTCACAACACTGCAAATGGACTTTGGGAAAGTCTCTAAGTGTCAGACTCTTTTTTTTCTGCCTCCAAACTACCCTAGACCTAAAGCTGAAAAAATAGGGAGGCTACCAGCAGAGAGTGCTCTTTACAGTCAGTTTTTGTTCATGGGGATTATTTTCTTCCTGATGTAGGCCACTACTGAGGCATATGTAAATCTGATACACAGAGGCATCATAATGTGTCTGTTACTGTAGATTTGCTTGGCATGTTCAAACTCAAGGAATAAGTAAGAGAAGTGTGAGCTGGAAACAAATGAATTCCAACTAAGCTCCAAAATTATTCAGTTTTTCTCCAACATAACTGCACAAACAAATCAAACCTCACACCTGCTTAAAAGCAAATATGTATTTGTCCATGGTTAGATGCCATATTTGGATTGGGAAGTGAATGTTACATTTTGAAAGCAGTTCTAATGTACTTAAAAGTTTTTCCATGAAACAAGGGTCTTTGGAATTTGAGGCCCTCATGTGGAGAGAGGACCTCTGGTTAGGACACATTGTCTATCATGTGTTTACTGGCTGCGTAACGTGACCAAATCCATATAGCCTAAAGTGGGCACAACTCTCCTTTAAGTCTCAGCAGTCTTTACTCTCAGCATGATGACGGTGATAATAAGGAGGAGGGGGGCAGGAAGAAAGAGGCAAAAAGAAAGTGAGTGTGTCGAAAGACAATGGCTGAGAGGGAGGGCTGAGAGGGGAGGACAGAATAGAAGAGAACAGTTTCCATAGCAACCCCAGGGAGCGCCTGCTCCAGGAAGACAGTGCTGGCAGTGAGCCCAACAACAGAAAGTTGCTGTTCAGATTTAATTGCTGTGCCTGCAATTCAGTCCAATCTCTGCTAAGCCTCAGTGAATTATGGATGATGTTTGTTTGGGAAAATATATAAGTTGCATACCAGATGAAGATCCAATATAAACCCTGCATGTTCCTTTTATAGTGCACGGGTATAAAAGGACATGTGGTGGAATACCAGGAAAGTCATTATATATCTTTTAAGTGAACCAACAGTCCTGAGCATTTATATTCACATCTCACATCTCTAAGATGTATGTAAATAAGGCTTTTACTGTAGTTATATAAAGCACTGTCAAAAAGTGCTAACTACTCAAACTTTAGCCTTATGCTGCCATAACTACTTTTCTACCACATTTGACAGAGCTATTCTTAGGCCCTGTCTCATTACTTACACTTGCACCCTTGTCCCCCTCATTTGCTCATGCTTGTATTGGTTTGCTAAGCTGTAAGGTGCCCTGCTTCTTTAATGTCCTGCAACAAGGGCACCCCCAATATGCACTTGATGCATCCCTATTATATGCCCACATCAGAGCACACTTATGAAGGCAGTTCACCGTTTTCTGTTGCAAGCCTGATTTGAGTGGACACAGGAAGCTGTTGGCTGGATCATTTTGGTTGGTGGAATATTCTCAGCCCAGCACTGACACTGAGGGCTTTAAAAACTCCAGCAGTAACTACTGTGTCTGATCCAATTGTATACAGTAACACATCACCTAACACATAACATGGGTGTCCTGATCATTGAAGTACAGGGTGATAGGGAACAAACAAAGGATACAGAGCAAAGGGTGAACTCCAGTCAGAGTGGTCCTGCCTTGTCAATGGAGCTGAAAGAATGGACAATGAGTGTAAAACAAGGAGGTGGCCTTAATGTTATGTATAGATTTATAATAATTAGCAATACTTATAAGGTGCTTATCAGGTGGTGACATTCCAGCACTGATAAACTTTGGAGAAAATCAGCTGAGGTTTCCTTCGTGTTAGCCAAGACATTTTCACTACTTTAGTCTTCCACCCACCCCTACACACACACACACACACACACACACACACACACACACACACACACACACACACAGTACACTGTATCAGGCCTAGTGGAGATAATGGTGGCCAGAGATTAATATGAGCCACACTTAAAAGACTCTGAATAAGCTTAGAATATTTTTTCCTCTTTTTTTCAGATTCTCCCACTTTATTTTAAGTGAAACCGCCCTTCAATTGCAGTTCAAAATAGGTGTCAGGCACTTTATAAACTTTTTAAATAAAACCATTGAAAGACATAATGACTGCAGCAATTCTCAACCCTTCCAATTTAGAAAAAAAAGAAACTTCCCATGTGGAAATGATGTGTGTCAGAGTGTGCGTGTCCAGCTCAGGTGAAGTAAAATCTAAAATTGGTATAGACAGCTGACCATCCTCTAACTGAAAATCCTTTTTGGCAAGGCTGATTAAATTGTTGTGTGAGAAAAGTGCGACTTCACAGGCATGTGGTTTGCACCAAGTGAAATCTCCAGCTCTCATAAAAAAGACTTAGAAAACCATTTGCTGGCTAAAATTGAAACCTCTGTTTGCATGAACCCTTTGTACTTTCAGTTATCATTGGTAACAAAATTCATTGTTTAATGTTATATTCAATTTTCCTGACTTCCTGAAGTGAAGAAATTACATAAAAGTTGCATAGTCTACACCACAAAAGAAAAATTCGTTATTTTAACATGATCCTAAGTTAAATCTAATATTAAAAAGTGTGCATGCAAATATCACTGACCATTTTGGTAACAAAAAATAAAAAAATGCTAGATTAATGGTTCCATAATTAAAAATAACAGCTATAACACCAAAATGATGGGAAAAAACATTATCTTACCAATAATATGTGCATATAGAAATTCAATAGAGAATTTAGAGAATTTTTACACTTAACACTGATATATATATATATATATAATGAATATCAATATATTATGGAATGAACACCGACATATAGAATGAACCCTCATAAACAGTACCAGTCAAAAGTTTGGACACCCCCCCCCCACTCTGAAAGGGTTTCATTTGTTTTGGGCCATTTTTCACATACTGTGAATATACAGTACCAGTCAATCTTCTCATTAGTCATTGGTGGAATAGGTCTGTTCACTGTATAGAACTGTGTACCATCCCTACCTCTCAGACACATTAAGGTGGCGAGCTGTTCTACAAATGAACTCTTGACGAGGCCACAGCTGGTCACTGAAAACCATTCCAGGTTGCAACCTCATGAAGCTGACTGAGAGAATGCAGTGAGTGTACAAAGCTGTCATCAAAGCAAAAGGTGGCTACGGAAGGTGAAAAGGAACGGAGGGTAGAATTTACGTATAAATAAACCGACACATTTTATGATGTAGGCCGAAATTGAGCTTCCCCTCCTTGAAAGACCAGCATCTGCCACTGATTATATATATATATATATATATATATATAATGTTTTTTCCTCCTAAAATCCCCAAAAATTCCAATTATGTTGCTATCAAAAAATGGAATAAAAAGTTTTAAAAACATCTTTTTGTACAGAGGTACAAAGACGTTATTTTTGTTTTATGAATGTTTCCTGTAGATAAATAGAAATACTCCAGAATGGATACATTCTATTAACTTTTACTGGTGGAAAAAGAGTCTTCCTTCTTCGTGAAAAAGTTTGTACATTTTGTAAATACTTGATCTTCAGCGGACAGAGATGACACAATAAGCTCATATTTATTCATGGGAAGCACCAAAATAAACTTTATCTTCATAAAATATCCATGGACATCTCCCCTAATACCATGACTGTCTGTTGGACGTGGGGAATTATGTATTCGTAATCAGCTTTTCCATGCTACTTTATGATGATCTGCAACTCTTTAATTTCTACAATGTTAGATAAAGTAATAGCATCAACAACAAAGATAAGTTCATATGCTAACAAGATTCCAGCAACTTGTCTCTGAAATCCTTCGTGGCTCCAGTTAACATTTTAGAGAAGATAAACTGTGGTTATAGTTTTAATTCAAGCTCTGTATGATTCAAAATAAGCATGGCATTCCCTTGGGGTAGAATGGTCTCTAAGATTTAAAAATGCAATAGACTGATATGGGGATGTTCCTTGTAGAGGGCTGTGCTGATTCTGAATGTTCTGATGGTGTTTATTAATCCTCCCATATTTAGTGTATGTAAAAAAGTAAGAAGGAGAATTAGGAACAGAATTTGTCTCTACCCTGAGAGCAGTAACATGCCTCACTGTAGGAACTAAAGTGGCCAGTGCTGTACTTATCACTATTATTTTGATGAGAGGTCAAATAACAGAGCGAAGGTAATTAGAAGGCCTTCAGCAGCTAGCTGCCAGGGGACTGAGACGGAAGAGAACATGGGCCACCAGAGAGTGCTATTCAAGAGGTTTTATCAATTTTTTTCCACACGGAAGAGAGAATAAAATGCTGCCAAAGAACAAAAGGAGAGCTGGAACTGTCCAGAAGGCTGAGAGACCACTGCAGACATGACCATTCACAAAGAAACAATCCATAGTGCAATTAATTTTGAAAATTTGTACATTGTAGAGTTTCTTACAACTTTCATTGTCCCAAAGAAGCTTTACAGCAATCTATGCCGATGTGAGCGATATAATATGCAAATATGTTATACCAGAACCAGTTGTTTGTGATCAGCTTTTTCCTGTGCTGTGCTAAAGATGGTTTATTTTGGCATCTCCTCCATGATTCTCTTCTTCAAAGACAAGGATCACATTCCCATTAGCATGCTGGGAGTTTCATTTGTAGAGGGAGGAGTTTTTGTGTACTGGGATGTAAATGCACTCAAGATGCATTAAGAGTTTTGTTGTAGGTGATTCACTTGTAGAGGGAGGAGTTTTGTTTTATTGGGAGGAGTTTCATTTGTGGAAGAAGTTTTGGTTTTACTGAGAGAAGTTTCAATTGTAGGGGAGTTGTTTTGTTTGTACTGGGAAGAGATTCATTAGTAGAGAGGGGAGTTTTGTTTCACCGGGAGGAGGTTTGGTTGTAGTTGGCAGAGTTTGGTTATATTGGGAGAAGCTTTCATTGTACTGAGAGGAATTTTGTTTGTAAAGCGAGGACTTTAAGTGGTACTGGGAGGAGTTTCATTTTATAAGGAGGCGTTTGAAGAGGAGTTTTGGTTTTTGAATGCATCTTGGAGAGAATGCATTCCTCCTGTTATTATATATGGCCCAAATGCATCTCAGACCACCTCCTGAACATGGCGATCGGATTTGTTTCTGTTCTTAATGCATCTTGGGTGCATTTACACTTTTGTGGCTTGACCTTATCCACATATATTCCTAATACGTGATACGAGATAGTTAAAACAACCAGGTGTAAACCAGGTCTGTGTATCTCCACACTAACCCCGATGGACATCTTGTACATGTAAAGTCAGAGACAGTGATTCATGTGATATGGCATGCGGTTGTGTTAATCCTCTAGTCATTAATCAGTGCTCAGGCTATTGGCTAAATATTTTGCCTAGACACTGAGGGGGTTAAAATTCCAGAAACACTGCTGTGCCTGATCCAATTGTTCCAACACAACACACACCAACACCACCACATGAAATGGGTCTAAAAGTATGCATAGTAACACAGCACTACAGGACAATTATGAAGTGCACCTATTTGAAAATTAAATCAAATCAAATGAACAATGGGTGTAGAATCAAAGAGATGGCTTTAATGTTATGGCTGACTAAACTAACAGAGGAGAGGCAGTGTAAGGATGTGGTCTATAATATGATGAAATTAAATATAGCGTGACTTCTCTGAGGTGCACTGAGATTTTTATTATGAACAGACAGAAACAGACACCTGAGGACACACTGTCATTACACTCTTCATGACCCCATTCAGCACTTTCCCACGTTCAGAGCACTGAGACAGCTCACACAGCAAAATATGCCATTTCATCCTCTCTCAGCCTACAATATGCATTACGTGTGAGGGAAATGTTATTCTTCATCTTTTAAATATTTCAAAATCGATAAATAAAATGCCGTAGACAGATTTTTTATAGGCTCTGTTTCCCTTATTCTAGAAGCTATATTATAAAATGTTTGTAAACACTGGCCCAGAGAACATTAGTAAGTTTAGGTTCAGATGTTGGGGCATACATTTTAGATCAGAAAAACCATTCCAACACATCCCAGAAAAACTGGAGGGTGCCCCATCACCCCAGAGGACAAAGTAGCACTGCTATACATTCCAGTACTGGGTTCTTTATATCCTTCTAGTTGACACTGGGCACTTTGGCTACAAGACTCGTAGGCTCATGAGCAGCTACTGCAGTGTGCTCCATTCTCCTGGGCAATGCTTTTCCATGGAGTTGTACAGATTGTGTAGCTGAACTGATCATTTAAGGAGGTGCATACAAGCTTTTGGATACACTGAATTCATAGTTGATATTTGGGATTTGTCAGTGAGGGCATCTAAGTGCACAGTATAACAGGGTATATAAAACAACTTATATACATCAGTAAATAAAATAAAACAACCTATATTTATCATAAAGAATAAATCAAATGGGGGTGTTTTTCATGTTCTACCCTCACTCACTGGATGTGGAATTAATGGTTGACATGACCCTTTCTTTTAGGATCTAGGTCTTTTTTTTAAATTTTATCATAACTGTGTGCTGTTTCTGTGGTTATGTTTTTTGACTTTCGGGTTGGTGACTCAGGACCTGTCCTGAATGTTGCTTAACCCCATTAAATTCTCAACCCTCTAAGTCATTCCCTTAAAGACTTCCATATGTCAGAATCAAAAATATGATTCCACATAATTTTGTGTTGGGACATGAGCAAGACCAGTGTACACAGTGTAAAAAAAACACATGCTTCATAATAAGGGGAATCAAATAAATGAGGGGTAAATCACATTTATCTTGAATAAATAAAAGCGAAGTGCGGGCATCTACTTTTCAGACCCAGTTTATTTAATCAGTGTCAGAGCGTCCTTGCTCATTGTATTACACATGTAACACAAACTGAGATTCATTTCTGTTTGATCTTCCATAATTAAACAAAGCACTTTTTTTGCAATGCAGCAAATCATATATCATATATATAGTGAATGAAAAAATATACACACACACACACATGCATCTCAATAAATTAGAATATCATTAAAAAGTTAAGTTATTTCAGTAATTCAATTCAAAAAGTGAAACTCATTATATAGATTCAATACAAATAGTGATCAGTGATCTATTTCAAGTGTTCATTTCTTTTAATCTTGATAATTATGGCTTACAGCCAATGAAAACGCAAAGGTATTATTATACAAAACCGATTTAAAAAATGATATACACAAAAATACATGAGAGAAAGTGCTATACTGTGAGATATTAACACTGCTGTGCTGCAGCATCATGCCGAAGATCAGTACACCAGTGCCAATATCTCACATTATTGCACGTACCTTGAGTGTATTATTGCGATTATACCACAGTTTGTTATTGCTGTTAATTATTAGGTTTTAAGATAAAGAAGACCGTGAAAAAGTATTCTTTTTTTTATCAACCTTCCATGAGGTGGAATAGTTCCATTCCATCACACATTCATTTTTCCACTTTTCAACAAAATTTGGCCTTTTCACTTGTGCAATGTTGGACCCATCCAGGCTTTCTGAACTTTGGTTCTCTCCAGCAAGCCACTGGTGTTCACACCAGATTTGTTCAGAAAAAAGGCTGCATTATTCAGAGCTGCTCTCTGAACAAATCAGGACAAAAGCAGAGATAAAAGCATCAAGTCAATAAAATGTCATGGTTTAACCAGATTACAGTGACATATATTATACACTAAACGATGCCTAGTTCTCTCTGTTTAAGTTAAAAGTGAGTGTTTTGGAGTATCGCTCCAGTGCTGTGCTGGTGAGCAAAAGCAGAGAAAAAAGACGTGCCTCAACTCAATCACAGAAACAGCAGATGTATCCAATTACTTTTTATTTGACATCAGTGCAGCGTTTGATACAATTGACCATACCATTCTGCTAGAAAGACTAAAGAACATGGTTGGACTCACAGGAACATCCCTATCATAGTTTAAGTCTTAACTTACAGATTGCTACCAGTCCATAAAAGAATGTCTTCTCTATTCACATAAAAATGAGATTTGGAATTACCCAAGACTCCATTTTAGGACCTTTATTATTCATATTATACATTACCTTCCACAGTTACGCTGATGATACACGGTTATACATATCAGCCAGACCAAACGACAAACCAACACTAAAGAAAATGTAGGACTGTGAAAAAGATGTGAAGCCTTGAATGTCGTACAACATTCTTCTACTAAACAGTGACAAAACCGAGGTTCTCCTTTTAGGTCCAAAACCTGCTATAAATAAGGTATTAGATTTAATACAAAATTTTGCTGACTTCCCCATTCTTCCTAGATCATCGGCTAAAAATGTGGGTGTTGTATTTGACTCAGATCTATCCTTTGATCAGCATATAGGTAACATTACAAAAACAGCTTTCCAACATCGCTAAGTTAAGAAATGTCTTGTCCCTGCCAGATGTGGAAAATTAGTTCATCATCAGGACTAGATTATTGCAATGCGCTAATAACAGGATACTCCATCAAAAACTTGAGTAAACTCCAACTGGCAGAGTCCTCACTAAAACTAAAATTTGATAATATCAGCCCTTCACTGGCTTCCAGTTAAATTCCGTATTGATTACAAAATTCTTTTACTAACGTATAAATCATGGTCTGACCCCTGAATACCTGCGAGAGCTCATCATGCACTATGAACCACTCAGGGTTGGGGAGCTTTCTCCTACATAGCCCCTCAGTTCTGGAACAATCTCAACATTACCCACCATCATCGATTACACTGAAGTAGAAATGGATCAGATTTGCAACACTGATTGAAGCACTGTTATGCCCCCCAGATTGATGTCACTATTATTATGTAATAATATTAGTAATAATAATAAAAAAAAATTATATATATCCATCCATCCATCCATTATCTGTAACCGCTTATCCAATTTAGGGTCGCGGGGGGTCCAGAGCCTACCTGGAATCAAATTATATATATATATATATATATATATATATATATATATATAAACTATTATTATAATGTAGCATACTGACACTTAACTGGTGATAAATTCTATCAGTACTTTGATCAGAGGTGGATAGATACCCTTGGTAAGTCATGGTTCCTCACAAGGCTTCTTCCTCCAGCCTCAAGGGAGTTTTTCCTTGCCACTGTCACCTTCGGCTTGCTCGCATTGGGCTTTAATTCAAATGATCTACATTGATACTAATTATGCAAAGCTGCTTTATGACAATGTAAGTTGTAAAAAGCGCTATATAAATAAGTTTAATTTGATTTATTTATTTCCGATTAACTTTTGTTTACAAATCAGAAAGCAGATAATGATCTACTGCGCCATAACCTTTTACTCTGTTCAAAATAATATGCACGAAATGTAACTGAACCGGATCGCCATACGGTGAAAAAGTCCAGACACAGCTCTGTCTTGTAAGTGCTGGCATCTTTGCTAAGTTACATGTATTTTGTACATGTATAGAGTGATACCTGAAGGGCTATTATCGTGTAATATTGGCACTCCTGAAATGTCTCTCAGCCAATCACATTGCAGGGTCAAAACTAACTGTGGTATACTGGCCAATGCTAAAAACTGAGATAGTCTGACTAAAGTAAGCAGGTGCTACCACTCACCCTTGTTCATCAGTAACTCTCAAAATGGGATTATATAACACTGTCCTTAACAAAGCTTGGGTTTCACCAACACAAAGTGCAACTTCAGTCATTCAATCCACTTAGCAACTGGCGATAAGCAATTATTACCAAAATTGATGTCTAACTCAAAAAAGTGAGCTAATCTGTGTAAAGTTAGCAGCTGCAAACCTTGGCTCACTGCTCAGTACTTCTCAAAAACTGATTATAACACTCGTCAATAAAACTATCACTAACTAGCACCACAACACATAAAAAACAAAGGACAACAAATATTTACTGCTACATAACTTGTGTCCTCATGTCTGTTTCAGCTCCCTCTACTGTGTAAATTCAGTCCTGTATTAACTCTTGTAGTGCCACTCATTCTCTCTCTCTCTCTCTCTCTCTCTCTCTCCTCCTAGCTCCCTCTGCCATATAATATCTGTACTGAAAATAACAAACTAGATTCTTCTTCCACTTGTGAGCTATGTACTGTTAAGCATACCCATTTCTTGCGAGAGACCTCCGCCTGATTCAGAAGTTGCTTAGTGCAGTAAACCAGCCGAGGACCCGGCATGGCACAACAGAGGCTCTATTACAGCTCCATGGAATATTACAATCATTTAGAAGTTGTAATTTCAAGATAGAAATACAACAGTGTTCCTTTAATGTTATATATATATATACTGATTTAGTACTGACTGACTGACTGACTGACTGATTTAAGACTGACACTGAATCAGTGGTTGTGTCAGGAAGAGCAGAGGGCGGACTGACGGAGGCGGATGCACTGGCTAAAACACAGTGAACTTTATTTAGGAAAGAATAACAAAACAGAGAGATAACTGAGACATAGACAAATAAGCTAAGCAAACTAAACTAGGACATAGAGTAAAATAGACGAAACCGAAACACAGAGTACTAAACAGACTAAATCTAAACACTGAGTGCTAAACAGACAGAGAAACAGACTAAACCGAAACATAGAACTAAATAGACAAACATGGACACAGCTAAACAGAGACCTAAACCTGAACACGAAGAGATAAACAGACTGAAAGGTATTGACAATGAGAAACACAAGGAAGGAAACAGACAGAGAACAAACTGAAGCGAGGGACAGACAGACTGGACTGAGCAACATGACAATGGAAACAACAAGACTGAATTGGAACAAAAAGAGAACGAAGTTAAATGTTCTATTTTGGACTCCACCCAGGTGTCTGCTTCATTCTGATCTAATTTCATAGCTCACCCTCTCCTCATGTGACAGATTTGAAAGGAGGAGTTTGGCATTTCCTCCGGGTGCTCCGGTCTTTTCTCCCAATCCAAATACAACATGTTTGTTGGTGAACCACCTATGCAATGGTTTCTATAAGCAGGAGTGTGCAATGCCCTGTGATGGACTGGCATCCTGCATCCATTTAGACTACTAATTCTGCTTCAGACTCTTTCAAACTCTGGAATATTAAATCTGATGGAAGCTTACCCCACTTTGTGAAATCTCTGCCCCAGAGAGAGATCTGCAAAGCATTCAATACTAGTTCTGCAGTTGCTGGACTAGGCATGGGCGGTATCCACATTTTTCATACCATCACACCATCTCAAAATATTATCGTGGTATACGGTATTACCATGGGGAGGGGGTGCTCTATCAGGCTGCGCTGAGCCTTATATCTGTGACCATAAAGTCGAGTGAATTTAGCTAAACACAGCCCGACAGTGGACACCAACACACGTATTAACGATTAAAACCTGTTTCTAAGAGAGAGCAGATTTTTGCAACTAGTGCTGAAAGAACAGAAAATTTTGAAAATAAGCGAAATAGAATGTTTCTACACTGTTTAAATCCAGATTTTTCAGCAAACTGGGGCTCAAAATACATATATAGAGGATAAAGCCATATACCTGTGAGCACAAAGTCGAGTGAAGGATTTTCAGAGAATTTTGTCTGTTTGTCTTTTTTCCTCTTTCTTTTAACCGAAATTCAGCACTAAACTTACAACTGCGGTGGGTTACTTGGCTTATGTTTTTCTTCACCCGTTTTCAGACCATGACATCAGCAGTCATTGAATTCCCACAGCGTCCCTCCTCCCTGTGGCCCGTCAAATAATTATGATTCTAATTTTAGCACTAACTGGACAACTTTTTCTGAAGCTTGCAAACCCGGGCATTTAGCCCACATTTTTAATCCTTCTACTTTATGAAGCAGAATTGAAAAAGTGTACCATGTTTTTTCCACTCCACAAGATGCTTTAGACCTTTATGATTATCCTGCTTAGCCAAAGTTTTAGAATCCTTAGTGAATGGTCAACTCAAGACATTTCTCAGTGTAAATTCAGTTCTGTCAGCCTATCAATCTGGTTTTAGAGAAAAGCATATCACAACCTCTGCCTTTACACTCATTCTAGATTATAGATTAGTCAAAGATTAAAAAAAAATATTGTGCAGCCATCTTGGATCTAAAGCTTTTTATACAGCTGATCATTCACTACTTAAAAAACATACAAGAAAAATCTGTTTAGAAAAATCTGACAAAGAAAAAACAGAACTGCTTCCATTCACCAAAAGGTGTCCTTCAAGGTTCAGTCCTTGGACAAATATTATTTATATAACTATAATAAATCAATTTTTCACCTGATTGTCGACTGCAAAATACATTTAGATGATGATGACAATTTTATACTACATTGTTGACCACATTGGTGCTGCAATGGAAGAACTTTAGAACACTATTTTTAATGCCTTACAATATGCTTTTTAGAATTAAGAACTGGATTCATCCATCCATCATCTGTAACCGCTTATCCAATTTAGGGTCGCGGGGTGTCCAGAGCCTACCTGGAATCATCGGGCGCAAGGTGGGAATACACCCTGGAGGGGACGCCAGTCCTTCACAGGGCAACACAGACACACACACATACGGACACTTTCGAGTCGCCAATCCACCTGCAACGTGTGTTTTTGGACTGTGGGAGGAAACCGGAGCACCCGGAGGAAACCCACGCGGACACGGGGAGAACACACCAACTCCTCACAGACAGTCACCCGGAGCGGGAAGCGAACCCACAACCTCCAGGCCCCTGGAGCTGTGTGACTGCGACACTACCTGTTGCGCCACCGTGCCGCCCTGAACTGGATTCAAGTGTCAGGAAAAATAAATTCATGCCATTTTCCAGATCATTGGACACTGATTTTAACCTTGAAGGGATATAATGTGGAAAATGCGATGGTTCGGGTAAGGGGCAATATAGCAAACGTGGTGTTGATGCCATTGGTTTAGACGCCAAAGTGGAACACTTCACCTCTCGGTTATAACTCTCCCATTTATTTTCCTATAGAGGTGGCCAATGTGGAAGATAGCATTCGTGGAAGTGTACTGCAACACTAGCAGGTGCTACCGCAAAGCCTGTAAAGTCTGCAATACTCACTCAGACCACTTGGACTGCCCTTGCACATTGGTTTTGACAATCTCTGACCAGTGGTACATGGTTTAAGGAGTTAGGGGAAAGTATGTCGTATGTGGAAGCTACTTCCACAAATGTCCTATGTTAATTAGAGATGATTGGGGGGTCTAGGGGGTCGACCGGACCCTCAGAGTGACCAGAAGTGACCAGTTTAAATTGTGTTAGGGAGTTAGGGGAACTATGTTGTAAGTGGAATCAGCTTCCACATATATCATATAATGGGGTTCCTATGGGGCTGTTAAGGTGGAGCTAGGGAATTTCACTTTAAAAAGTTAGGGGTTAGGGGAAAATATGTCATAAGTGGAACCGATTCCACTTTGGTAATATGACCCGGGTTAGGGGGTTAGGGGAAAGTATGTCGTAAGTGGAAGCAGCTTCCACATCTTTTATATAATGGGTTTCTAGGGGCTTAAGGTGGAATAATGCAATTCCACCTTAAGAGAAAGTTGTAATAACATTGTAATAACTTAATAAATATTTAAGGTGGAATTGCATAGATCCACCTTAAAAAGTTAGGGGTTAGGGGAAAGTATGTCGTAAGTGAAATCAGCTTCCACTTGGGTAATATAATGTGTTTCAATGTCTCTGGGTCCCCAGGGGTCCACAAGGAAGTTTTCTACCCGGGCTTTGGGTCCCCTAAATCGTGTAAGTTTCACAAGGTCTCCAGGCGTCATAGAAACCCATTGTATGACGAATGTGGAAGGTCCTTCCACTTACGACATACTTTTCCCTAACCCCTAACTTCTTAAGGTGGAATTCCGTAGTTCGACCTTAAGCCCCGGGTCTCTGGGTCCCCAAGATAGTTTTGTACCTGGGCTTTGTGTCCCATAAGCCGGCTAAGTTTCTTAAGTTCCCCGGGTCCCTGAGACCCAGGGGTCCCCTAGGTAGTTTTATAGCTGGGCTCCTGGTCCCCTAGGGCGTGTAAGATTGGCAAGGTCCCAGGGTTCCCGTGAAATTTTCATCAGGTCTCCCAGTGGTTCATTCACACTTAGCATCCAGTTAAGGTGGAATTCTGTAGATCCACCTTAAGAAGTTAGGGGTTAAGGGAAAGTATGTCATAAGAGGAACAGCTTCCAGATTGGTAGTTTAGGTGGAATTGCATAGATCCACCTTATAAAGTTAGGGATTAGGGGAAAATATGTCGTAAGCGGAAGCAGCTTCCACATTGGTGACCGGGCTTCTGGTCCCCTTGGTCAGGTAAGATTCATGAGGTCCCTGAGACTATGAAAAATGTGTTTACTTTTTTTAAAGGAAAGATTCTTTCCTTTAAGGTGGAACTACGAAATTCTACCTTAAGAGGTATTACAGAGTTAATAACTGTATTTGTAGTTAGGAGGTTAGGGGAAATTAAGTTGTTTGTGGAATCTGCTTCCACTTTGGTAATATAATTGGTTTCCATGGGGTAGTTAAGGTGGAAAAAAAATATATGTTTTTTTAGCCATGCTATTGGTCGACTGGCAGTCACATGGTTTTCATTTTCTGTCTTGGTCTCTCTCCCATGTTTGTCAGCCATTTTTGTTAGTAGGGAGAGCAGAGAGAGAGAATGGATCCAACAATGTCTTTTTGCTTAAATGCATGTGTAGGTACTATGAACAATGTGTTTCTATGGGGGCTTTTAAGGTGGATCTACAAAATTCTACCTTAAGAGGTATTACAGTGTTAATAACGTGTTACAAATTGGTTAATAACTGGATATATAATATGACACAGAGTAGGAGGTTAGGGGAAAATATATTGTTTGTGTAATTAGCTTCCACATTGGTAATTCTTAATATTTAAAATAAAAGTGATTATGTGGAACTTGTGCTTTGTCTCAGATATCTTTCACTTCATCTTGGAGCCAGGTTTGTCCAATCTGTACCTGTGAATATTGCAATCTCACACAGCATCTGACACATTATCATGATGTTATAAACAAGAATGAGAAGATGCTTCTCTTGAAGCTGGCGAGTGGACGGTGGGTATTTTTAAAAATAAAGTATAATAAATATGATTTTAAAATATGCTTTATGTGTACTAAATAACTTGCTGATTAGATTATTATTACTTTTTTTATTTATTTAATTTGAAGATGTAAAGGCAAACTGGACTGCTGTGTGCCCAGCTGCTCCAAAAAATCGATCTCAAGGCTGGACAAGCACCTGAAAGGCTTTCAAAGCATCTTGAATGTAAGAATTAAGTTCCACATTAGTGACGGTTTAAATGGTGTTAGGGAGTTAGGGGAAAATATATCGTAAGTGGAAGCAGCTTCCACATTTGCTATATAATGTTTTTCTATGGGGCTCAAGGTGGAATAATGCAATTCCACCTTAAGAGAAAGTAGTAATACTACCTTAAAATGATAATAACATTGTATTAACGGGTTAATATTATTTAAGGTGGAATTGCATAGATCCACCTTAAAAAGTTAAGGGGTTAGGGGAAAATATGTCGTAAGTGGAAGCAGCTTCCACATTGGTATATATGCTATTTTCACCAGGTCTGCCATTTTTTTTTCAAACCCAGGCTCGTAGGCCCCTAGCTCGGGTCCGAATTGTGAGGCCCCCGGGGTTAGGGGTTAGGGGAAAATATGTCGTAAGTGGAAGCAGCTTCCACTTTAGTGATATACTGTGTTTCAATGGGGTCTGTTAAGGTGGAATTGCATAGATAGAGTTAGGGGTAAATATGTCGTAAGTGGAAGTAGCTTCCACATTTGCTATATAATGGGTTTCTATGTAATAATTTTATTTTATTTTTGTATTTTTTGTATAATTTCTGTGTTTCAGAAATATGATTGTGACAGATATATGGGCATAGCTCGACGAGAAGTGGCCCTATGCGAACTGCGAAATTTAAGGGATTCTGAACCCACTCCGCCAGTTTCAAATGCTTTGTGTGCATTCCTGGAGTCACGAGCATGAATCACACCTGAAAGACAGGGCACTCACTTGGAAACCTCACAGACTCCTGGTGTATTCCTGGACTCATATGCAGGAATCATACCTCAAAGTCAGCACCCTCACTCGGAAACCTCAGAAATTCAGCACCCGCACCTGAAAACCTCCATTTCTACTCCGGCATCTTCCTCTTTGACGGCTCAAGAACAAGTAAAAGATACATTGATTAAACAGCTACAGGAGAAAGTGAAGATGCTGGAGGAGCAATTAAAAGAACGAACCTTTGAACTAGGCTATTACAAATCTATCTCTAAAGGCAAGAAACAACTGAAGAGACAGAAATATAGTAAAAGGAATGACTTTTTAGCAGAGGAATGTCCCAAATACGGTAGGCTATAAGTTATTTAACTTTTAATTATAATGTATTTTAAACTTTAAACTAAAGGATTTATTTTTTGTTTTAGAGATTATACTCCAGAAGTATTTGGAGCATCTTGTCGGGAATAAGTCGACGGGCAAGAAATAAGAAAATGGGAAGACGGCCCTCACCCAGATCCGCAGATTTCTAATCTTTTCTGGGGAGGGCCGTCTTCTGAAAGGAAATTTCTCTTTCTTAAGAGATTACGAAAGCATTAGGAGGTAAGCTAAGATTTTATTTATAAAATTATATTTATATAAGTATATTCTCAGTGACTCAATTCTTCTTTGTCTTTTATTTTTAACTGTTTTTCAGATGGGTGGTGCAGCTCAATAAAGAAGAGTTTAAAGTGACAACAATCAGGATAATGCTCTGAATTTAAAACAGTTTTTTGTTTATCTCAGTAACTTTCCAAGCAGGATAACACACCTCAGCAGTGGGGATGTTCGATGGCTCCTGATGTCCATCGAGCAACAACTTCGCGAGCTGCGGTCTGGGCTCACAGCTTACAGCCAAAGTGTCCGAAAGCTGTTGTCAAGTAAGTGTTGTGGAATACTTTAATTTCATATTGAGCAGAGAACAATTTGAGCTTAATTTATATGGTTGATGGGGTCAGGCAAAGGTTAGGACCTAGTGACCTTAGGCCCAAGTGTCAGGGACTTAGAGCCCCTAAAAAAAGGTCACATATGTCGTTTGTGGAAGGCCTTCCAAATTCGTAATATTTTCTCCTAACCCCCTAATTTCATAATGGTATTGTATGACTTGTATGACTGTTTTTTTTTTTTGTTCCAGAAAAGCTAGTCAGAAAAGAAGGCTTGGTCGCGTTTAGGGTGGAGGCGTGCAAAATCATCCCGCAGAAGCTGAGTAAGTGTCGTCCTATAAACAAATACTTCTCTGCTTTTGTAGCAGCTTATGTTGGAATGTTTTTTTTTTTATTATTATTTTGTGTGTAGAAGACCTTCAGGATTCCCCCAACCACTTCATCCTCCAGCAGGTCTTTGGCCTGCTGGCTGGATACTTCATTGTTGGTACGGGGCACCGTACAGGTGTTCTGACAAATATGACAGTCGACAAAGTAATGGCTGCAGAATCATCAAACGGCGACGTGGTGATTGAAGTAAGATTTTACATTGACGTTATTCAACATGTTGACTTGTGACTTGAGTTACTTAATGCCAATAACAATGTAATAATGCAATGCTTTTATATTGTATCCCAAGGATGATCATCACAAGTGATCACAAGTTGATTTCAACTTCTTACTAGTTTTTTGTAAGTTACCGTTAATTGTAGAGAGAAAAAAACAATTAACTTATTGTCTTGAGTGCAGACAGCTTAAAACAATCAAGTAGTAATAAAGGCTGCGATGTGAGCATGCGCAGGACTCAACGTTCAGTCTCCGGCCCAGAACTGGTTTAATGGCCGGTGGATGACTTTTGTCTTTTGAAGTAAGGTAAGTTGTCAAGCAAGCAACGAATTTAAATGTATTTTATTTTCATTTATTTAATGAAATAAAATTGTGTGACTTTATTTCTGAATACTCTCATAGCTCTATCTAGCTAGTCGTGGATGTGTTAGCTAGCATAAATGGGTTTAGCTATCATATCGTCGCACTGTAGAATATAAAATGAAAAATACACATTTTAAAGTTAAGTATAATAGATTGCCTGTGAATAAAAAGATGCTGGAGTCAAGTCGGGGAATACATTTAGCCAAATTTAAAGAAAAACGTCCCCCAGACTGTGTGAAGTTGGTAATTTGTTTAACTGCTTTAAAATTCTTTACAGACTAGATTCCAGCATCCGCTTATTCACATAAGATCTACTATATTTTAGGAAATAATTGAATATTGTACATTATAAAGCGAAACAATTTAAGCTTTCACATATGCAACTTAGTGATAGTAAATTGACTATAACTTGTTTACCCGCCGACGTCCGCCACTGATTAGAGTACGTTTAGCTATGAAAAACATTTTAGTTTCAATATTAAATTTACTTTAAACAGCAGGTCTTATAGATATGCCAAGGGAAATAGACTGAGAAGACCTGTAAGGCTTAAGCTCAATGAGTTTTCCATGGGGAGGTGCAACGTTTATTCACAACGCAGCGTGTATTCGTCCCGAATAGTTACTGTACGGGGGGGTTCCACCTTAAAACTGGTTAGACGCACTTCCAAAGTTCTCCTGTAATCTACGACCTGCGTCGCAATCACGGTCACGCGCGAGAGACCCATCTAACGGTTGCTGGCACTGGAAATCAGGCGCGCGGGACTGTGTGTGGAGCACATGACTGTATGAAAGTCCACTTGTGTTGTGAGCCGTTCCCTGCTGCTGAACGCAGGTGAGAATCCTCAGTACCAAACCAGTAATAAAGCAGTACTGACAGTAACGGTCATCTGAACAGCTCAGTTTCTCTATAGCTTCATAGTGTGTAGATCAGATCATCTTATTTGGTAGAGTGTGTGTGATGCTTGCTCTGACAACCATCTTTAATATGTGCTGAGGGTAAGTTCAGCCCTGTAGCTGAATAACACAGATCAGAACTGTATTAATACAGTTATTACTGAACTGTATTAATATATTCATACTGCAGATTAGAGTTGAATACAAAACAGAAGTGTTCTTTAATAATATAATAATTATTTTTTATAATTAAATTACATATTAATTATTATAATTAATATAGTGAGTAAAATTGGATACAGGTTGGTCTTATGAAAAATTTGGGAAACCCTGCCTTCAGCCATAAGATGCAAGTCATTGTGGATAAAAGCGTCTGCTAAATACTGTAAATGTAAAAGTAAATAAGCTGTTAGCGACATGCTAAGCTTAGCGCAAGCTAATTAGCATCTGAAATGTAAATAAAAAGTTTAATTTTTAACTTTTATGTTGCTTTTTTCCCTGAACTGTTACTTTTGTGTACTGGTGAAACAAGTGAAATGCTACTTTAATTTTTTTTATGACCTTGAATAGATATTTTTAAAAATACACATTCATATCAAAACATTTATTTTTCACTAGCACTTTTAAAACATGCACATATCAAGGAATGTTTCTACAAATTTCTACTAATCTACAAATTACAACAGTACAAGTGGTGTGTTTTAACCAAAACATTTTCTGTCCTTCTCAGAAGTGGATGTGGCAATTGTTGGTGAGCTATTCACTGAAAAGCTGGTTTGAAGTTGGCCATATCACACTGAAGGTAAGATTGAACCTTTTAGAATTTCCGGACAAAAATTTCACCTAAACTATCATCAGATTTGCACAAGGGGGTCATACCACTGAAAATAAATGCTCAAATACAGTTGCCACTTTATGTTAAATATATATTGGATCAATTTCTTTAATAAACAAATGACCAGGTATACTTTCCTCCCCTTTGTTTTTTTGGGGGGTTCTCTTTATCTACTTTTAAGGCTTGTTTGAAAATCTAATGATGTTTTAGGTTATAATTATACATAAATATTGAAATATATAAAGGGTTCACAACTGCTTCAGCACTGCTGTATATTTTGGAGGATATTTCACCATAAGGAGTTGTAGAGCAGTTATAGACTTTGATTAGAATTAATTTGAGGCATTATGCCCATTTAAAATCTCCACTTAAAATTATTTTTGCAGATGCAGTGGACCTGTAAGCAGTGTATCTTTTCTGCAGACAAAAGAGAAAGATTGTTAAAACACTATCGTCTAAAACATGGGGGCTTTACTCGGCAACAGCCAATACCATGTCTTCATAAGGATTGCTTGTGCACTTTCAAATCTTTTAATGCACTCAAAGTGCATTTATCTGTTTGGCACTCTAAATCAGTCATTGAGGAAGCAAGTAATCCTACAGCTGCATTTCACTGCCAGTTATCTGAATATATAGAGCCCTGCACCGAAGCTGAGTTTTTCACACACTTGCGTACCCATTTAAGACTTAAACAAAGAGTACTATGTCCATATGAAGGCTGTAATTTTCAGAGCAATGTATATTCAACGTTTAATGCACACAAAAGCAAAGTGCATAGTGGGAATGCTATAAAAAATTTTAAAACTGGAATAATATCAAACATTAATCCAGATCAGCTGACTGAAGTGGAAGAAGAGAGTTCTTTACAAGATGACACTGAGTGTGAGTTTGAGGAGTCTGTAGATGACATACAGGACTTGGAAATTCAGCTGCAACATAACCTGGCAGCACTTTTTTTGAAAATGCAAACAATCCTGCACATACCGGAAAGTGCTGCACAGGAAGTAATTCAGCAAATTAACCAGATCAATTTACTTTCACAGCCATTACTACAAAATGCAGTCCGGAAGATTATCAGTCAGCATTATGGTGATGTGGATAATGTCATAGTGAGTGACATTGTAAATGTAGTTTTACAAAATAATGCCCTGCTGAAATTCACCAATCCCTATCAGGATTGGTGAATCAGGATCAGGATCCCTATCTACAGCTGTCAGAAGAGCTTCTTATGTACTGCATGAATTTCCAGTTGTTATGCCAGTAGAGTTTCGTCTTGATAGAGGTAGTTCTGTTGTGTATGTCCCTATACTGAAAATGCTGCAGGCTTTGTTAAGCAACAAGGATATATTGGATAAGGTGCTGCGTGTAGAGAAGATTTCATTGGAAGGATACCACTCATTCAGAGATTGCTCGTGTTTCAAAGAAAATGTTCTTTTGAATGTGGATGAATTTAGGATTGCTCTTGGACTGTACATAGATGATTTTGAAGTGGCTAATCCACTGGGAACATCCAAGAAAATACACAAACTCTGTGCTATATATTGGGTACTTGCTAATCTTGATTCCAAATATCGGTCAGCTCTTCACACTATTCAACTTGCACTTTTGTGTAAGGTTAAAACTGTGAAAGAATATGGTTATGCTGAAGTTCTTCGTCCTCTCATTCAAGATATTGCAACTCTTGAGAACCATGGTGTGTATGTTGAACAACTAGCAGAAAGTGTTAAAGGCACTGTATTGTATAGCAGCAGACAACTTGGGGGCTCAATCTTTGGCAGGTTTCCAGGAGAGTTTTGCAGCAGACCACTTTTGTCGGTTTTGTATGTGTAAACGAGTTGACATACAGGATAAGGAGGTCCGATCAGGTCTACTCCAACCAAGAACAAGAGAAAACCATAATAGACATGTGTAAGAGGTTATACATGGCAATACTGTGGCCACACGTGGAGTTAAAAGGGGGTGTCCATTGAATGAAAACTTGACACACTTTCATGTGGTGAATGGTTTTCCACCTGACATTCTGCATGATTTTTTGGAGGTTATTGTGCCAGCAGAATTGTCACTATGTCTTCAGGATTTGATTGCCAAGAAGTATTTTCTTTAGATTCTTTGAATAAGGCTATTAGGCAGTTTCCTTACACATTTTCGGATAAAGCTGTCCGACCACAGATCATTCCAAAGACCTTCATCTCCAAGGGAACCATCGGGGGAAATGGCCATGAAAATTGGTCTCTCTTGAGGCTGCTTCCATTGATGATAGGCCACAATATCCCTGAATATGACCATTCATGGGAGATACTGATGCTTCTAAAAGATATGTTGGAGTTGGTAATGTCATCACACTTTACTGAAGAGTTAATCCACTTCCTGGATTGCAAAATCTCAGAACATAGAGAGTTATTGCAGAAAAACTTTCCAAGCTACAGACTTCGTCCAAAACATCATTTCATTGAACACTACCCTCAAATGATAAAAACCTTTGGCCCACTAGTAGATGTGTGGACGATGCGTTTTGAAGGGAAGCACAACGTTTTAAAAAGGTTGTACATGACACTCGGAATTTCAAGAATGTAGCTCTTACCTTGGCTGTAAGACACCAGAAAATGATGGCTTTCCATTTAGATTCTTCAACATTTTTCAAGCCTCCTTTGCAAATTGATCGAGTAAGGTCAGTTATGGTCACATCTTTCCCTGAAAATGTTCAGAGTTTGCTACATCAGCACAATGCCAAGCAAAGTACTGTGATGGTTGCATCATCTGTATGTGTTCATTGTGTTAAATATAGTGCAGACATGATAATTTCAGTGGGTAGCTGCTCAGGTCTTCCAGAGTTTCAGCAAATAACACATATTATTGCCATCAACACAGAAATCCTGTTAATCTGCAGGCTTTTGACCTCATGGTATACACAACATTTACGTGCTTATGAGTTGTGTTCCAGCAGGGGAGGGTCTCTCAGTCACCCAGCTGTCCGAGCTGAATGATATTTTCCCCTTATCCTCCTACAGAGTAAAAGGCAATGTTTATGTAACACCAAAACGTTACATATTATGTTGAATGACAATTTGTGGAATAGACACTAAAGATGTATTTATTCTCTCTAGGACCATGGAATGCTGTAAACTAAGAGTCATCATAAATGAACAGGATATACGGAAAGTGTCACTGGATCGAAAACCAGAAACTGTTGAAGAGCTGAAGGAGATAATCAAAGAAAAATGCAGCCTGCAGTATGACTTCAATATTATGTATGAAGACCCTGAATTTGATAATGCCCTCTGCAACCTAGATGACATAGGAGACTTGCCAAACACAAGAGCTACTTTGAAGGTTATTCCATTATTGACACTGACACTTACGCCTGCCTCCGACACCAGCATATCTGCTGCCTCTGATGATACAGAGATTCTTCCTACACACAGCTCATCATCATCAACAAGACAAGAGCGATGGCCAGAGTTTTTTGAAATTCCAAAATTCTCAGTTGATGTGGAATACAGACTGAGACAGGCTAATCTTGCATATCTACGAGACCAAACGTATCTGAATGTACCAAGAGACATGAAGCATAGTATTTTGGAAAGGTTTGCTGAAACAATTTACAGATTTGATGCCTATCCAAATGAGGAGCGGATCAAACTGGTGGCATTAGCACTTATAAGAACACATCCCTGCCTAAAGGAACCAGGCTCACTAGATGGGTGTTCTGGCTGTAAGAATATTTTAAAATTTAAAATGGGGAACTATCGCATTAAATTGAGAAAAGCAGGATTTAGAGAGGTTGCTGTAAATGCAGAGGGTGAAGGTGCCCCAGAAATGGCATCAAAAGGCCTCAAAAGACTAAAAAGGTATGAGGTAAATTACTTACCGGACTTTCCTGATGGACAGAATGAAGGTAGCCTAGAGGAAGCTCCTGGTTGAGGAAATGAAAAAACGGAGTCCCAGTGGAACAGTCATTGCATCAAAGATGGACCAGACCTTCTCACTGCGAAGACAGGAGATCGTGGAGAATGGACCTCCTGTGAAAACACTGAAGGAGCGGTGGCCAGGTCTTTTTACAGAGAGACAAGTAAGTACTGATAGTCATATGCTTTTTTTATTTTGCCCCTATGTTAAACTGTACATTTAATTTTAAGCTTTGGCTGGTAACCAGTGTATTGTTGACTGTACACCACCAAAAGTGTAAAAATCACATTTCATGTACTACTTTTATGTACAACTGTAAGCAGTACAGACTTTCACTGTATGTTGTCACTGTACAGGTATTTTTCCTGTGTGTTTGCAGGTGTTTGCACAGTTCAATAGGATAGCCACCACAAACCTGCAGAATAACTTTTTTGATGCTATGGACCGCTACACACCACGCTTGGTCACAGTCTTCAAGTCCAAGAAAGGAACTGTTGGACAGACACTGGCAGAGTTGGTGCAGGAAATTGATTCAGGGGTAAGTCTATTACGGGTATCTTTTATTTTGGGACAGGACAGGCACCAGTAGTATTTTTTTATGATTCGGAAACTTGCCCTGCCCATGGTTCTACAGCTGTAACAGCTGTAAAGAATTTTTGATATTTGGCCAAGGATGCAATTTAGCATCCATCCATCGTGCTGAGGTTTACCCACCTCATTAGATAGATAGTCAGTATTGAAAGACCTTATTTGTATTTATCTAGACCTGCAGAATAGTTCTCAATGGTACACACAAGCAAGATAACCCTGTTCACTTCAACTTAATTGTCATTATACATATATGGGTGGTACAGTATAACAAAACATGTTCAGGCTACTTCTCTGGTGCATAAACATGGTCAAGGA
The DNA here is from genome assembly GCF_029633855.1 of Hoplias malabaricus. Taxonomy (NCBI): domain Eukaryota; kingdom Metazoa; phylum Chordata; class Actinopteri; order Characiformes; family Erythrinidae; genus Hoplias; species Hoplias malabaricus. The sequence continues at coordinate 20,678,733 of NC_089811.1, read as the reverse complement.
CATGAGTGCAATAGACAATAAACAATAAATAGACAATAGAAAGTAAATACAGAAAAACTGGAGACACAGAAGTTTGCTGGTACATAGAAGTGTGTATATGTATGTGGAAATTATATGCTGCAATGGTGGTGGTGTGTTAGTGTGTGTTGTGCTGGTGCGAGTGGATTAGACACAGCAGTGATGCTTGAGTTTTTAAACCCTGTGTCCACTCTCTGTCCACTCTGTGAGACACTCCTCCCTCATTGGTCCACCTTGTAGATGTAAAGTCAGAGACAGTAGCTCATCTGCTGCTGCACAGTGTGTGTCAGTCGTCCTCTAGTCCTTCATCAGTGACACAGGACGTTGTCGTCTGGATGTTTTTGGTCGATGGGCTGTTCTCAGTCCAACAGTGACACTGAGGGGTTTAAAAACTCCAGCAGCTACTGCTGTGTCTGATCTATCGGTACCAGCACAATACACACTAACACACCACCACCACGTCAGTGTCAGTGGATTTAACTTTGGACTAAAGGGGGGTGCGTTCTCATGAATGACAGCATCCAACTTTTTTTTGACCTTGAAGAACCTTGTAGTTCACCTGGTAGAGTAGTATCACATGTCAAAGCTGAGTCCATTCCAGAGCAGATAGGGTTTGATTTATAGGGGGCCCTTTGCTGCATGTTATTGCCTCTTTCTACCCTACCTATCCTGTATTTCTACTGTTACTATCAAATAAAGCAGAAATGCCCCTCAGAAATCTTTTAGATGCATATGGAGATGGTGACATGTCTTCCTCACTTCACATAATCTCGGCCAGTAGCAACATGCGTATGATAAATTAGCCTTATTACAACTAAAGGTCTTTAAATATAAAGCAAGATTTTTTAAGTGTACGTCAATAATTAAATTCAAACAAATTAAAACAATGTAGTGACTTGCTAGTGAAAATGCAACAAAATCTGCCATTTGTTTTAATTTAGCAATTTTTACTGGAGACTTAAACTCCCACAGAACCATGACTACACTTTTTAACATGCAGTGTTGTCCTCATGTGGAGCTGTGTCCATAAAAAATATAAATAAATAAAAAATTAAATGTTCACAAACGGCTCAAAATCAGATACAGCCAACTGAACAATTTGCAGAAGTGCCCCTGGAACTCCATTCTTCTTTACTTTTCAAAACATAGTTTGTATGCTTTGTAAGGAGCAGATTTTCAGCCCTGTCTTAAATGATCCCATCATCTTATGTAGTGTATTGGTCATAACATAAGTGTCCAAATGTTTTGTTTTTTGTCTTGTTTATTTATGTTGCATTTGGTGTGTAATGCCCTTAAGTCTGCTTAACTCTGCACTGCTGAGCTAAGCTTATGACAACTTCATGGGAAAGGCTGGAAGGCTGTATAGGCAGGGCAGATTATATTTTGAGAAATGGCTATGCCTATCAACATTTACCTGATGTAATGTTATTTTTTGTTTGTTTTTTTATACAGGATTCTGACAGTGATGAGGCCTGGGCACAAGTGTCTGATGGGGTGCTGACTGTCATCAGTGAAGCTATGCCTCCCTCTCCAAATTATTTCCACCTTGACTCAGTGTCTACTGCCATCATTGTTGAGGGAGGTATTGTAATGGACAATTTACAGAATCTGCCTCAAGCCATGTGCCTCTTGTTTGGGTTGGCATATGCTTTGCACTTAGATTACCCTAAAGCCATGAAAAACACATTCAATTTCATTCAAAGAGTGATGCTTGGCCCTGTGAAGGACTGGCGTCCCCTCCAGGGTGTATTCCTGCCTTGCGCCCGATGATTCCAGGTAGGCTCTGGACCCCCCGCGACCCTAAATTGGATGAGCGGTTACAGATAATGGATGGATGGATGGATGGAGTGATGCTTGGCTTGGGAGTACTTAAGTTACACAAGTAATACTTACTTGGTCTTTTTAAGGCAATCAGTTTGCATGGTTTTAATAAGTAATTCAGATTGCTGTTCAAGTAAACACAACTGACAAATTCTAAGTTGCAGAAAATGTCACTGTAGTTAGCCCAACTTTGATTAATGAGTTATTTTGAATATACACATAGTATATTTTAATTGAAATTATTTAGCTCTTTGAAATAGTAATTCTGAGTAGGCTATACTAAATCTGAAGTACATAAGAAACATATTAATTAGTATATACAGTTTTTTTTAAGTTAATTAAACCAAAGTGTAAGTAAACTATACTAAATAAGCATTTGTTAATACAAGATACAGTCCCTATTCCAATTTACTTAGTTTTTTTAGGCAATCGGTTTGCATGCTTTTTTTAAGTAAGGTTAACTAATTAGATTTTACAGTGTAAGTTAAATTGTAAATGAGGGTCGCTCTCAATGTACTTACTCAGGAGATAATAAAGGTTGGTTGGTCATTCAAGGCATTCCTGTCTTTTCTCTTTATGTTTTACTCTTGGCCAAAATACATAGACAATGAATTCTAAACATAAGGTATTAACGCAGAATTGCCCATGAAGATGCTACAATGTCTCATTGAAAGCCATTCCAAAAATGTAATAAACATCTAACGTATTGAAAATTCTTTTTCAATGTTCAATTACCTGGAGAACATCCAAAGCCTAATTCATGCTGGACTACTTGAACATGTGGAGGTGCTGCAATTTTATTAGTGTCACAGTTGTAAGGTGGATAATGAGGACGTACATGCAAGTAATAACTTTATTTACAGAAACAAAACCATGCAAATACACACAAAATACTGAATGAAAACAAAACAGAACTGAAAACAACCATTAACTGCTGGGATGTAAGACATACACTCACTCACATACAACACCAGAAAAATGAACACTGAAACATGTACAAGAAACAACTGAGAAGGATAAGAAGATGGCAGGACCACAAAGGAGGCACAGGTGGGAAAACTAATGACAAGGCAGGGCTAGGACTGAGCTAAGGGAGGTGTCAGGAATTGCAGGGTGGACTGACAGAGGCGGAAACAGTATTTTTATTTATTTTTATACAAAAGATAACAAAACAAAGACAGACTTGGATGACACAACAGCATACTTAGACAAAGACAGGGAGACTTGGACAGAAAGACTTAAACAGAGATGTAGACTAAAGAGAGAGATACAGATTAAACCTAATCAGAGGGAACTAGACAGACAGAAACTACAAAAGTTCACCAAGCACAGGACTGGACAGGACTAGGCAAGGGAACAGGTACTAAGACGTTTACAGGGACAGAGACATGGCCGTAGCCACAGTCTCGGGGGCAGACACGGCCGTAGCCACAGTCTCGGGGGCAGACACGGCCGTAGCCACAGTCTCGGGGGCAGACACGGCTGGCTGCGCCGCTTTCACGAGCAGAGGAGCGGCTGGCTGTGCCGCTTTCACGAGCAGAGGAGCGGCTGGCTGCGCCGCTTTCACGAGCAGAGGAGCGGCTGGCTGCGCCGCTTTCACGAGCAGAGGAGCGGCTGGCTGTGCCGCTTTCACGAGCAGAGGAGCGGCTGGCTGCGCCGCTGTCACGAGCAGAGGAGCGGCTGGCTACACCGCTTTCACGAGCAGAGGAGCAGCTGGCTACGCCGCTTTCGTGGAGGCCTCCAGACCTGCCAAGATCTCAAGCATCTCTTGGAGGTCAGGAGGGAGTGCAGAGAGGTGCTTGGAAACTGGGGCCCTTGCGACGACGTCCAGGGAAACAGTGGGCCCTGCAGCGACGCCGTCCACGGAGGCAGGAGGCCCTGCACCGACGACGTCCACGGAGGCAGGGGAACCTGCAGCGACGACGTCCACGGAGGCAGGGGGCCCTGCAGCTACGACGTCCACGGAGGCAGGGGAACCTGCAGCGACGACGTCCACGGAGGCAGGGGCTTGTGCTGCTCGCCGGGCTTGTGCTGGAGCTTTAGAGGGTTTAGGGGGTTTGGCGGGCGCACTCTTGAGATCCCCTAGAGGTGCGCCCCTGTTAGCCTCACCTCCGTAGCTCTGAGGTTGGAGGCTAACAGCCCCTACCCCTAACACCCCCCAAAAAATCTCCCCGGATCTGTGGGGGTAATCCACCGGCGAGGGGGAGACTCCAGCACGCTTCCTTCGCCGACTCCTTCGACTCGCACTGGCGCGGTTACTCGATTCATGAGTCGACTCCTCCGGTAGGGGGTAAGGAACCGCGCCAGGCATGAGCTGGAGCCGGCTATTCCACTCCACAGCCCTCTCGAACAAAGTCTTTGCTCTAGCTGCGTCCTTTTTTAGGTCGTTCATTCTGTTAGGGATGATAAGGGATGAGGGGTGCGGACTGACGGAGGGCGGACGCAAACGCTAAGAACACAGACTTTATTTAACAAAAGTCAATGAAACAAAGACAACACGACTTGAACAGGAAGCGAGCAAGAGAAACGAACAAGAGAGACGAAGGCGACTACAAAGAACACTACGAAGAACACGGCTTAAGGAACAAGGAACAACTCGAACGAAACAAGGAACAAGGTACAACTCGAACGAAACACATAACTAGGTACAATGAACGACAACAGGAAGTGAGGGAAGGGGACTTAAATAACACAACAAACAAGAAACACCTGAAACGGATAACAAGGGAAAAGATGAGGAGGCGGAACAAAGGCGGGGCATGAAAGTAAACAAAACAAAGCCATGTGCTAAGAAAACGGACCAGATGGGACGTGAGTGTGACAATAATCAAACAGTACGGTAACATTGTAAAACACTGCCATTTCTGTATTTAGTGACAGGAAACAAGGCTAATTGCAAAATAAATAAATAAATAAATAAATAAATAAATAAACATTAAAAAATCACAATTTTTAATCACAACAGGTGACACATTCAATAATTGCTGATTGATTTATTAAAAGAACAAAGAAAACAAGGAGGGTAGATGATTCCTGTCCACTTTGCTAATGATAGATTATTAATCTTAATGCTAAAATGAACACAGTTTCAATCCAGCTAAATCCCTTATAAATGACACTGCTGGACCACCGATGGGGATATTTAGCATAAATATGCCCAAGGAGAAATGTTGGTGTAGCATGTATAGTCTCATGTAATCGTGAAAGTGTCCAAGCATGGTACAGTTTGCTGGACAAATAAGTATAAGTCTCATTACTGGCACAAAACCACAATTGCTCGCTACATACTGTACCGTACAAGGCATGACCCTATGGCTTCATTACACATTAGAGAAGCTGCAGACAGAGATACCACTGAAGTGGCTTTTTAAAACAATTTCAAGTTAAGCAAAAGAAATACTTTCCCACCTGTAAATGTAGAAATGTATACGTTTGGACTATGTGTGTGAACTGATTTAAGCTGTGTAGTATACCACCATCCTTTCTCTTCCACAGTTCAGCATTGAACTTTAAGCATTGTGAAGGAGGAAGACTTAGACAGAATTAACAGAGTAAATTTTCACATCACCACACGGCTTTATGAGAAATCACTGTCGTGACTCATGTCCAGTCCACAGGCTTGGGTTAGTGGGCAGCTCCCAATCAGAAATACACACAGCTCAGTCCATATCCTTCAAATCCTCAGACTGCACTTGGCAATTAAAAGCACAGATGATCACACAGCTGCTGCAGTAATATCCAAAGTCACAGAAGCAGCATAATGCTTCACTGAATTTGAATATTGGTCCTAGTAAAATGTAGCCATGTTTAAAACCATATTGACAACATAAACAGCAAATGGAATACTAAAATTATGTACTAACTTATATGCTAAAGACTAGCTGTTCTATATTCTACATCATCCAAAAAGATGTCCAAGCAGAATTATCTCATTTTCAGCATAGATGGGTTGGGCAAAATAGGCATATTCAGCCACTCAACCCTAAAAGGTATTAGGGCAATTTTTATGAATATTTTCTAAATACATCAATCTGATTGATAGATGAGCTTTAGGGGTGAAATCAAAGACCAGTGCTGGACTTTAATATTCATGACCAAATGTCACATTCTGTTTAGATTCCTGTTTCACGATTCCTCATATTTAATTGTAAAGTGTTCCACAAGTGTGATCTCTCATGAAATGCCCTCCGTGACTAGTATTTGACGTCTGCTGCTTAATCATTAAAGGAAATGGAATTACATTCTCCCAGTGAAATGTACAGTCTAATGACTGGATATTTAAGGGGCAGTGCTGACACATCAATCACCATGAGTTATGAACTTAGTTCATCTCCACTGATGATGTCTGATGACCAGGTGAACTTCGGTGTGTGCTTTAATCAGCGTCACACTTTTGCTATATGATTAAAAGGAGGAGGACGATAGGACATTGAAACAAATGGACTTTCAAATGATCACACTCTAATAGGATTTCTAGTAGATTTAAAGACAGTAGTGATACTTCTTCACTAAGCTTTCAAAACATGCAAAAAGTAAAGCCTGTGTTCAGATACATTATCTCAACTTTGGATGAATTTACAGGCCCATTAAATAAAATTAAGGGTATTTGTAAAGCTTTTTGACCTTTCCAAACCTTTGAAGGAGCAGTCAGACTTGTGATTCTTATTCTTTTTTTGACACAGCAAATACATGGACACCTGGGGCTGGATTCACAAATATTTCCTATAGAACAATTTAGGAATGATTTTAAGATAAACACCAAATTCATGAGAAGGTTCTTAAATGCAATCTTTCCAAAAATCATTAAAATCCTCATACATTCTTTATTGTCTTCTTAAGAGTATTCCTCAAGACACTCCATTGTTTATTATTCTTTATGCAATTTGTTATTATTGCCACACATCAATGTCTATATATATATATATATATATATATATATATATATATATATATATATATATATATATATATATATATATATATATATATATATATATGCACACACACACACACACACACACACACACACACGCACGCACACACACACACACATATATATACACACATGGGGTGGGCAGTCACAGAACAGGGAGACATCAGCCAATAGCATTCCCTGAGAGAACCACCATTGACTCCACCCCCAATCTGTCCAAACCTACCCATTTCAAAACCCGATCAAAGAAAAAGTCAGAGGGAAAGGAGCTTGGCGCATGAGGGAAACTTTTAAAATTGAGAGTGTAAAAAGCATAAATGGGGGGGAGAAAAAAAAGTGAGTTCATTGCACACAATTCTCCTCACGAGCTTCATGTGTGTGATATTCACATAAAAATAAAAACATCTTTAAGTGAAATAGTGTAATTATGTTTGCACTGCCAAGTTACTTTCAAAATAGTTCAGGTATTATTTATTTATTTATTTATCTGGTGGGGGGCAATGGCATTCAAATGTTATATAATACAACTTACATCTCCAGGAACAATCACAAATGACTTAATACAACCCCTGGAGAATGTTTTTTCAATATTTTTTATTGATTTGTAAGAAATCACCTAAAAGAAATGGAACTTACACATAGAAAAGCCAAACAAAAAGCCATCAGAAAAAATATTTTGTTGGCTAAAGAAAAGCAATCATGGACTCCTGGATGAAAGTGATCAGCAATGAATCACAAATCTGCACTGGGCAAAGTGATGATGCAGGACCATTTTTTTGTTGCTAGTCTAATGAAATTTATGAAGATAACTACCTGAAGAAAATGTGAATTTTCAAAGTCACTGATGATATGGGCCTGCATGTGAGGTAAAGACACAGGGGAGATGGCAGTAATAACATCTTCAATAAATGCCCAAGTCTACAATGAAATTTTTGACACTTTTCTTATTCCATCAGTTGAAAGGATGTGATGATGACATTATTTGTCAGGTTAATAATGCATCTTGCCTTAGGGCAAAGGTCATGTAAGCGTTCTTTCAAGAAAGATGTATAAAATGAATTATATGGCCTGCAAAAATTCAAGATCTCATTCCAGTTGAAAATCTCTGGTAGAAATTGAAGGAACTGTTCAATGGCAAGGCTCCAACAAGCAAAGCTGATCTGGCAACATCAGTAAGAGACAGATGGAGCTGGATTGATGAAGAAGTTTGTCATTAGTTAAGTCCATGCCCCAGAGAATTCAAGCTGTTATAAAAGCTAGAGGTTGTGCAACAAAGTTTTTTTCTATTTTGTTTATTAAGTAAAAAATAAAAATAAAAATAAAGTTAAAATTAAAAAAAAAAAAAAAACGTCTGCCACAAAACTACATTTTTTTATGTTTGTCTGTTTGTTTTCTACAAAATTAATCAGTTGAAAGAACATCTACCAAGGGTGGTGATTCTATCATTTTGCCTGGGGATTTAGCATGAGAAATGCACTCTTCTAATGTTGCAGCCTAGCCTTTAGAATGCAGATTGTGTCCTAGTTTCCACAAGAGTGGAAAATAAACCCTTTAACCTGATAATTGAAAATTTTTAATTTTGTAGAAGAGTGAAGTCAATATTCATCAATTGGAAAAAAACAATTGTCATGTGTGGATTAATCATGAAATGTTCATGGAATTTAAAGTGAAGCTAAAACATTTTCCTACAGACTTATAATAAAATATGCCTGTTCCTATAGCTTAGCTTACTCACACTGTTTACACGTTTTATACAGTTTGACACCAAGGCCTTTAGTCAGCAAGACTGATTGCTAAAACACATTAGAATAGTGAGCTTTCCATTTGGATTAGACTAAGAGATTGCAAATAATGAATCAGAGCTGTGGCAAGATGGGCTTCTCTGTAAAGAGGGCTGACCCAAACCTACCCAAGTCAAGCTGATGAGAAAACAATTCAATGTTGATGCTCTCAGTGGGATATTTAGGTCAGAAATGCCAGGCCTGTGAGCTGGAGGAGGATAGAGAGTGATGTGAGGGCCTTATGCCTGTGTGGAGGTGCGGTTAGAGCTGTGGTTAGAGCCAGAGCCCTGAGGCAGTTCTCCTAAGCCTTATAAAGCCAATTCAAATATAACAGATTGGGAGGCAAATTGCTTGTGTCACTTTTCATATGCAGTGGAATGACTGAGGGTCTCAAGTCATGGCCTGCTCTTTTGAAGCTCTAACCCAACATCAGCACCTTTGACCAAAACACCAAAAGCCCGTCAACATATCAGTATAGCTCAAAATGGTTGATTTAAATTACACTAAACTTAATATGAAACATTTAACACCTCATTACTTTACTGCAATCACATGCTATAAATCAAAGTCAATTGATATTGTGAGTGAACCAATAGAGAGCCAAAGTCACCAATGAATGTTAAAACCAACTAATTTGCTTACCTTGCTCCCTTCATGTGCCTGATAACTTTTGAAAGGTTTGGCCTAAAGCTTGTGAACACTTTCTCAACCAACATTCCTTCTGAAATGAAGCATATTAATAGGGGGTCTGTCCCGGTTTGCTGTCATTACACTATATATTGGAAATTTTCAGTGAGGCATTAGGGACGTCAGATACTGACCATTCTAACTACCAATTTAATACTGAAATAATACAAATGATTAAAGATCTGTATCCTGAATGGCCAATAAGTTTTGGACATATTGTATAAATAACCAAGTATTGTGTCTTGATATTTTGAGTTCATTGAACATTAAATGTTCAGTTGTAGGAAGAGGGAAATTGGTTGTATAGAAATGCTGTTTGCTCTGGTTTGTTTACGTTCAGAAGCTCTGCGTCTTGTCAGAGGAGCTGTAGCCAAGATGTTACTGTGCTGTCCCCTTTTGTCCCGTCACACTAATACTGGAAGTATGGCACAGAGGCTCCTGTGCTGGTACACACTGCAGAAAGGAGGTACACACAGATCAATGGCTCCTGCACCTGTACATACCAGAACAACATTTTAACTACTTTAATTAAATCTTAGAGATGTGTTTATGTGTTATAGTGCTGTGATTTGTGTACATGGCGTGACCAATTACCACGAAAATCATCCATGGTCCAAAATATCCAATATCCAAACCTTTGTATTTCTGTAGTCATGAAAAGTGCGTTTTATATTAAAATGTACTAGCTAACATTTTTATTTGAATTTGAATTTTTATTGTCTTCTTTACTTATTGGAATTGACTACATATAAGAGAAAAATGTTTGGAAGCTAAATTACAGAATATTGATTACAGCAAAAGTAGCAGGCCTGAATGGTGGGGGGGATTAATATACTATGCCAAAACCTTTAGATAGATTAAATTGAAGTATCCTTTACTGCAGTGCAAGGCAGGAGCACTGAGTTTATAAGGACTTGGGAAAAATGTCAATTAATCTTCTGAAAGACTGAATTATCATAATTATCTTATGTAAACAAATGTAATTCGAGATGGGAAAATTGAGAGTGCTGGAAATCTGGTTGTACATGTAGATATTTTTTATCCTCTATCCTCTGTAGGGTACATGGGTCCCTCATAGGGGACAACCTATTGCACCATGTAGAGGACATCCTGGCCTTTCCAATGATGTATCATTTGTTGTGTCTTTTTCAGCAGGAGTTCTGCCTTTTCAAAATGGCCTCCATCTCAACAACCACACTTTTTAGGAACAAGAGAAGCAAGCAGTAGAAATATGATGTTCCTAAGGTCTCTTGTTGATACGTTTTATGAAGAAAAATATTTTAGCTAATTTTTATAGCAGTTTTCTATTAAGATGCATACATGTTCTATCTGTCTAACAGTATACTCTTTATTCATCACCTCCATGGTGGACATTGGTACTGTCACGCCCTCGCCCTGTCTTGTACTGTTGTATGTCTGTTTCCCCACCATGTGCTCAGTTAGCACATGTCTCTGTTTGTTTTGTTCTTGTCTCCGCCCTAGCCCTGCCTTAGACCCACCTCAGTCTCTGCCCTCTCAGTGTTTCCAAGTGTTTCTTTTTGGTCCTGTGCAATTATACCCCTTTGTTTGCAGTGCTCCCTTGTGTGGTCCTGTGTGTGGATGTGTTTCCATGTCCCTGTGTTTACCCATGTCTACACTGGCTCATGGCTGTCCCCTGTTGGTTCCTGTCGTTGTTTGGTCCAGGTTAGTTTTGTTCAGTTCATCCTAGTTTGCATTTTTGCCTCCTTGCACGTGCTTCTCTGTTGGTTTTGCATTTGTTTTGTAAATAAAAATTTCCCTGCATGTACGTCCATCTAATCTTCCCTGCCCAGCCGTGACAGAAGACCAGACCCTTTGGGCAGACTCATGAAAACAAGCAGAATGACTGGGGCCACCGCAGTCTTTGGAGCAGGAGAGGCTGGGGCTGCCATCATAGGAATAGAAGAGGCAGGAGCCGCCATCACACAAACAGAAGTGAAGGGGGGGCCATCACAGGGACAGCGAAGGTTGTCGCAGCGTTCACTGGAGCAGGAGCGGTGGGAGGAGCCACGTTCACTGGAGCAAGAGCGATGGGAGTTGCTGCGTTCAAGGGGCCATGCATTGATGTTCACAGAGGCAGGTGGCCCTGCATTGACGTCCACGGAGGCATGGTCTTGGGCTACTTGAAGGGCACTTGCTGGAGCTATTGACCAAGGATCCTCATATGTGCACCTGTTAGCCTCCTCTCTTCTGGCTCTATTTGTTTTGCTCTTCTCTCTACCCTAGCCCTGCCACTGTCTCATTAGTGTTTTCAGGTGTTGCTTGTTTATCCTGTCAATTTCTACCCCTTTGTTTGCAGTGCTCTCTTGTCTGGTCTTGTGTGTGGATGTGTTTTCTGTTCCTCTTAGTTTACCCAAGACTACCGCAGCTGTTTCCTGTCTGTCCAAGTGCTAGTTTATTCATTTGGCATTCTTGGTGAGGAGCAAAGAAAGAATTTCATTGTACACGGAACCTGTTCCTTACTGTGCAAATGACACTAAACTCTTTGAACTTAGAACTTGAACTTATTCCTGTTTAGTTTTATTCACGTCCGCCTCCTTGTCTTCCCTGACAATATGTAATATTTCCTTTGTGTATATTTTCATAATCTATGTCATCCATGTTCTAGTACAAGCACTAAAGAAACCTAATCCTGCAACAATTAAGGCTGAAAACCTCTGTGTGAATATGAAAGCCAAGTAGCAGAACTCAGAAGATGAGATGATTGCTTCTGAAACCCTGCTTCTGGTGACTCTACTTCCCTGCAGATTTTTTATTGGCTCACACTCAATTCACCTCCTTAAAGATTTGACAGTCAGTTCATGGGATAGGTTAGGTGTGTTTAGGAATATGTGAATAGTTAAAAGTGCAGTGCTATTTGCCAGCAGTTGGATTTAAACTAAGGTTATAACATTCATTCATTATCTGTAACCGCTTATCCAGTTCAGGGTCGTGGTGGGTCCAGAGCCTACCTGGAATCATTGGGCGCAAGACGGGAATACACCCTGGAGGGGGCGCCAGTCCTTCACAGGGCAACACACACACACATTCACTCACACACTCACACCTAAGGACACTTTTGAGTCGCCAATCCACCTGAAACATATGTTTTTGGACTGTGGGAGGAAACCGGAGCACCCAGAGGAAACCCACGCGGACACGGGGAGAACACACCAACTCCTCACAGACAGTCACCCGGAGTGGGAAACAACAGGCCCCTGGAGCTGTGTGACTGCGACACTACCTGCTGCGCCACCGTGCCGCCCAGGTTTTAACATAATATTTTAATATATTTATTATTGTTTTGACAAGACAGCTTTATTTATTTAGCACATTTAAAAGACAGCGTGTGTCAACCGAAGTGCTTCACAAGAAAAGTGAATCAAAGAAATGTTTTATTTGTTTGCTTTACGAAGAATATGCAACCTATTGGCATATTCATATTTGGCAACTTGGGTTCGAGAGAACACTAGAAACTACAGAACTACGGAAGAAAAGTAATCTGAGCAGAGAATGCAAGGTGGCCTACACTGAAATTAATGAAGATTATGTCCTAGATTTGATTGGGGGAAAAAAAGGGTTGAGTATACACAATAAATAAATTCAGATATCTAGGTTATGGTAAAAAAATTAAACTATGTGGCACAGAGATGTGAAATTTCTATACTTTCTATAGGTACAGAAGGTAGAACTAGTCTCATCTTGTGAAGCACTGGGTGTTTCAGCAGAGGGGAAAAAGAGAGGACATTCTGAACAGGTTACAAGAACTTCCGCTGTACAAAGACATTTATCCAAAAATGTTTGTGAAAGCTGGGGGTAAATGTAATACAAATTAAATATATTTAGTATTATGTACACAAAATATTTGAAGTATTTTGTTTCTCTGTTTTATTACAAAAGGCATGTTACATGTCTCTTGCCCCCATTCAGTTGATTTTTACCCTTGTCTGCTTTGTGGTGGCAGGAGTGTGCAAGGGACCATGCAGATGCCCTTCTAAGCTTTAAGCACCCTCCATATATTTACATTTCTGATGTAGCAGGCCGTGTAGCAAGACACCTCGAGCAGGAGAGAACAAGACTTTTTCAGCCTTATGATGGAAGACTTAGTGATACTAAAGAAAATATTGAAAATTAAAGGCATTAAAAAAGTCTTTACAGATTTCCTTGCCGTGGCTTATTGCTAATCAGCCTAAAAACATCAAAGAGATGGACAGTACTGCAGTGCATTCAAGGCCACATCCAGTGTCAGGAACTAATGAACGCTACAGCTTCTATGACAGATTCCATCAAAAAAAATCAGAAATGCCTAGAGGAGAGATGTCTAGATATTGTTCCAGAGCTTTGCTCCAATGTAAACACAGCAGTGGCAGAACAACTTAATCGAGAACTGGCCTCAAGTCAGAATTTTCTTTGTAATTTGAAAAACAGGCATTTCATGTCTTTCTTGAGACTCACGTTTCACCTACATAACCAGAAGGTTAATCAGAAATTCAAAGATGACAGGATGAGAATTTCATTGGACCATTTGGAAGTAAATAGCGCAAGTGGAAGACTTGGTATTTCTGAAAGGTTTGTACATGTTACTTGCTTTTTCATAATTTGAAATCAGTAAAAGGAAATATTGAAGTACTCTTTAAATTATGATTGGCAGCAAGGGCACACAAGAAAGGGGGCAGGGTAAATGAAGGCATGGAAATAAAAGCGCTGCCCGAAGAAGAAGAGAACAAAAAAGCTTCCAGTACTTTTCAGTTGGCCTTTTTCAAATTGAGGTATGTTAGTTTTTTTGTTATATTAATAAAATAAGTTGTATAATAAGTGCTTTTAGAAATGTTGTAATGTCTATAATGTTTAGGAAAAATTAGCAGTCCTTTTTGCTGAACAAAAAGAGGAGCATCTGACCTTAATAAGGATTGGAAATTGCACTGCACTGTATGATCTGAGGTGTTTGTGCACCCCTGAAATAATGAGTACCAAGGAGCAGTCAACAGGAAAAATCAGAATGCCTTGGTTAACAGCTAGTGAGTATTAATGTCATAAGCGCTCTATATCATAACAGAAATCAACTAAAAAAATCTTATCAAATTATTATTGCTGATATTATGAAGTTCTGCAAAAGTTTAAAAACCATAATAAATCATCCTTGGTGGAGAGACTGGCAGAAGAACAAAACAATTCAAAATGTACATTTAACATGCCTTAACCCTCTATGGTACTGTGTTGCTTTCAGGCTATTTTAGCTTTTTTAAAAAAAATGAGATACAGCTAATTGGTCAATGGTAGCACGGGGGAGGGGAACTCAAATACAAACCAATGAAAATGCAAAAAAGTAGTCACATGATCCACAGGGCTCCATTTGCACGTGTCCATCTCCGTGGACAAGCAAGGTGGAAAAATTACCATACAATCTACAAGGTTTTTTGTTTGTAAGGAAAATCAATAGAATTGATTATATATGTACCATGAACAAGATTTTGTAATGCATTAATAAGAATATGTATTTAACGTGCTATATGTGCACGTTATGATTTAATGCAGGCGATGAATACACACATGTTCTATGGCACTTCCATATGGTACTGCCAGTTGATGAGAATGAGGATGAGGTTTCACATAGTGATGAGGAAAGTGAGGACGATGAGGTCATAGTGATCATCCAGCAAGGAGAGAATGAGAATAAGGATGGAGATGAAGACAGAAGTACCACAATGGTAGAAAATCAACAGCAGATCAGAGGGAGAATGAGGAAAATGGTAATGATGAAAATGGATGTATATAGCAGGCTTGATAGAATATGATGATTGCTAAATTCATTACAGTACATGTTTTTGATAAGCGACCAAAAACCCCTGTAGAAACATCAGCCATCAATGCTGGTTTGCTTTGATCAAATTGGCCAGTTTAGGGTGAAAGAAAGGGCGATGCAAATATTCAAGCTGTTCAGGCATTGTAAAAGTACAGTGCTCAAAATGTGCTAACTACCTGTGTTTTTCTGTTGAAAGGAATTGCTTCCTCAACTTTCATTAAGCAGTAAGGTTTTTATGTATGTATTTATGTACACGCAGGTCCTTGTGTGTGTACATGCTTGTCACGATAAGGTGCATAATAGGATAAAGTTATGGTTAATGTTTTTGCCTTGAAACAACACTGATTGTAATGTTTTGATATGAAATTTGGTTATATTTGTGTTCCATGATGATAAATTGTTGCCTGAGAGCAACAGATGGATATGGAAATGTGACTTTTTACTAAATCTGAAAAGTGCAGTGCATAAAAAACTGATACATCTGTTTATTCAAGAGTTTGGTTATAGAAATTGTTTTTTTTTCTTCAGTAAATATGTATTCTTGTTTCTGTAAGACAATATCAAATGTTTTGATATATCTGTGATGGTACAATGTCGCCTTGAGGCAACGAACTTTTAATTAATAAATAAATTTTAAAAAATTGTTAAAATATTTGTTGATACTGTTAGTGTCTAATTTTAAGCAGAAAAAACATCAAATATTTTTTTTTCCAAGCCGCCAACATTCATTTACACAGGGTCGGTATACATGGAGACATAATCAGGTGCTAAGGGTTTTAGCATGTTTGTTGGACAGCAAACGGCTAGAGGTTAATGCATTGATGAGTAGTTGTAGTAATAAAATAGTTAGCTTTGTGTGTGAGGGGAAATTTTTCGAGAATGTTCACAGGCTACAAATATTGATACATGGGGTGAAGCACAAGATTGGAAATTGCTGGTGGACATTGGGAAAAAGCTGCAGGTCTCAGAGTGCATTGTGTTAACTACACTAAGGCCAGACATGGTGCTCTACTCTGAAAGTAAAAGGATCATTTATTTAACAGTTCCATTTGAGGATTCAGTACATGAAGCATTCGAAAGGAAGAATCTGAAGTTTGCAGACTTGGTGGCTGAGGTGAGGGAACGCTGGTGGCATGCACATGTAAGACTGGTGTAGATAGGTGTTGGAGGAT
Organism: Hoplias malabaricus; assembly: GCF_029633855.1. Lineage (NCBI taxonomy): Eukaryota > Metazoa > Chordata > Actinopteri > Characiformes > Erythrinidae > Hoplias > Hoplias malabaricus. The sequence continues at coordinate 20,662,521 of NC_089811.1, read as the reverse complement.
TAGTAGCCAAACCGGCCACATCCCTGCTTGAGCAGTTCGGCATCAGGGGCCAGAAACTATTGGCAGCTGTGAAGGAGTTATTAGAAACAGCTGAAAGGTCTAGTCAATGATTGTGTATTAGAAGAGCACAGATTACTTGGGGAAATGCCCTGTAGAGGTGCTATTGGGATTGTTGGTGATGTAGCATGTAAAATTCACATGGAAGTGGTGGCACTGAGCATGCATTAACAGTGCCAGTGGGGATAGGTACAGCCTTAGTCACCAGGGAGGCCAGTGTGGATTTACAGTTGTTGATGGTAAAGGGTGAGGTAGGACTGTAAATCTGGCTTGGAAAGGGGTGGGTCTGGGATGCCAGACTTCACTGTTGATCTTTCTGGAGGTGCTGTGGGCTTAATTCAGCGAAACACCAATGAGAGGAGGTGCCTGCCTGATGACCCCTGTGAAGAGCTAGTGATACAGTGGCTGGTTTGGGTACTCATGGGCTGGGCTCAATGAGTAACCGTAGTTGTTAAGGATAGCTAAACGGCCACAGCAACCTTAGTGTTAAAGTGTAGGATTCAACACGAGAGATTGGCATAGGATAATTTACATTTTATCTTGTGCATGATTATAATTAAAACTAATTTAAATGTGAAGTTTGTTTATTCTAATGTTTACACAAAAGGATTGTCTTCAGAAATTATTTCAGTATCTTATTTTTGGACAGATTTATATGCTGCATCCACAACCAAGAATTGTACTTTCATTCTAATTGTGTTTATTCCCAGTAATGCATTTCAAAACATTTGGGACTTGAGCTCTTACAGAAAATACAGAGATAAGACCAAATAGAAACAGTCAGATTCAGATAATTGTGGGGTACTTGTTTGCACGGTAGGTATTATAAGTGAATGTTACATCATATGTACTATGTGAATATGTCATTCAAAATATTTATGTTAAAATAGATGGCAAAATTGGAAGTGAGGTATATCAAAGCTGCAAATGAAACTTTGTTTCAGAAATGCAAATACCATGCAGCTGCATTAGCAGCAGAAGCTATGCTGTCTGTAAGCTGATAATTTATATAACCAGCATCTTCAATTAAAATTGCAGTCTCTGTCACCCAGTAATAATATTTTAATCATTGTTTATTACAGACACTTTCAACAGATGACACAGTTTGTATGGTAAAATGTATGCATGCACAATGTCTGTACGAGTATGTCTGGACAGAAAGCAGAGAGGTACGTACAATGTACCTACTCCTTAACACCATTTTTAATTCAAATGTTTAGGTCAAACCAGTGTTCTGACTAATTTAATTGTGAACTTAATTAGATCCCAATATTCGGATTTTTCTAAATTCACCTGGGTACAGACTGAATTGTGTGAAAAGTGGCTACATACGTGCTGTGCAGGTGTACAGTGGAAGTGGATGTGATGTGACATACCTTCGCCTTACCTATATACAAAGTATGTGGCCGATCTGTTATATTTAATGGCAAATTGTATTTACCATGTTATCACTAGACAAAACAGCCATTTTGTGAATTTACTTATGTTTACCTCTAGTTTCCTCTCAGTTCGGAGACAGCAAGGTTTGGGAGGCTTGATCAGTAAAGAAGAAATCCAGGTAATTCTTCTTATTATTAATTTAATTTATTCTTCTTTTATTATATTTACTGTTGTGCCCTTTATGTATCAGTTATGCTTGACGTATTGCTCTGTGTGCATCTTTTTTATTTAACATTATTTTAGGTATTTTACATATCTTTAGTAACATATTTATCCATAATTTGTTAGTGATGGACACACTGTGACCATTAACAGGGTAAAGCAATTACAGAAAATGAACAAATTAATGACTTTGGCATTCCTTCTTTTGACAGGTTAGACTCTAAACTTCTGCTACTTTTTTTTTCTTCACCATAATTTTTTCTTACCTAATTTAAAGCAAATCTAGCAGGTAGTTTTGCCTGGAAAAGTACAGCTTCTGTGATGCTTTTACTAAGCTGTAATAGCTACACTGCGCTCAGCTTGGAAGAAGGTAGGAAACCACCACCTGTCCCTCCCTCCCCAGATTTCAGGACAGCACTGTAAAAATGGATTACATTCTGCAACTGTAGGGGAATCCAGGAGCAAAAATGCCAATTCAATTATTCAAAAAATAGAGAAATAAATAACAAGAAGGTGCACCATATATGTGGATGCCCACTTTTTATTAGCAAATTCACGACAATTTATGCTTCTGTGTTACTGGAGGCAGCACAGCCTGATGTGCATCTATCTAGAAACTCATCAAGTCTACACAGACCACAACGGCTGTGGTTCAAGTAGCTCAAATAAATGAACATGTTACAAGTTGCTCCAATCAAGAAGTCCAGAAATATTAACTCCTCTACACTGCACTCCCTTAAATAGTGCACTTTAAAGATTCATAAAGCTAATACCACTACACCACTATATTGTGTACTACAAAGGGTTGAAGATGTTTGAAATTCAGCCCTAGTGGTTTGGCGGCGTAATTGCAGAGTGACGCAGACGCCAACGCACAATTATAAACATTCACAATGGCGTGCATAACAGTTTTTTAATCATTTAGGAACACTAGGCAAGATTTTTTTTCTGCTCCTGGGGCTCCCCCTGGTGCAATTAGGTTTTACAGCATTGTACTAAAATTGGTAGGGAGGGAAAAGGGTGGTTTCCTACCCTCCTCCAAATGTTACATAGTGCAGTTTCTGCAGTGCTGACCTGAGAGTAGCAACAGCAGAGGCCTTATTCTACCCATTATAGGTCAGGAAAGCACCAAAATGACTTTGAAAAACGTAATTTTAAGGTAAAATATTAGTGTGTCCCTTTAAGCTCTGTTTTATCTACATAGATGCAGCACATTGGTTGAGCGAGTCCTTCAATTCTTTTTAAACAGGCTGTGGTTTTGTTTTTCTGACTTCTTGTCCGATACTCAATTTTGTCTTTTGGACTTATCTTTCTGTATTGATTTTTGGGTTTTGGAATATTTCTTCTGGTTTTGAATTCGCTTCACTTATTATGTTTAATAAATCTCCGACTGACTCTCACCCTCTAACTGATTTATGACATCTCCAGATCTGTAAACCGTGTATATGAATGAATAGTAGCTACTGATGACTCAGATACATTCAAATACTAAACGGTACAAACATTATGTTTAATTCACAACGATTGTAAGAACTGAACACGATTACTAGTCTCAGAATCACTCAACATTGATAAAAACAAAGTAAAAAGTAAGATATTTGACTTTGAAATGTAGTGGAGTAAAAGTAAAAAGTCACCCAAAATGGAAATACTTAAGTACAGATACACGAAAAAGTACTTAAGTACAGTAACGAATTACATTTACTTTCTTTACTGTCCACATACCATACACATACAAATATAAAACAAAACCCCTGCTACTGTACCAACATCACACACAAGAGCTGCTGTCCATGATACATGCACTATGTGTGTCACACTATACACAATTCTATACATTATATTTTGAAGAGGAGCTAACAGCCCAGAACAAACAAGAGCAAAACTGACCAAATCACTACAGCACCACCCTGTGACAGACCTTTATGAATACACATTTAGGCATTTCTATTTTTGTCACAAACTCAGAAGGGTAAAAACAGACACCATATCTGTAACATTTTCTTTACATTTCTTTGTAGGGTTTTCTTTTTAGGTCGCACATTTACGTTTAACACAGGAACACACAGCTCTCTCAGCCGAAGCGAGAAGTAGCTTCCGGCCGGCTCCTAAATAGAGAACACGATTTTCATTGGTTGCTTTACTTAGCCAATCAGCAGCCAGAGTTATCTGTCCATCATTCAGTGTGCGGCCAATGAAGTCACAGTCCTTCCTACAGCGGCGCTGAGAGCAGCATGTCAGAGCTGAAACATTATGAATTACACCTATGCTTTAGATAGAACTAATGCTATATTAGCTCCTTGTCGTATTGCTTAATCTGTACCTCGACAAAGAAATTTGCTGCAATGAGGCAATTACCCCAGACCCCCCTGGTTAGAGCTTAGCCCCCTTATCATTAATCTCTACTGAAGGCCCTGTCTTGCCGTGTAGGTATCTCAGTCATATCGCTGTTTTTTATCGCATTGTAGCATTAACTGTGTAGCGAGTAAATTAAGCGATAGAGCACGAAAAGAAAAACTCCCCAATCTCCTCCACCTCCGCCAGCATCTTCGTCTGATCTTCAAGGTAAATATACTTAATAAAACCAGTTTATTTCTTTACATTCTCTTTAATTATACACTTTATTTAAAAATAATAAGCAATTATTTAATTATGCATATTTAAAAACACGTAACAAAAATATTGGTATATATATATATATATATATAATATAATGCCACACCTGTATCACTTCATTCAATGTATACATATATTCTATATATTATTCATTCAAGTATTGTGTTGTATATGTCAAGTATTTATGGCTCTTAAACGTACATTCGTACAAGACACAAGTTTCATCATAGAGATACAGTGATCCCTCGTTTTTCGCGGGGAATGCGTCCAGGTTCCGCGAAGTAGAGGAAAGATATTTTTTTATGTATTCAACGAGTATTTGGACTTTTAAAACCCTCCATATTTCTAAATACCAATCACAGGCCAGAATACAAAATGGGAGTCTGTGATTCGTCATCTCTAACTTTCGCACCAATCACAGACCCTCTTACAACGCACTTCGTAACTGAGGCGGGTGGTTGGCTTTCTCTCGTCAAAGACTAAGTATGCGGGTAGCTTACACCCGTGTTTACACTACGGTATCGCATCCGATGGTGCTGATTTTTTTGTTAAATCACAATGGTTTTGTTGTTTCAAGGCTAGGAAATGTTTGTTATTAATATTTTATAGGATTTCATGAAAAATTTTGGGTGTTCATTATCGAGAGAGAGAGACAGAAAGGGGCAGATTAAAGCATTAATCTTTGCACCAATCACATTCGTCGTCTCTCCAATTGCCCCAATCACAGGTCATCTTACAATGCACTAGAAATTACTGTGCAGTATAATGCATGTTGTTTGCTACCAAGAGGATGCACAGGGTCCACTACATTATTCACATTAATAACATATAGAATAATAAATGAACTAAAATGAAGAGGAAAAAGATTTGAAAATGAAATCATAAAGATTTGTGCACTCTTCTTTGCTGACTATCGGCTAATAATAGCAAAAAATATAGAAGAAGTTTTTGAAATTTTAATGGATTTAATTAAATATTTTGGCTATTCATCTTTCCCGGTTTTCCTAGATTTTCCCTCAATATCCGCGATATAGCAGCCATAAGCCCCCTTGAAAAACCCCACGAAGTAGCGAATCCGCGAAAGATGAACCGCGAAGAAGCGAGGGATTACTGTACACCAAAAATGAAATTTGCACACATTGATTATGAACTCAGCTTTAATGAATAAAGCCTTTTCTGGGCACATTTTGCTATTGCACCATTTTACAATTAAGAGTCTCATGCCTAGGTCACATGAGTTTCCTCCAGGTGCTCCGGTTTCCTCCCACAGTCCAAAAACACACATTGGTAGGTGGATTGGCGACTCAAAAGTGTCCGTAGGTGTGAGTGAATGTGTGTGTTTGTCTGTGTTGCCCTGTGAAGGACTGGCACCCCTCCAGGGTGTATTCCCATCTTGCGCCCAATGATTCCAGGTAGGCTCTGGACCAACCGTGACCCTGAACTGGATAAGCGGTTACAGATAATGAATGAATGAATGAATGAATGCCTGGGTCACAGTTTTACACACACACTTGTCCACACCAAGATTTGTTAGTAAAACCAAGCACAGATTCAAGTGCTTGCAAACACAGCATCAGTGACACTAGACAGGAATCCAAACAGACACCACTCCAGTTATAAAGCAAATGTATTAGGTATGCACCTTATCTCACTTCCTGTATCAATGTGTAGCTGGGAGGACAATGGCTAATATGGCTTAATTATGTCCAATTAGTGGAGCACATTTAATGCAAGAGCATTTCCCCTCAGCTTGCAGCCACCCTGCCTGACATATTCACTAATCCTCGCTGATTTACATCAGCACCTCTGACCAGCATGTGTACACTGTGATCTGTACCTGTGCTCCATCTACTGCAGCTCCATCCATGAACTAAACCCTTCCATGAATGCATTATTTTGGGGAGGGGTTTCCTTCCATAATCCAAAAACCCATGTTGGTAAGTGGATTGACTGTGAGAAATTGGCCATAGGTGTAAGCCTGAGTGCCTGGATGTTTTGTGATGTCCTGTAATGGACTGGCTCCTCAACCAGGGTGTATTCCTACTTGTGCCCAGTGATTTTTCACAGACTCTGGCCCCACCATGTTCCTGATAAGGATGAAGTGCTTAGGGAGGATGAGATAATAAATAAAACAGTTTTACCAACAGTCATTTTGACTAAGGTTCACTTTTTTAAATCTACTTTAACCTGCATTATTCATTCATTCATTCATTCATTCATTCATTCACTGTTTAACCTGTAACCGCTTATCCAATTCAGGGTCACGGTGGGTGCGGAGCCTACCCGAAATCACTTGGCGCAAGGCAGGAACACATCCTGGAGAGGGCACCAATCCTTCACACACACTCACACCTATGGACACCTTTGAGTCGCCAATCCACCTACCAACGTGTGTTTTTGGACCGTGGGATGAAACCGGAGCACCTGGAGGAAACCCACACGGACACGGGGAGAACACACCAACTCCTCACAGACAGTCACCTGGAGCAGGACTTGAGCTCACAACTGGTCCCTGGAGCTGTGTGACTGTTACACTACCTGCTGCACCACTGTGCCGCCAACCTGCATTACATTTTTCTTAATTTTAAAGACATACTGGAACTGCATAATGTTCATCTGGTCAAGGTATCAGGTGGGTGGATGCTGGGTGGAAGGCAGGTGCAAATACAACCTGCAATGAATGTGATGTTATCTTTGTCATTACTTTGAAGAAATTCTGCTTGCCAGCAGATAGGGATTTGATTTGAAGCGTATTTGGCAAAATACCTCATTTGAGATAAAGCTCCCTCAGATATACAGCAGATTAATGTTAGATGAGAAAATAACTGGAGTTATTAGTTCCATGCCCATGTAGGTCTGGGTTCAAAGTTTGTTTTCACACACATTCCGAATCCAACCAGAACCCATGCACCAAAATTATATCTGAGAAATTAAGCAAGGATGATTAAAAACAGCTGTTAGGGACACTCTAACATCTTAATGTCTCATGTTGCCTTGATATTTTCAGTTCTCAAAATAGTGTCTTTTGAAGACTGAAGGAGAATGCAGAAGATATGCTTTTACATCATGAGTCAAACAGCAGGGCTTATCCTGCAAAAACTCTGTGATTATTATTAGTACCTCATTTACCACAGAGCATCAGACGTGGGCATCACATCACAGCAGTGGAACACAGGCTCATTCAAAATATCTGTTTATCAGGTATAGTTTTTTCACTCTGCTTTTTCAGACATGTCTATGGATATGGTTCAAAACACAATTTTGAGATTTGATTATTATTTGTACACTGTCAAAAAGAAACTCACTGTGCAGGTACTGTCAAGGGTACATATTCAGTACCTTTAATTAGAGAACACACTTGTACCTTATTCTATTATAACTGTGTTGATTCCATACACCCAATTTCATCTCCAGGACTTATATTATGTTGTTTTATTTTAAACAGTTCAGTAATGGAAGATTACAAATATGCACCTCTCCTTCTGGAGAAGAGAATGTAATGTACCTTCTCTGTAGATTTTAACACCACTGTTGTACATTTTAAAGATAAATTTACTCTTTGTGCCTTTTAGGAACAATAATGTACCTCTATCTTACCTTTTTTTCTAAGAGTATTTTATTGCTCAGATGTTGCTTTTTGTGTGGTTCCTAAGGAGAAACAGCATTCAAAAGGCATAGTTCAGTATTGTAATAAAAAACGCTTGTTATAAAATTCAGAAGATTTTCCTCACCATTTGCTAGCTCTCAGGTCTGTTCGAGTGCTCGAAACCGGTATAATGTGTTTACGAAGCCCCCGTTTCTCTTTCTCTCACTCTGCTCATGGCAGATGCATCTATAGTTGTTTTAAACAATGAAAAGAATCCCTAAAGCATGAACCAAAAAGAGGAATGCTATATTCTTGCTCCATAATATAACTTATTTTTGCTGTTTTGGATCATTTAAGGTGGAAATGTCTCCATACTCAGGTTACTGCATTACTGAAACTGCTACAAAACTACACAGCTCATGTCACAAATGAGCCTCTGTGGTAAATTGAATATTGGATAAAAACCGTATAGACGACTTAAACTTAAGCCACTTACAAACAACATTTTGTTATTTTCCCTCAAACATACCGGTCCACCTTAGAAGACACCTTAAAAGCTTAGAGCTGCGTTTCCCCACAATTGCAGACGTTCCCTTTAAAGTCCTTGGATAAGAAATGGTTGAGATATTTAGTTCAGCTGCATATTAGTCTTTTCAGCAAATCTGAGCCCAGTTTGAGACTTCACTGAGATCTCCATGTTTCTCACTAAGTGATAGTTATGATCTGGTTAAATGCTTGTGAATGTGTGAGCTCAGCTGCCTGTCCCAAGTGTCTTTCCTCCTCTGGTTTTGCTGCAGTTCTCCTCATTATCAGCAACACTGTTCTCATTATTGTCCGCATTATCAAGGCACCACATTTGACCTCCATTGTGTCTTCCTCATTCAGAATCTCCCCCTGAGACATGGGATTTGAAAATAGTTCATTAGGTGGACAAAGGGGCTTCTTTAGTGCACAACACTGGAGCACATCTCAAGGGGCACACACTGACATATCTGACTGTGGATTTACAGCAGGGAACCATAAGTTCTGAGGATTTGGTTGTTATCTCTGAAGGGGACTTCACTGGTGGGCCATTTGTCCATGGACCATGACTTGCTTAAATACGTTCTTGCTTTGAACAGAGATGGAGGAGGGACTGTGATGTAATATACTGTAATGTGTGTTTTATACTGTAAACAGTAGTTATACTTTAAGATATTTTATAGCTATTAGCCAGTTTTCAAGCAATGCCCCTAAAACTGCATTTTTGAAGGAAAGCACCTGCTTCCTCTGAGACATATGATGCCATCTATTGCTTCTTTTTGATCTTGAAGAAAAGGTGTTCCCAGGATGTAATTTTTGGGTGGGCAGAAGCAAACAAGAGCAAAGAGAAACTAGGCAAGCCTAGTTTTGCCGGACCACCATTAACTTTATAGCCATAGTCACAGAGGTGTTTCTGGCATTTCAAAAACAGGAAAGCTCAAAATACATACCCTTGTCATTGGGAGGTCTGGAGAAGCTTTAGTTCTTTATATGAATGTCTTTGTTTACATGTGGTTTTAATTATGTGATTGTGTACAGAAACTATAGAGGGCAGGATTAATAAATGCAGAAATGAAAAAAGGAGCACAAAGTTTTGATCATAATATTTAACACCAGCATACGCAAGTCTTTTCTTGTTCAATTTATTTAAATATAAATACTAGATGATCTACCTCCAAAGAACAAAGAAGACCAAGAACATTTTGTTGATTTTAAGAATTACAATTAATTATTTATTCAATGTAAAATGGTTAAAGTAAAATGTGTAGTTTAATGTGGCTGTCCTCACGCAAAATCAGACAAATTCAGCAGACCTCCTCTCTCTGTGAGATATAATACATGTGTAAATTTTGCAGAGTTACGACTTGCTGAGCTTGTGAACAGTGGAGTAACAAAAATATCTAATGCACAGCCCCAGAAACACACACAAACGGAGTGTTCCTGTTTTATTTCCTATTTCTTTCTTGAGTTACTGAGCCTCAACACATCTACAGACAAAGCCTCGGTTTGTGCTAAAGAACCTACTGTTCTTTGGTTGCAGCTGGGGACACATTTTTTTTCTGGAACTCTTCTGTTTCCTTGTTGGTGCAAAATGTGAAATATGGACTAACAACAGACGGTATTGTAGCACCAGGTTGTGAATATGGCTGAATGTGAAATAAAATTTCAACATTAGGAATCAGTCAGTAAGCAAACATTTACATTTACATTTACATTCATGCATTTGGCAGACGCTATCCAAAGCGACTTACAAAAGAGGATCTAACATTCAAACTACAGCACAAATTATACAAATTATCTTACATTGAGTGCAATCTGCCAGGAAATAATAAGTGCATTAAAGAAAGACTTTCAGTGCAAAAGATACTCTCGGAAGAGCTGGGTCTTCAAGGATTTCTTGAATGCGGAGAGGGTTGCTGTTGCTCTGATAGTGCTTGGAAGCTCGTTCCACCAGCGTGGTACCAGAGATGAGAATAGCCTCGACTGACCTGTACGGGGGGTTGGCCGTGTTAGTTGGCGCTCCTTTGAGGAACGGAGAGGGCAGGCACTAACATATGGTTTTAAGAGTCTATTGAGGTAGATGGGGGCAGAGCCAGTGAATACTCTGCAGGCCATCATTAGTGATTTAAATTTGATGCGAGCAGCTAAGGGTAGCCAATGCAGCTCAACTAATAGGGGCATGACATGTGCTCTTTTAGGCTGGTTGAAAACCAGGCGTGCTGCAGCATTCTGGATCATCTATAGCGGTGAAAATGCCTCTTCCAGGCTGGCCCAGTAGGCGGCCCGGCAAAAATGTAGCTTTTTATTTAAGTTATGTAAATAAGGAAGTCAATTTTATTTTAAAATATGGGGATTAGCTTAATTAAAACAATGACATAAAAAAGAGTCTGGGAGGGCCGATGACACTTGTAGGTTAACATTCTCATGGGTGCATGCCAAAAATCAGCCATCCAACCATCCATCCATCCATGTCTTTCCTTCTCTCACAAGGATCAGCCCTACATTGGTAATTTCTGGACTACTTCTGGTCATTTTTTTTCTGAAAGGCAGTTCCTTTTTTCCTTTCATTTGACTTCCCCTTTGTTCACCTTGTTGAAGTCAATCCTCTTGTCATTTGTTGCTTCCTTCCCTCCCTCCTTACCTCCCTCCCTCCAGTTGGGCGTGTCTTATCATCACAGCTTATCGGAAGGTCTTATTTATTTATTAATTGAATCAACCCGCCTCTGCAAATTTTCAGTGTCTGCCTTCAAAGTGGCATCCCGTGATGGTGTTATCTTCCAGTTCCTTATCTCTCTGAGGCACAGAGACTTGTTCTGAACTGGCTCTGAGTAGGCTCGGGAGCTGCAGAGGGATGCAGAGAGATGTGATGTATGAACAGTGAATCTGTTCTGAAGGTCTCTGCAGCAAGGGGCCATGCTCAGATGCAAAATGATCAACTCCTGTCCATAACTGGGGGGACAGAGCCTTTTCTGTAGCTTCTCCTTCTCTTTTGAACTCTCTCTCCAGACATATCTGAGACTGCACTGATCTGGTCTCATTCAAATCACTTCTCAAAACTGACTTTTCAGATCAGTTTTAATGTAGGAACTATTTTGCTGCTTAATGTTTTATCTAGTGTTCTTATTTTTCTATTGTATTTTATTTTATTATTTGAACTGCATTTTATAGGCTTTAATGTTCCTATGCACTTTTGTTTCTCTGGTTGTTTTTTAATGCATATAATGCAACTTGGAGTATCTCGAAAATCACTAAATACATAAAATGTATTATTATTATTATGTCCCCTCCAGGGTGTGTTCCCACCTTGTGCCCAGTTATTCTTGGTAGGCTCCAGGTTACAGGCAATGAATGAATTAATATACTATTATTATTATTATTATTATTATTAATTAAGCAGCTGCAGCTCGTATTTTTTTTTCTGGGGCAAAGTACTGCAGTTAACTGTTAATGTAGAAGTTCATTCATAAGGGTACGCAACACCCTACAAAAGCCTTGAATGAGGCACTGTTTATTGAAGAGACCTCTTCAGCATTTTTGTTCTTCTTATTAATTTCGGTACACCCTTTCAGGTGATGCAATGCAATGAAAGTGATTCTGAAAATATAAAATCTGCAACAACAACAACAAAAAAAGACAAAATCCTCAAAATACTTATGAATGTGAAAAAAAAATTATTCCCTAAATCTAGAATTGAATTAAAATTCTGTCAATTGAAAAAAACAAACACTACACTTTTTCACATTGAATGCAGTGTTATTTTTTTTTAAAGTTCAAGATCAAAACTTGATATTTCTGTTTCAATTTTAGCTTTCAATTACATTAGTTTTGCTTGTTTGTTTTTATTTTCTTTTTGATTTATTTATTTTATTTTACAATTTACTTTTCAAATTAACAAAACTTAGGATTTGGCTCCAAACATTAATACATTTGGGTATGTCCTGTACAGATATTTTTTTCAACAATTCCCAAGTTCTGTTGTGGCCCCTGATATTTATTTATTTACTATTATAATTTTTTACCTGTTTTCAATTTGATCTACACCTTTCATTAAAAAAATATGAAATAAACAAATAAATAAATAACTTTTAAGGACCTACCAAATTGTTCTGACAACTTGTGAATCAGCAACACGTTCACTGCTGCGAAATGGAGCCAAGGGTCTCGTCCAGAGGCGATTGCTCTAAGACTGCAAGGAAAGCTCAGCTTCCCCTAAAATGTCAAAAAATAAGTGATCAAATATATTCTGTTGTGTACATGTCATTGAATAAATATGCACTACAACGCGCTCAACTTTTGTTCAGAATCAGCTTCTTATCACTGGTAAAGACGCGGCTTTCCTCTCAATCATTCCCGCAGCCTCACAGTGATTTAAAGCGTCCACAGAGTTCAATAGCGAAGCAGCGAAACGCGACGAGTCATTGGATAAATGCTGGGCTTTGTCCCGCCCGTCGGACGCTCAGCGTCTCTGGGGGTCTATGGGGCAGTCGGCTGGCCTCGGCTGGCCCGGACGCTCAGCTTCTGCATGATGATTGGATGATCTGTCTGAGGCTGAATCCCTTTTTGATTGACAGCGAAATGAGCGAATCAGCGATCCTTTGGTGTAAAGATCTGTGGAAGCATTACATTTTCATTCTGTTCTGAGTTGAACCGGAGACTTCCTTTATCCTCTTAGCGGCATTTTCTTTGTTAAAAATGACTAGCGACAAATCGAGCTTCTATTTCTTTTTCTGGGTTTTTTGTAGCTGCTTGTGTTTGGAGACTTCTATCGCAGTTTCTGTCCAGCGGGTGCTGCTGAGCCCCTCCACCATCACAAAGCACTCACAGGCGGACACACTTCACATGGGCCAAGGCCTATCTGGCCTAGCTCTGCTGGCCATTGAGAGGACACTAGTCAAGTCCCTGGAAAAGACGCCTTGTTGGTACAACAGCGTCACAGATCATTTTCAATTTCCGTATAAATAAACTGACACATTTTATGATGTAGGCCGAAATTGAGCTTCCCCTCCTTGAAAGACCAGCATCCGCCACTGGTCTCGTCCCTATGTCTGCTTTTCCCGATCTAAGTAATCCAAACACATTCGGTGATGCTGAGGTTTGGACTCTGGGATGACCACTGTCCATTGAACTGGGATCACCGGAAATTTTGAAAAATAATAATTTTATCATTTTTTGTGTAATTCCATCAGCCATAACACCACAACATGCAAATTCAATGAAGCTAAATAGAGTTAGACTTGGGTGGTTGCTAGCAGTTGTGTTGGTGGAGCCAACAGGGGGCGCCGTCCTAATGGTTTGTTCAGATCCTTTCAGACTCCGTGTTGAGCTGTCCTCAAACAGGGGAAACACTTGTGGATATTTTGAAGATCTGAAGCATATTTTGCTTGTTTTTCTTGTTTTTCCTGACAGTAACTAGTAACCTATAAATCTTTCCCATGGGCATCAACATGTTATAAAAGAATCAAACGAGCAGTCCCTCTGAGAAGGGAAACAACTGTATGTTACATGTGCACGGTAATGTGTTTACAAATGACCATTAGGTCCATTCTGTATTCACTACACTGTATTTATGCTGGGAGCTGGTCCTTTGAGCTCAGCAGAAGGGTAATGATAGATTGCTCTCAGTGATCATCTCTCAAGAGTGAAGAGACAGACACGGCATCTCAGTGAAATGAAGGAAACAAATTTAATTTCTAAGCACATCATAACTCACTCAAAGCATTTATTGGTGGAAAGAACCTCCTGTAATTCTGCAGAACATCTATCAGTGTTACACTGGCATCCTCTTGTGGCCAGTATTAACACTGTGGTGTACAGTAGCCCTATGTGACAGATGCAGAAGGCTGATCATCTGCATCTTGTTCTGCACTGTAAAAATCATCTGATTTTGTTCTGCAAAAGACAGAACATATCATCCATATCAGAACAAAACCTTGTATGAAACAGATACATTAAAAAAAAACACTACTGTCTTTACACATTTAATCCCATATTGTAGCCTACCTCTGCATTTCTGTGATGGTTAGCACTGGGTTTAGGGCTCTGTAAAGGCTGTTGTATATTGCCCATTCTATTAGAATCATTTAACCTTAAAGCACTTGCTTTTACTCACCTTTTTGACACCTTCACTGAACAAAAAGCAATAAAATGTAGGTAATCTCATTATAGCCCAATATATTTTTTTTATATTTAAGAGGTATCCATTTGTTCAAAAATATATTTACAACAAAGAAGAAGACCAGAACTAACAAGATTCCCTAAAGAGGCCATATCCTACTGGAAGCCCACCAGAGGCAGTTAAACCTCATTTTTCCCATATAAAAATCAGGCAGTTTTTGTTACCGTCTTCAAAGAATTCCACCATCTGTGTTGCTCAGTTTTTGAAATGTGACTGAAGTTATTTTGAAGTGTTTTTAATATTAAATGGTTCTTTGACAAGAAACGGCCTCAGAGTCTATGGTATAACTAGAGATTTTTATTTAGTGTCCAAAATGACCAGTGAACTCGTGTGTGTGCGCCTCTTGAGTTTATATATATAAAATATTGGTGGCAAATGATAAATATGATCAAATCTTCACAGATGTCCATAGCATTTCTAAAAGATTTGAAGTTTCAGCTTTTTCTACACACAATGTGAAGGACAGCTGCTATATTCAAATGAAGTAGCACACTAAACATCAACAAAAAAGCAAATTGTTTGGAATATTTTTCCTTGAACTGTGACAATATGTAAATCACTTCTGCTGTGACTGGCTATCCCAGTTTTCACAAACTTTTTCTGTTGTCCCCCGTTTTGTAGATGAGAATATTTTTGCGCTTTTGTGATTGTGCTTAAACATATTCGCGCCTAATTGCTTCCCTGCACACAAAATAAATTATAAAACAGCTTCCGGAGAGGAAAAAACCTAAAAACTGCACATTTGCTCTGCAAAGTGACACATTTAATGACCACATCTCTTCAGTGACTGATATGAGCTTGCTTTGAGATATGCCTCATCATATTTTCTTGTTTGGAAGTTGTGGCTTGAGAAAACTCACAATCTGCTGCTTTTGCAACGCTTTTTCCTTCCTATGTGGTGACAAATAAATTATTTTTGCGCTCTCCATTTTCAAACTACTTAATTTTTTAAGGTTTTTTTTTGTCATTTTTAGTACTATACCACAGTTAACATAAAATTACAGTGTTACAATTGCAGTATTACTATTAAATGTTACACCAAATATGTTTTGAATCTTCTCTGTACACCTAATAAATGTGGACTGCTGTGAAATTGAAGGGAATCTAAATATTTTATGTAGATTCTGTGGATTAATGAATAATGAATTTAAAAAGGTGAGGAAAACAAGCTGGTTGCTTGCTTTAGCATCATGCTGTACACAGCCTATCCTCCGTCACATTCCTCTGATGGTAAAGTGGGCTATTTGGCACTCTGGTAGAACACTACTGACTGCAATAATGGAGAGATGTAAGCTAAACGTGACTCTAAGAGTAATCACGTTGGGCCAAACGATGGAAACAGCGAGACTGTTAGGAGTCTATCTCATCTCCCTCTGAGATAATCCCACTGTGTGTATGTGTGTGTGTAAAGAAACAAAAGGGCAGCAGTTCAGGTGTGAAGGCTGTACATACACTGATAACAAAAGAGCAGCACACACAGGAGATAAATTTCACATTTTTATTACCAGCTGTGTTGTTGTATTTATACAAAGAGATCAAATAACGCAATTACGAGACTAGAACACTGGACACTATGGACTATGGACAGAGAGAAAGGGGGCTTTTGTGGAAACTAGTGCAAACAACAAAGAGTTTCAACTTAGATCAGCACTAAAAGTTTGCACTAAGCATCATTACTGCACAGAAACACACACACACGCACGCACACACACACACACACACACACACGCACGCACACACACACACACACACAACTCACCAGGCCAAATGGTAACACCAATCACAACAATCAGGACAGGATTGACAGAGTCACTGCAGGGTTACTAAGTTCACAGACTTAAAAAAATATATATGTTTCAAAGCTTCACACAGGTAAGCTTTCTGAGTGTTACAGTCAGCAGTCAGCCTTGGCTTACCATCTGGTTCAGATCTATCAGCTCTGGGCCCTCAGAGGCTACTTTAGGTGTCAGAGATATGCAGCTGACTCAATAAGAGTAAGGGAAAATGGTACTAAATGATATGCTATTGGCATGTCAAGGATCTCATTGTTTTATCATTGATGGTTCTGCAGTATCTCCTAAAATCTGAAATCAGTGGTGGATTACTACTATCTAATATCTATTACTGAATATAATTTAGAGTTTTACACTTTTTACCTTTTTAGCATTTGGCAGATGCTCTTATCTAAACTGATATACAATTTGATTCATGTTACAGATGCAGTGTTAAGGGCCTTGCCCACGGTTTCTTATTAGATTGTGAGAGGGACTTACCCAATTAGGGAATTGAACCAAAGGCCTTGGTGTAGAAGGCAGCAGTGTTACCTACTATGCAACACCAGCATAATGATAAGTTAAATCAGAGATGTTTAACTTACTCTTTGAGAATTTTCAGGCCTAGTTATAGTTGCCAATCTACAACTAAATAATCAGTATTTAGGGGAGGTTTCTTATAAAAGGTGTGTTGTTTGATTTGAAAAAATTTCTTAATGCCTTTAGGATCTAGTTTCTCTTGCCGAAATTAGTGGAGTAAAATGTAGCTGATTTATTTGGAAAAAACAGAAATGATTCAGAATTTTCCATTAGACGTATATAAATTATACTCCGACACTTCTGAAGCACATCAATGTCCACCACAGTGTATATAATCTCATTTCAGCAAACATGCCAGTGCCAAAATGATTCAATTTATGTCCACTCACTAAAGTAGCCAGGGACAGACCCAGAAACAGTGTGCTAGACAGGACAATCACAGAGGCACTTGAGAACTGAGGAACACTACAAAATTATTAAGGCACCACAGACAACACTCACAATGTATCTTTGGAACAACAACACATTCCACATACACTTGGGCTTACACATACAATGTGTTTTTATATCATCCTCATGTCTTTTTTTTTTAATATAAGGGACCCATGACATTTTTTTCAATAACACACGTTTAAAGATCGTACCTGGTGAGGAAGTACATTTTAAATTCTCTTGGTTTACTATAGCTTTTTTCTTTTTTTTATAATTGGTCAATGGAACAGTTTAAAAAGTAGCAACAGCGAGAAAATCAAACTGTGGAATATCTAATGATATCTGGAAAGTAATAAAAACTTAACCCTTGAATATGAAGCTTTCATTTTAAATGTAAAAACAAAGTTTCATTTTCTAAGCTGTGCTTGCATAATCTCTGGCAACAAGGACACTCATAGATGCAAAGCACCAAAGTTGTTTTTTGTTGTGCTTATTATGCCCTCTTGTGGAGAATTCTAACCTACAAAATAGGAACGAGTGAGTGAATTACAAGCCAAATCTGTGAGGAGCTTCGCAGCCAATAATAATAATAATAATAAAAAAAAAGAATACAGAATTGGATCAACTCTAGCACTTCATATACATGAAAAATTATGTGTATTTGTGAATATGAATGGTAGAAAAAAAGTCTAATTCAATCTAATAATGAAATAATATGGTCTTATATTACAACAGGGCTTCAGTGTAAATATTGATCCCACAGTGTATATGAATCCATACAAAGTGTAAGACAACTCTTAAGTTCTGATGATATTTTTAAACGATAAGTGATATGAATACTTAATTAAAAACCTGACATCAACATGACTGGTTTTGGATGAAGAAAGATTGATGATGTTTTATGAATTAAAAATATATAATAGCATATCATTTCTGGACGAATGCTCTTAAAAACATATTAAATGAGAAACAAAAATTACATTCAAATGCTTAAGATCAGAAGTGACACATGAGAAACAATCATGCACAGCAGCTTGAGACTTCAATACTTTTGGGCCTTCTTGAGCTTTTTCATTCATAGCATGTACCTGTAAGATATAAATCCATCTAAAACACATGGGAGGCCATTTCAGCCTGACTGGGTTCAACTTTACAAAGACTATCACATTAAATATTCATAGCAATGTGGGATGAACATATGATGCTTTCTTTATAGAAAACAGGGAATTGTTTGCATTTTTATAATGTTTTTGAGAGCATATGTATGTGCCTTGTCCCCAGTTGTGTTATATATAGCTATACAAAACGTTCAGGTAATGCTGTGTGTTTTTAACAATTTCTGAAGTCTAGCTCATGTTCCCTGGAACAGCACCTAATATCAGCAGAGGTAATCCTTATGACTGGTTCTGGATTTTTACATAAATGTTTACAATATGTGCAGTGAATTTTCTGGGAGAAATGATAATGATGATGGCAATAGACAGCAGTGGAATGTTGTTGGTCACTAAAAATTTAGCACAAACTACTTTCACTGTTACATTTTGCCTCTGGCTATTGGATAAGGGCATCTAGATTAACTATTGAATCATTATTCTCCAATTTCTTCATTAAGACATGATCGAGTGATAAGAACATGATTGACTTAAAACCCTCACCTCAGTGAGGTTTGTGGTGTGTACCACGACCTTTGACAGGTGACTGACTGGACAAAGCAGTCTTAACCAAGGTCATTGACAAAAGCTATGGAGAGGGAGGACCTCTAGCTTCGTGAGAGGAGTCCCTTCTTGTAGGCTGCTACACCGACTATGGTGGCAATGGTCAGGAAAGAGGACACACCCATGAACTTCAGGAATCCCCCGACGGATGGCAAGTTTCTTTCCCAGAATGTGGTAACAAACGGCAAAGCAGGGACATCCTGGACATAATGTAATAATTAGTGGTCAAACATGGTATACTATGGTGTAGATTTTTAAGGTATGATTAGATTGATGTGCCACATACCATTGATTCAGGCTCGGGTTGCCAGATCTGGCTTGAATGCAGTTTCCCCATTGCACACAAAATCTGAAAGAAAAAAACACAAATGCATGCATCAATCAGATACAATACTGTATCCACATGAAGTCGCCACTTTATCAGAAACACTTTCCTTGAACCCACAATTAATGCCCACTGCTATATAGCAGCACTCTGAAGGTTTACAATTACTGACTGTACACCATCTGCTGCTGCACAACACAACAGCTAGTCAGCGTTTATCAGTTTCTGACCCACCAGCCAGTATAACTTAACAGACTATTCTCTGGTTGAAGTATCAGTGCCATAGTTCAGGTGAAGATGGTTGATTTCCCAAATGATTAAAAATAAATATTCCAAAACATTTAACAAAATATTTATTTATATAAAATACTCCTGGTACTTAATGGTCAGTCCGTAATTGTAAACATACAAAGTGCACTGTAGTCCATCTGTTGCTCTGGATACATTGTTTGCCCCTTTTCACCCTTCTGTTCAAATGGTCAGGAACCCCACAGAGCAGGCTCATTCTCAGTGCTGCAGTAACACTAACATTGCGGTGTTGTGCTTTTCCAGTCCAACTTTACATGACTCAACATGGCTCGGCTCACTTAAAGCCTGTCGCTTTTCCACTGGCAGGGCTCCCCTGGGAAATGGACCCGGTGATGTCACAAACCCCGTCTCTAACAGGAATCGCTGGCTTTTCGAAAACCACAACAACGGCACTGTTAAAGTTAGGCACTATGTACTCACTGTGTATTGGCATGTTGTTTTTGTTTTTTTGGACTGAACACGTGTACTGGAAATAGTTATGCGCATGTCGCGGTGGCATAAATACTACATAGCTGAGTCAATGATAATTAATTATTTAATTCATTTTTTTAAACTCCATGTTTGGGAGTCATTAAATAATATGTAGTGTCTTTACCTGTCCAATTTTAGCTTGGCCATTTTCACATATTATAAAGCAGAATTAGCTAGATTTAATTATTATTAATGAATTATGCTCATTGACATGCTGTAGGTCCTTGGCTCTGAAATTGAATCTGAACTAGAAGTTATAATTCTATACAAGAAAGGTGCACACACAAACAAATAACCAATGACTGGTTTTATTACACAACTGGTTTATTAATTGTAATATCAAATAATGAATATTGATTATACATTCATATAATGAAATGGATTACAACGATACATGAGGGAACAGGGAAATTAATATATGAGGGAACTTCTCTATGATAATTACCCTAGATTCTAGGAAAGGCTATTGTTGATCCCAGCAAGCATTCAGCACCAACCTCCTGAGCAATGAAAGAAATTAGACCATGTGACCTTACGTATCTGTGGAGATGGACTAGAGATAGCTGGGAGTATGTCACTGACACACTGTGTTTTCCGGCGTGGCTTCCTGGAGAACTGCAGACGCGGGCGTTCCTTTTCTCTCCCTTTTCATACACGGCGACCCCTCCGTTGGAGCTGGTGGCGGTCTGAAGTTCTCTGTGGGGATCCTCTGCCATCGCTGATCTGCCGCCTTGTGAGAGACATGTTCATGTAGGCCTCATTTCAGAAGGTCATTCTGAGGGTGCGTGTGACCGTCTTCTTCGTCGCTGGTTGGGAAGGTTTTGTCATCCCTTTGAGGATCAAAGTTCTTAGGTCTCCTTCAATGCTCTGGCTGTGGCGTTGAATCTTGCTGGAATAAACTACAGCCCTTTTTACTATAGTTTTCTACTAGAGATAAAATTAAAATAGAACTTCTGTTCTATCTGGACCATGCTTGAGGGGCCCGAGACTGTTTAAGGGAGCCATGAGAGAGTCTGTGCCTGCAGAGACGTCTGCAGAGCTGGAGAGCTCTCTGACTACCCTATCTGAGAAGCATTGTCTGCTGGAAGCAGGAGAGAGACGTTCTTCAGAAAAAACTTTTTCTCGCCAAAATTTCTCAAAATATGTCTGAAGAGTGCATTTTGCAAAAAAGGTGTGTGAAAAGAGCGAGAGAAAGGGGCAGAAAAAGAAAAACGTGTGTCATTTGGCGCCACTGGGTTTTTAAACAGAGTTGAATACCTGATCTATCACTGGTCCTCAGTGATAGAGGATTGGAGCCTCTTTTGCTCCTGTTTGGCTGTTTCCTGTACCTTGGTAGTGACATCACATAAAATTTATGACACTTGACAAGACAAAGATCTGAAGACTATCCTGTTGAATGACTACCCCAAGATTATAAAAGATTATATGTTACACAATGTGATATCATTAAGACAAACCATGTTTTACATAATTCTTAACCAAATAACATATAGTATGTGGCTACTTTGGTTCCTACTTAATTTCATATAAAAAGGTTTTTTAAAATATATGTAAATTAATTCTACCCATTTTGATTGTCCAAATAGAATTAATTTCACACAGTGGTACACATATGTAACTTCAAACCGTTTTAAACAAATGGGAATTAAAGTTTAATTCTATAGTTTGAGAAGTTCTTTAATTAAGCAGTTTTAAACAGAGCATAAACTCTGGAGAGCTTAAGGAGTGTCTCCCAAGAGATTCCTCTCTTGACCCTAGGGCCTTGAGTCATAAACCATCCTGGAGTGAGGTTTTACGACTCTACTCTGGGTAATCTCACATTCCACATAAAAATTAATAATCTGTTCATCTCCACTACACACTGTTTTATTTTCAGTTTTACTTGCTGTACGTTTGGCTTTCACTGGAAAATTTCGTCGGCCACCGACCCAAGGAGCATATAAACCGCTTCAAACTCCCTCAAGGTAAAGTTACGAGCTGCCGTTGTGTGTCTGATAAAAATAAATGTGAAAGCTGCTATAACAAGAGATTTTACATGTGGCGGTTGGTGCTGGATTTGAATGAGCTCTGCATTTCGTGGTGATTGACATGTCCCTTTGGCCAATCAGCGCTCTGCAGGGTTTACACGTCACCATTTAGTACCTACTCGGCACGTTTGGAACCCTGAGGGAGCTTGGACTGAAAACCTACCCGGTTCCAAGGACCAGGTACCAGATTTGGCCAGTGGAAAAGCAAAAGAGCCGCGCTGAGTCAAGTAGAGTCATGTGGGTGCTATGCAGTGAAAAAGCACTATTAGTGTGTGTTGTACTGGTACGAATGGATCAGACACAGCAGTGCCAACCAAAGATATTCACTAATCTGTGGTGGCCTTGTTGGAAACCTGACCACTAAAGAACAGGGGCCAGAGCAAGACCTGCACTACTGTCTGTAAGTGTAGAACTATTACATGCATATATATTCAGTCAGTGGATAGTACGTGTAAAAAACAATAAATCACACAGTATATAGGCTGTGGTGAACTCTTACCTCTCTGGATGCTCTCTCTCCAGCCTGTATAGCTCCCTCCATGTAGCCACTCCACTCTGTGGCTGTTTCAGTGCCAGCAAAGTACAACCTGCCCACTGGTTCCCTCAGAACCCTAAACACACACAGAGATTATTCATTATCTGCAACCGCTTATCCAATTCAGGGTCGCGGTGGGTCCAGAGCCCACACGGAATCACTGGGCACAAGGCAGGGAATACACCCCAGAGGGGGCGCCAGTCCTTCACAGGGCAACACACACACACACACCCCTACGGACACTTTGGAGTCACCAATCCACCTACGTGTGTATTTGGACTGTGGGAGGAAACCAGAGCACCCGGAGGAAACCCACGCGGACAAGGGGAGAACACACTAACTCCTCACAGACAGTCACCCGGAGTGGGAATCGAGCCCACAACCTCCAGGCCCCTGGAGCTGTGTGACTGCGACACTACCTGCTGCGCCACCGTGCCGCCCACATACAGAGATAATGAATATAAATGTTTAGTTTTGAGATGCAGATTCAGTCACAGGAGACCTGTTTAGAATAGACCTCTTCATAAAAGCCAAGAATTTTTTCAAAAAATCTAGAATATTTATGTCAAGTGCAGACATGCGAGAGCAATGTTAGATGTTTATGGACATGTTTACTCACTTGCCAAACTGTGTGAGTATGCCTGGTGGGAAGTAGGCAGTGTAGCAGCCCCCAGAGTATTCATCCTCACACCAGTTCTTCTCTTCATAATGCACAGGCTGAGGGAAAAAATAATTGTATATATGCATGTTATATTATTATATATACAGTTGTATGCAAACATTTGTGTGCCTTTCGTCAAATTATATGTACTTTTGATTTCTTAAAAAATAATTATAATAATAATTATATTTACTACATTAGACCATGTATGTGAAATTCTAAACAAACAAATTATACATGAAAACTGGCCCCAACGATTCTTCTTTTTTTTTTTTTTTTTTTAAGCATCCATTACACTGACACCTAGTGGTCTGTATGTGTCAGTGATTCTGTACTGATGTGGCTGCTTTCATGTTGAGCATCTGCTTTATCTAGCATTAACTCTCTCTTCCATAAAACAAAAAGCAATCGGATTCCCCATTTCATCTGAGTTGAACTTTAAAAACGGTGAATAAAAATAATAAACACTTTTATAAATATTGCTGCCTCCATATCAAAATTAACCATAGATTGTACAGTGTTTCTTCCACTATTTCATATAACAAGACATGCAACAGCCATTTGGCCATGGTTAGTCAGCATTCTAAAGCATAAATAACATTAATGAAGAACAGAAACTTACATGCAAAGCTTCTTCTGAGCCCAGGACACGTGCATAGATCTCACAGATCCTCTTCTTTCTGTGGGAGTAAAGAAAATTCCTCATTTTCAGTATCACTTCCCCAGGGTCAGATTTGGCTTCTTTTAAAACACTTCAAAAGAAACAGTGGTTGGCTTTCCACAAATATTCACCTTTCCTCTCTAGTGAGTCCGGCCAGCTTCCTGCTTTTGCGTGAAAGGATGAAACTAGAAGAAAAGGGAAAATTATGTGGTCAAGGGCCTTCGAGCCAGCTGTGTCAAAGCTGGACATGTGTTTGTATTTACTCCAAATAGATATGCAAGGTCTGGTCAGTGTTCATAGATTTATTCACCCCATAATTGCAGGCACTGTTCCATCAGGCTTAGTGTCATCCAGAGTCAGGCCGATAGGAGCCTCTTCATCCTCTATCACCATGCTTCCACAGTAACCTGGAACAAAAACACTAATAACCACATACTCTGCACTAGGGCAGGGCTGTGCCATATTGTATAGTTTGCGTTAATATTGTCATAATTCTTAAAACTATAAATATAATAGTGATATTCTATCATAATTATGAAATGATGTAATGCAATTACCCATAATATGGCATAAATTCTTTTTTATTAAGTCATTTAGGCTCAGTGACAAATATGCTGGAGAAATTTGCCCCCAAAAAAGGGGAGTTTTGGTTACCAAATTTGCAGTGTACAATAAACCATGGCATTATGTAAGAATATATTTAACTGAATATATATTAACATTATTCATTCATTGTCTGTAACCCTTATCCAGTTCAGGGTCACAGTGGGTCTGGAGCCTACCTGGAATCATTGGGTGTAAGGCGGGAATACAAGGCAACACACACTCACACATTCACTCACACACTCACACCTACGGACACTTTGAGTCGCCAATCCAACTACCAACGTGTGTTTTTGGACTGTGGGAGGAAACCGGAGACCCCGGAGGAAACCCACGCAGACACAGGGAGAACACTCCTCACAGACAGTCACCTGGACCAGGTCCTTGGAGCTGTATGACTGCGACACTACCTGCTGCACCACCGTGCCACCCATAATTAACATTAATATAACTTTTATTTTGTTGCAATAGTTTGCTCTTTTTTAGGCCCATATCGCCCACGCCTACTCTGCATATGCAAAAGCCATACATTAATGTGCAAGTAATATACACTGTCAGCACATAGAAAAATTATCCTTTTACATAATGCATCATAAACAGTCCTTGCTATAAAACCTGTATAATTTGAAAGAAAAACGATAAAAGCAAATTTAAAACAGGGATTCAGAGCATTTTCCATCATTAAAATTTAAGAATAAAATAAGAATACATTCTTATGACAATGTGACCCACTACAGCATTGGTCTGAGGATCATCTGAAGGTGCTTTGTGGCAGTCTGCACCCTGGTCAAAACACATTATTTGCTTGTTGTTCCCTTTATATGCATTTCTGTTCATTTTACTAAAATCTATTACCTTTCTTCCTCCAGAAGTTCTCCCTGTAGTAGACCATGCACTTGATCACTGAGCCCATGGGTACTCTGTGGATCAGCTGATTTCTTAGTGGTGGAAGTTCTGGATTAAAATGAATCTTCAGGTTCATTCCAGGTGGGATGGCAAGGATCACATATTTGGCCTACAACATGAAAGAGATGTCTTTGTGTGACAGCCATTTCCATTTGTTGTCATTGCTGATTCACAGCCACTGAGTCTTATTGAGAACAGTCGGTTTTGAATACAGTTACTTTCACTGCGCATTTTCACAGTTTAGTGTTAACAAGAAGGCTACATATAGGACACTAAAATAAAAAGCGTGAAGCCAAGATAAGGTGTATGGCAATAACATGAGAATAAATTGACTTGGTGTAATGATGTTTCATAACTAAATGTATAAGTGTGTTTTTCCAGTTCCATTGCAAACCGAGTTAAGTGCAGTAGTGTGTGTATGTGTGTGTGTGTGGGGGGGGTGTATTCTGTGGGAAGATGAAGAGACTGCACCAGTGTTTGCCCTCAGCTGAGCCAACAGGGCTAATGCTCTCTTGCAGCAGCATTTAATGAGCTTTAGCAGGAGAAAGAGGATGTGGTCAGGGCAGAGAGATGAGGAGCAGCTTAGTGAGCACAATCCCACAAGCTTACACACCTATATGTACACTAACCCACACACCCAAGAGAGAAGCCCACTTTTACACCAACTAAAAGAGTACAGTGTTAGAAAGAAGAGGATCTTTGAAGATCTGCAATAAATACAATTATATACAACTCCAAGACAATTCAAAACATTGTAATGGCTGTTGCCTCCAATTTGTCTATCAGTTATTATTTTTAATATTATGATCATAATTATGACATAATCTTCAGGGTGGAGGAGTTACATTTATGGCACTTAACAGAGACACCTGTCTAGAGCAGCTTGGGTTTAAATTATCTTACAGATATTGGTTAATATAGTGTTAAAGATTTTGCCCCAATGTCTCTTGTTGGCATAGTGCCGTCCAAGCTAGGAGCTGAACCATTGATTGCAATGTGGAGCAGTGTTATTCACTACACTATAACTGCTTGTTGCAGATTTTAAAAGGAAAATTCAGAAGATTTTGCTGTAGTTAAAAGTTATGAAACTTTTCTGAGACTGTTTTGAGTGTCAAAATTAAATGGAAAGTGTTTGACTCCACTTCAGTAGAGAAAATAAAGTTAAATGATGACTGCCACAGTGATCATGCCCCACTCAGTGATCAAGGTAGCTGGAGTCTTTGTTGGAGTGAAAATTTAAGGAATACTAGGTAAGATTTGGGGGTAATGTAATTCATTTTTACAGCACTGTACTGTAATTATTGGGTAGGGAGGGTGCTTTCCTACCCTTCTACACAAGTTACACAGTGCAATTTCTGCAGTGCTAAGCGCAGAGTAGTCATGACAGATGTGCTATTCTCCCTATTACAAGTCAGTAAAGATCTGAAGCTGTAATTTTAAGGTAAAAATATTATGTAGTGTTCCATTAAAGCTAAATTTGGAGGATGGAAGGTCATTAGAGTGGCTGTAGGACTGCTTACCTTGTAGGTCTCTTCACTGACTGTTTTGACCACCACCATGTCTCCGGTCTGGTCAATGCTACACACAGCACTCTGCAGCTTCACTCTGTCTCCCAGGTCCCGTGCCATGCCCTCACTGATCTGACTCGAACCACCAACAAACTTACGCTCCTGACAAAAGAAGAAAGAATACAAACACATGTTAGCAGACATACACATGTAAATCACCTCTGCTCCTATTGGCTACTGTGTATTGTGCCTCCTTAAAGAAGCAGTCCAATCCAAATTAAAATGGTAACTAATAATAATTAAAACAAGAAAATTAGCCCAAATTGCAATTGGCTTGTATTTATGGTTACAGAGAATTAACTTCCAAAGAACACATATATCATATATTCAAACAGTTTAAAACCCCTTTTACTATCATTATCTGTAACCGTTTATTCAGTCCAGGGTTGCGGTGGGTCCAGAGCCTCCCTGGAATCATTGGGCACAAGGCGGGAATACACCCTGGTGGGGGGTGCCAGTACTTCAAAGGACAGCACACACACTCACACATTCACACATATGGACATTTTTGAGTCGCCAATCCACCTACCAATGTGTGTTTTTGGACTGTGGGAGGAAACCGGTGCACCCGGAGGAAACCCATGACACAGGGAGAACACGCCACACTCCTCACAGACAGTCACCTGGAGGAAACCCACGCAGACACAGGGAGAACACACCACACTCCTCACAGACAGTCACCCGGAGGAAACCCTCACAGACACAGGGAAAACACACCACACTCCTCACAGACAGTCACCCAGAGGAAACCCACACAGAACACACCACACTCCTCACAGGCAGTCACAAGGAGGAAACCCATGCAGACACAGGGAGAACACACCACACTCCTCACAGACAGTCACCCAGAGGAAACCCACGCAGAACACACCACACTCCTCACAGGCAGTCACAAGGAGGAAACCCATGCAGACACAGGGAGAACACACAACACTCCTCACAGACAGTCACCCGGAATGGGACTCGAACCCCCAACCTTCAGGTGCCTGGAGCTGTGTGACTGCGACACTACCTGCTGCACCACCGTGCCACCCCCCTTTTGCTATATCTTCCTTTTATAGCAAGAGCCTTTCTTGCATCCTTATTTTCAAGAAGTCTGTATGTAATTAGGAACTTACATCCAATAATACATATATCAACAAATAGATGTCTTGAGGCAAGCTTTAATATCAGATGATGATCTAGCATTACAACTAATGTATGGTCTAAACCTATAATTCCACATCAGCTTGCTTTCTTTTCCTTCAATATGCCTCTGGTACCCTTTTCCCCCACTAGATCTGATTTTAAATCATAAGAAAAGAGCAGGTTATTTCTCATTTCCATTAGGTATGCCGTTCTTTTATTCTCCAACAGGTGGCTCCATGTGTCAAATATAGGAGCCCTATCAGGTTCAAATTCACTGCTTTCTAAACTCATCACATAACCAAAAAATTACATGACCTGGGGGCTATTCCACAAAGACGGATTTCTCAGTTAGCCAGCTAACTTAAGCCCAAAGTCAAGCCTGTCCAATTGGAAAAGAGCTGATTAAATGCCTGTTTGGATAGTCCTCAAATTTGGGCTGGCTAACTGAGAAATCCTGAGAAACACCACCCCCCGAGAGCAGCAAGTCAGAGCTGAAACTAGGAACTACAGCTCTGCTTTAGATAGAACTAATGTTATCTTAGCTCCTGTTGCCTTTACTTAATATGTACCTCATCAAAAAAATTTGTTGTAATGAGGCAATTACCCCAGACCCCCCTGGTTAGAGCATAGCCCCCTTATCATTAATCTCTAGTGAAGGCCCTGTAGCATTAACTGTGTAGCGAGTAAATTAAGCGAAAGAGCACGAAAACTCCCCCAATCTCCTCCACCTCTGCCAGCATCTTCGTCTTATCTTCAAGGTAAATACACTTAATAAAACCAGTTTATTTCTTTACATTCCTTTTATTATTCATTCATTCATTCATTCATTCATCTGTAACCGCTTATCCAATTCAGGGTCACAGTGGGTCCAGAGCCTACCTGGAATCATTGGGCGCAAGGCAGGAATACACCCTGGAGGGGGCGCCAGTCCTTCACAGGGCAACACAGACACACACACACACATTCACTCACACACTCACAGACACTTTTGAGTCACCAATCCACCTACCAACGTGTGTTTTTGAACCGGAGCACCCGGAGGAAACCCACGCGGACACGGGGAGAACACACCAACTTCTCACAGACACTCACCCGGAGCGGGAATCGAACCCACAACCTCCAGGCCCCTGGAGCTGTGTGACTGCAACACTACCTGCTGCGCCACCGTGCCGCCCCTTTTATTATATATGATTTTTATAATTTTTTGTTATTTATAAATTACATGTTCTTATTTAAAAATTGGTGTGCTTTCTTTTTAATAGCATATCAATTCATTTTAATGAGGAATTTTAATTTGATATACGAGCAAACTGAGTTACCGGTTGTTTTTATTTATTTATTTGTTTGTTTTTGTTGCTCTGGCTGGCTGTGCTTTATTTAAAATCAGTCCAGGCAGAAACACTACATACAACTTCAACATGAGTGGGTTGGGTGTACATACACACATGCATACACATTGATTTTGTGGTATTACAAAAACAACCAATTTAAAAATGGGCTGACTGGGCCACTTGTTGACTGCTGTGGGAATGGTATTTTTGTAATATAATCTTACATTAAAATGTATATTTTTATTTTAGTGGACATTGTTTTATTTTTGTGGACAGTGATGATATACTTTGTTAAGAATTTTGCAACAGAAGAACCTCTTTATAAAAATCACTGTAGGTTCTCTGATGGAAAACATCTTTCATAGTCTGTGTTGCCGTCTACTTTCACCTGCCAGTGTGAGTGGTTTTGTGTGCAAGCTACATAACAAAAGCCCCCTCGACGCTCACACACAGCACAGACAGAGCAAACACACGTGACTCCCCACACAGCAAATCACTTCAATCTTCAACACAACCACAGCTCTTCTCCTTCAGGGGGCAGGAAATCACTCTAAAGCTCATAATAAAAGTTCTCTAATTACCCCAGTGTGTCCCTTTCTTGTGTATCCATGGCAGCTGCGTATTCATGGTTTCACCAGAGCTCCACACCGCCTCCCAAAATCACCCACTGAATGCTATGATTAATTAAATTGGGGTGGGGGGATGGAGAGTCGGAGTGATTACAGGACTTTGGGACATAAAAGCTGTGATGTCGTCGCTCTGTTGCTCACCTACCTTTTCTACAGTGCTATTCCTTTCCAGTGACACTCATCCTAGCTCTTGACTACCGCACTAAACTTTCATCATACTCTGCCCATCTTGTTCTTCCCTTGCTCGCCCTTTCCCTTCTTCAGTGTTCTCTCTCTCCCTCCATTTCCTACTCCTCCGCCTTCCTCTCTCCCTCCCTCCCACCCTGCCTCCCTCCCGTGCCTCCCTCCCCTGCCTCCCACTGTAAACACATTGATGCAGACACAGTGGAAAGGTCACACAGAACGCTGTGTAAACTGCATGCTGGGAGTCAGTCATTCAGTTTTCTGTTCACTGCTTCTGGACTGAGCTCCATGTAATTCAGCATAGCTCCAAAAACAAATCATTTAAAAACCCAGAAAATAAAGCCCTGTGGGGCCAGAGATAAAGATCAGTGCAAATACGCATTGTTAAATAACGCTACATAAACCAAAACTCAATCATTTGCTCCAAACCTCTGAAAAAATTTCCTTTGATTCTAAGAATTTCATTCAGTTGGTTAAAGAACATTTAAATAAACCACCAATTCATACAATGACTCTAGTATTTAGCGGCCAAAACTTGTGAAGCCCTGCATGGAACTGCTATGTCACTCACTCACAAACTTATGTTTAACAAAATGCTCTGCATGGTGTAATATTCAGTGCTTTATATTAGTGACACTGTGCATCCATCTATATTTTTTTCTTCAATTTTAATTCATTCATTTCCTATGAGTTACAAATGGAAACAAAACTTTACTTTAAAAGCCATTTTACACAACAGGTGTAGTGCTGAAAAAGTGGTGTCTATAATTTTTATATATATATAAAATATCTAGTGCATAATCTAGTGTTCTTACACCTGGATAACTTGTGAAAGTGGAGCTGCATCAGTATATAACTTGCTCCTGTTATCTAATATGTATGACAATGCTTTTTATAATAGTGACTGACTTTTATACAATCCCAATTCCAATGAAGATGGGACGTTGTGTAAAACAAATAAAAACACTGACTAAATAGAATACGCTGACTTGCAAATCCTTTTCAACATATATTCAATTGAATACACTATTCAGGCCTGCAACACTTTCCAAAAGAGTTGGGACAGGGGCATGTTCACCACTGTGTTACATCACCTTTCCACTCAGTAAGCATTTGGGAACAGAGGACATTAACTGTTGAAGCTTTGTAGGTGGAATTCTTTCCCATTCTTGCTTGATGTACAACTTCAGGTACTCAAGGTCTGATGACTGATACATTGTTGTATTTTGCACTTCAAAATGCGTCACACATTTTCAATGGGAGGCAGGTCTGAACTGTGAAATGTTGTTCTTAAACTGTTGGACAATTTGCTCATGCAGTTTTTCACAAAGTGAACCTTGCCCCCTCCTTCCTTGTGAACGACTGAGCCCTTCGAGGATGTTCCCTTTATACCCAATCATGACACTCACCTGTTTCCAGCTAATCTGTTCAGTTGTGAAATGTTCCCAATAGGTTCCCAATACCGCATTCCTCAACTTTCCCAGCTTTTGTTGCCCCTGTGCCAACTCGTTTGGAATGTGTTGCAGGCCTTAAATTCAAAATGAATGAATATTTGCAAAAACAAAAAACAATAAAGTTTATCTATTTGAACATTAAATATCTTGTCTTTGTAGTTTAGTGTATTAAATTGAAGGTTGAAAAGAATTTGCAAATCATTGTATTCTGTTTTTATTTATGTTTTACACAACATCCCACCTTAAAGCTCAATGTGTCCTAAACCACACTCACCAGTCTGTGTAACATATGTAAAGACCTGGATGTAATTTGACAGGTGTAAGGAATGTTTGAAGGATGCAGTTATGGAAAATATTTTGATTATTGACTATTGATTTCTAGTGTTCATTAGTATCCTCAGCCTCCGGCAGTACACTTTAAAGGCAAAACTTACGCATGTTTTCTGATTAAAATATGTATCAGATTTCTTCTGTATCAGTTGGACCGTCTTACCTGGCCTCCATTGGTGGTGGAGAAGATCCTCATGGTGCCACCACACTGCCGGACATACCAGAGGAACCACAGAGCAGACACTTCGTGAGGTTCCGAGGTCACGTTCACATTGACAAAGAGTGTGGCAAAGCGACGAGCAGCACTGTAGAAAAAAATTAATATATCATATTTTTTAACAGCTGAAGAAACAGTCCTTGTCGCACATAAACACCTTGAAAGTGTCCATCTGAAAACAATGTTAGTGCAATTAGGAAATCTTGCATGTACCTGGTCCAGCAAACCTTGTCAAAAAACTCCTTCATGGTCATTTTATCCCACTCTTCAGCATGTGGAGCCCTCCATGGAGCTTCCTTTGGGATCTGCAGTATATAACACATAGAAAACGTAATCAATAACAGTGCCATTTGAGCCTCAAATGTGCTTTTTTTTTTCCTCGCAGAAGCTACTATTGATTATTTATTCATTTTTAAGTAAAAAAAAAACAAAGAAAGAAATCTCATTAGTGACAAATTTAATGGCTATTTTGATAGAAAATTTAACATTAAGGATGGTTTTGCATAGCACAATATGACATTAGCTGAAAAGAAAGGGCTTCCAGTGTAGTCCAGCTCTACCCGCTGATAATTGTTGCTGTATTAAGTGAAATTTACCTCCTTGCCCATCTCATCCATGGTTCTCCAGAGATTATTGTAGTCCATCAGAGCTAGAGGGTTCCACATTGGGGGAAAAGGCCCCTTGAATGGATATGATTTACCCTAGGAAGCATGAAAAGAATCATTATGAGAAATATTTCTTTATTGCAGCATGCCATTGAAAACCACAATGCCTGTCCTTGGCTGACTTTTTTGCGAATTTATAATCAACATTACATCATCAGAATAGGTATTTAAATTAAACTTTTAAGTGGAAACTTTTACAGATTGCCTAAAATATTTGTCAGGGGATTTTACATGGAGTGCATTCAAATAAATAAGCAATTAAAAAAAAAAAATAATAAAATCAACAATTATTTAATTAAATTCCTGGGTTTTATTTTCAAGACAATGAATGCCATATTATTAGTAAATTATTCTGACACTTCAAGCGGTCCAAGCATAATTATAGCTCCTTAAAAATTATATATGCCTTTGCAAGCACAATAAAATAAATATTATAATCATATATTTCATATAGTTCATTCTCACAGTGGTGGAAACGCTTAGTCAGGATGAGAACACACTCCATATCCAGCTGATGGAGTAACAGTATGCAGACATGACTACATACATGAATTGCTGTTGCTGAGGGGCACTTAATGAATGTGGTTATGGCTGACTGATTAATATATGACCACAGGTCAAAGATATGTACAGGTACATGTGCAGATTCACTGACACCAGTACAGATAGGGTTTCTGTTATCTACGTGCCTCTAATAATTGCTCAATCTGTGCTGTATCACAATAGGGTCACTGATAAATGGGGCTACTATGATCATCTGGACCTTAATCAAGGTTATAGACACTCAGTAAACTGACCCCATCCACTATACTGCAAACTAGGATTTCAAAACTGCCTTGATTTTCACATCCAGCTTTTTAATCAGCCAGTTTATACTGGCTTTCTATATGAAAGTATAGCATTGTACTTGACATTTTCTCTGCAGGAGGAGAAAGCACACCTGCTGGACTATAAATGACAGAGAAATGATTTACTGGCCATTAGAACAATGAGCTGCAGTGAAATGCTCATTAGAACTGTCAAAAGAAGCCATCTCCAAGCTGAAGAGTGTGTGCAGTGCTGTGAGTGTTAAGTGCAGTGGGCAAACTAGATCATAAAATATTTTTGTGAGGACTGAATGGCATTCAGCCATGAGCTGGACACAGTCATTTGTGAAAATACTTGATTAATTTTGGATTAATAAAAAAAAAAATTTAACTCTCACTTTCACTTCTCCAAAGCTCAATGCTTTGTGCTATTCTAGACCGCTTTTGGCATTGGGCAGTGATTCTGTGAGTCTTTCATTTCATTTTGTCCACAATGGGAGCCATTTAAAATAACTTAATTAACTAATTATCAAGAATAACTAAAACCATTTGCTCACTATTTTGTGTCACATTGGAGTACTGAAGAATATGTAGTGCATATGACACACTAGAGTCACAAACTGCTCAGATGCTACAAAGGCCATGTAAATAAAAGTTAAAAGTGTGAACACTGAAAAATGATTAAGTAAGGGATGTAATCAATGTATCTAATGCTTCCCATTATGAGATTTTTCACCATATTTCTAGACCTTTAGGTCATTTGTCTTATTCCATTGGCATTAGATATGCTTTATAAAATAACGCATATGATTTTGCTTTCAGAAAAAATACTTGGCACAAAAACTGCAAATGGAATAGAACACTTTAGATAAAGTCTCTCAGACTGAATAATTTTGTAATATATGTTTAGGCTATAACGAGGAATGTAATATAGTCTAAATTTAAGCTATTATATTTTATTTTATGAGTGTGTGTCCATGCATGCGTGAGAGACGAGGCATTGCATTAGAGGACAGTGCCTTGCTCGCTGTCCAGCAACAGGTCTGTTCCCATGGTGACGGAAGTGAGGTGAATGCACAGACAGATGAGAGATGCAGCGCGTGTCTTCTATCCTCTTGGCCTCAGCAGAAGCAAAGAAGCTGTTTTTTCAGTAACAGACGCCCTCAACAAATACGCACACAGTCTGACACCTTCCTTTCTCCACATTTAATCTCCATCTACATTAATTACTGATGTGCTGAAGTTGCTTGACTGGATGCTGTGGGCAGGAGGTGGACAGGAGAAACTGGGTCTTGCCTTTGGGATTAGAGATCTAAGAAAGCTGATTAGCTCTGGCAGTTGCAAGGATGCTCACCCTAATTACAAAACGCTCTGCTCATTGAGAGTACTTTTACAAGCTAATGGTGGCTCCTCGCCAGCATACGACACCTGAGTAACTGCAACAATATGGTCATAAAACTTTCAACATACGACACATTTATTACACGGGTCACAGCAATGTGCTGAAAGTCACGTTTCAGTTGACCTTGCTACAAGACTAGTGTAAGCAGCTCTAAAAGTAAGTGTAATAATTTACTGGCCTAATGTGAGAGTCTGATATTCATCAAGATTTTTTTTACTGCCCTTGCCTGTAATATCTTTGCTCAGGTAATAGGGTTTACTCTAACAGTGAAGCTTTATACCAGATGTTGGAACATTTCTGTGAGAAACGGAATGCATTCAGCAACGAGAAAGTTACTGAGGTCAGATCCAGATGTTGGAAGAAAATTCAGAATCAAAAACACTTCTCCAATTCACCCCAAAAGATACTGGATGGAAAGGCAACACACCAGAGGACAAATTCCACTGATGCACAACTCAGTGTGGAGGGCTTTATACCTCTCTAGCCCATGCTTTCAATAATAATAATAATAATAATAATAATAATAATAATAATAATAAAATATGATGTAGCTACAGCTACTGAGTCACTGACTGAATGGCTGATTAATGGTTGTTTAAATATAGCTACACTGTTACAGAAATGACAAAATTTATTAGAGATAAATATCATATATACATGTTTAAATGCAACTTTTAATTTGCAGCAGCATAATTCAGTTTGAATTATTAGCACATTTGTCATGTTTGGTGCACCTTAACTAGTCTCTACTGTGTGTCTAATAGGGCAGTTGTGCGATTATCATCATCCATAATGAGTTTTTAGCATGTATGGCACCATCATCAAGTGGGTTTCTATAAATAGTGCTGGCAACCAACCACAATTCATCAGACCTTACACAAAAGGCATTTCAATTAATAGACAGATGGGAGGAAAGTTGTATCAAGGCAATAGGTTTAGCATCATGGTGATAAAATCTCTTGGGCTTTTCTAATGGGTGAATCCTGTCTGATTACTCAATATGGTTATGAAACTGGAAGGGAAAACACCACTGTTAGCAAATACAGAGCCTGCCAGCTTGAAAAGCCATAGAGAGGGAGACAGAGAGGCAGAAAGGAAGATAAAGTGGAGGGGCGGGGGAAAGGGAGACAGTCCTTTCAGGACAGATAATGATTGTCTTTTGATGGGGAGTGCTGCCATGGAAACCTCCAGGCAAGCTACGACCAACAGAGGGAGGGCACAAGCAAGAAAATAAATCAGCAAAGCAGTGACTCAAAGCAGCTTAAACCTAAAGAAATCACAAATGAAAGTGTGTTGTCAGTAAGAAACCATGGGTCATGAGCAGGCCAGAAACTACCAATCTCAAATCTAAACGCAACAAACATGCAGATCTTCGATTGGGTCACCAAAACAACTTAATTGTCTGAATGTGCTGGTGTGTTCAGCTAGTGCACTTGTCCTCCAAATAGGTCACGTCAATATAACACTACACTGTGAGCTCTGCTAGAAAAGAAACCAGGCCAATAAACATTTCTTTTTTTTCATGCTGTGGGGAATAATGCACATCTTAGTGTCCCAGAAAAAAAGCAGCTAAACCATGCTGTTTCATCTGTGTCTCCAGTCACAATTTCTGTAGCCTTTCATTGCCTCTGTATTGCATAAAAGGGTGTTTTTTCAATCATAGTAGTTCTGCCTGTGGGAGTCTTCTGACAAAACACATGAGAGAGCAGCTGACGTGACATCTAGCAATGATTCTGTCAGCCCGCATAAAGCAGCAATACATAAACCTGCCAGTGCTCTGCCATGTTTAAAAGAGGCCAATGTAATATTCTACCACTTTGCTCCACAGAGAGCTGGAAATAATCTGTATCTCTCACTCAAATGTTTGTGAAACTTCCTGAGAATGAATAATGCATCGAGGCAGTTAAACTAATGCTGTACAAAACTGTGTCTTGCCAAAGTGTCTTGTCTGGCAGTCTCCCTCTGATACAACTTGTAGTATTACATAGTGTATGGGGAAAAAAACACAAAAACAAAAAGCATCATCCACATACTGATGTAACCCGTGTAATAACACCTATATCTGATTTTTTAAATGCCGTGGACCAATGTTTTAATGACTGTTGGGGCACTGAGCAAATGCAAGAATGCAATAATGTGCAAATCATTTAAACCCTGTGTTTAACTGAAAATAGAACAAAGACAACATTTCAAATGTTGAACCTGGGAAATGTTATAGTTTTTGCCACTCTGTGAAAAACTGCATGGACAAACAGTGAAATAATGCAAGCATAAGGTTTCTCAACTTAAAACAGTAAGGAACTTGAGGTTTTCATCATGAATGGCATAAAGCAAAATGGCATAATATCGTTAGAAGGTTCAGAGAATCTGGAGTAACCTCCATACACTAAGGGCAAGGCCCAAAACCAGTTAATGCAGGTTATGATGTTTGGGCCCACGCACAGCACTGAATTAAAAACAGACACGTTTCTGTAGTGGAAATAATTTAATGGGCTTGACACTTCCCAAAACCACTGTCTGTAAACACTATAACTGGGACCCCGAGCTGTTAAGCAGCTGAAATTCTATAACAAGCAAGAATCGAGAACTACAGCAACTGACACCCTCAGTTCCCAAATACTTATAGACTGTTGTGTCTATAAACGTGCTGACATCAAATTCCTAATTCCTAAATTCATAATTTCTAATATTTTCCCCATTTAAAATGAGGTCTTTGTACTATTGTAAATTAAATATAGGGCTGAAATGATTGCATAATTGCATGTTCTATTTATTAATATTTTGCACAATATCAAATATTTTGGAAATGGGGTTGTGCATTAGATGGGTAAGAGTTTGTGGCAGTTTGTTTATGAACAATTCTGAACTGAAGAATATTAATACACTTCCTGCTTTTGCTTCAGAAACAGCTTCTACTCGTCTGGTAAAACACTGAAAATCTGAGGAGAATATCACTGAAGTCAGGTACTTGTGTTATTTTATCAGTTAGAGATCACAAACAGCACTCCAGCTCATCCAAAATATATTGTATTGTGAGAACAGAGAAAATCTGCTCTACAGCCCCATCTTAAGAGGTTTTACCTCCCCTCTATCTGACGCTTGGCACTGAGCATGGTGACCTAAACTGGCCTAGGCAGAAAACCTTTTGTCTGCACACCTGTGATTTGGTATGGCTCTTGCAGATCACTGAAGAGACAGGCTATAATTGTTTGGTTGCAAAACAGCTACCTTCATTAAAAAATTTATTTGATAAAGAGTCGTCTCTACACTTCCCTCACATTGGTTTCGAGGTGTAAAGAACCCAGGTCAAGTTATTTTTCTTTGTGATGAACTAAATTTCGGTGAAAGGCTAAACAGATAAGCTCTCTTTTAGTCTAATTTAAGAATCTCAAAAAAATAATTACAGTGACAATTACAGTGAATCCAACAATGAAATCCAAGTAAAAAGTAGCATCATGCCCCTTTTACACACTTTGAGATAACACAGCAGCACAGAGTAAGCTCCAATTCAACATGGGGACAGCTTTTATTGTGCCAGAGACTGACAGACACATGTCCCAACTGTTCTGAGAGCAGATGTTAACAGGTTAAAGGGCACAGTGTCAAAGTCTCTGGGCTGACACAACAGTAGGTATGACAAGGTTCGAGGTGCATGCTGTACTGTACACATGCTGTATCAGTGAACTCTGTTAACTTGCTGTAGTGTATGTGTAGGAGGCACGTAGTTTCACACAGATGAGTGATCCAAATGTGTACACAGTATGGGAAGCTGGGAAACAAGCCACAGGGTTCCTGAACACGCCAGTGCATTCTCACAAATGACCTTTTGCTCTGTGTATTTGGTGGATACTAGTCTGATTTTTCTGTGCACTTGAGTGCTTTAAAGCCTTCAGGAGAGTTGGTATCTTATGTGCATATGCATTGGTAACAATATAAATGGTTGAGGGCACTACTACGCTAATCTTTTCTAAGAAGCAGCCTGTGATTTACAGCTCCACATACTGGCCAGAGCCACAGAGGAGCTGAATCTACAGGGAAATCTAATAAGGATATGCAGAATGTGCGTGCTAAAGGCAGTGATGCGTCTTCTCAAATTGGATATTGGGTGGGGAGGGTGGAGGGAGTGGGTTAGGGCAATAGCTACTGTCTTGGCTACCTCTGTCCTTGTTCACTCGGAACAGAAGAAACCATATTACAGAAACAAAACCTTCTTCTTCCTTCAGGCAACCGATTAGCATCTCCAGGATCTAGCCCAACATAATGCTGAACAAGAAGGACTCAGTAACTGACAGACAAAGCTTCAGCTCTGGTTTGACTTCCTGTGTATTAAGACATAAGCCTGCTGGAAAAAGAAGGCCGCTTTGTTATCTCTTCAACAATGGTAAATGATCCAAAGCCCTGATAATTGTCAACTGATTGCACAAGGTTTCAAAGGGCTTTCTTAGGAACATTTGTACTGTATGTTCATGTTGCTTCAGCTAGAACATGTTTACCCATCCAGCTTACCTTCACATAGTGAACCAGGGACTCCTCTTCGTTCACCTTGTAGGTCTTGACCCCATACTGCTTGGCCAACCTCAGGATTCGGTTCTGAGTGGGACCGATATAAGCACCACCCAGATCGACCCATTTGGTTTGTTTGTTCTGAAAAAGGATGCACATTATTTTGATGCACTTTAATTTAATGTCTGACTACAGCTGTCAATGAAGCAAAACCCTGGATAATGTACATAGTTGAGAATGTTGTTAAAAATAAAGTGAGGAATACGCCAGTTCTATTAGCTGCTTTGCATTTAAAACTATTAAAACCATTCAGTTTGAACAGAGAGGAAATAAAAAAAGGAGGGGCTTCTTTATTTTGTTATAAATGTTTTTTTAGTATAAAAGTTAATGATATGAATTAGGATAGAAATTCATAATGGGTTCAATAATAAAATGCTCCCTCAAGTAGCTTCACAAGGGAAACCTGAGGCTATTCTGACAATGACAACCTTTGTCTCACAAATTTAAGGTTAA
Source organism: Hoplias malabaricus (assembly GCF_029633855.1). Taxonomy (NCBI): domain Eukaryota; kingdom Metazoa; phylum Chordata; class Actinopteri; order Characiformes; family Erythrinidae; genus Hoplias; species Hoplias malabaricus. The sequence goes on along the minus strand of NC_089811.1, from coordinate 20,622,277 downwards.
GCACAGGATTTTAGACAAAAAAATTTGGAACGATACAGTAAATAAACATCAATAAAAATACAGTACATTAATTAAAAAAACTTACAGAACTTATTTCAAACAGTTCACACTATCACATTCAGAGTTGTCGTAAGGGTTTGTGATATAAAGATCACAGCAGAAGTAGAGAAACTTCAAAATGTTAAAGCTGATTTAATGTGTACGCTTTAAAATAATACATGTTGGGAATTACTGCTCACAACTGGACTCTACTGTGATATACTTGGCCCTTATAAGGGTGAACATTTTACCTGAACTGTGTAGGTTCTCCCACCAACCCGATCTCTGGCCTCCAGCACTACAGTGTTTAAGCCACTGTCCACCAAGAGTTTGGCTGCACTCAACCCTACAGAGTGGGAGGGGGAGACAAATGAAAACACACCGTAAAATAAATAAATAAATAAAACCCTCAAGTAACCCAGTAAAGTTTTGTTAATATATAATAGTATACTGTACACAATTTACAGTCATGTAAAATTACATTATAGCATCAGAATGACAACCATTTTTCAACCTTGCTGACCTTTGGTCACTCTATAACTCATCCCAAAGGTAATGGATATAACTCAACAGAGACAAAAGTTCTAGTGTAAAGCCTCTTTTAGCACGGGGCTGATCACACTAGTCCATGACAGGTGAACACAGTGAATTTAATCTCAAGTGTGGCTGCTCCAGAGAGACCTATTCTATTTATTCTTAAGTGTCAGCGAATGGCTCAAACTTTTTTCCCGCTATTTTATTAAAGATTACATACACTGAGCAATTACAAGAGGTGCCTACACAATTCTGCATGCAGAAGTATAATTCCACACCCTATGTAAGAAGTAAGTTGCTTTTTCTAGTTAATGGAAGATTTCTGAGCAATTGTACCCAAAGAACTACATGGATTTCCTCCACCAAAATCTAAGAAGGGAAAAAAAGTGGAAGGGCAGGAAGTGCAAATAAATGGCACTGATTGAACCTTCCTCTTTGTCTCAAAACATATTTGATCTTCCTGTTTCAGCAAGTGAAAGTTTCCACCCCTGAGAAAAACTGCAGCAGAGCCAAGGACAGACCAAATTATGTGCCAAGTTTCGCTAAATGTTTCAGGAACACAAAGAACACTAGAGAGGGAGCTGGTAAAGGGTGAAGAACTTGGGGGACATTGATACATGATGTAATTAACATTCACCAGGGTACCACAAACATCTTCTCAACTCCAAATGCGAACCACAAAACCCTTAAACTGTAGAGCTGGCATTAGATGGTAAGACATTTAAGCAGCTTTCAGCTTTTATGCAGCATGCTGTGTGTTGCATCCAATATAGTTTGAGTGTAATGTTACCATTATACTGGGCAATTCATTCATTCATTATCTGTAACCGCTTATCCAGTTCAGAGTCGCGGTGGGTCCAGAGCCTACCTGGAATTATTGGGTGCAAGACAAAAATACACCCTGGAGGGTGCGCCAGTCCTTCACAGGGCAACACACACACTCACACATTCACTCACACTCTCCCACCTACGGACACTGGGCAATCCAAATCCAAAATTGGTGGAATGCTGCATGTGCTGGATGTGCTGCATGCAGTTAGCCAAATAAGCAGCTGTAGTGTTAGATTCACTACATTACTCTTGCTATAATGTAATCTAAATTACATCATTATGTATCTGAAATTAGTATTGAACTTGCCTTTAAAAGATATAGTTATGTGTGCCAAAATTAAAAGAGACTTTTCAATTGTTATTAGCTAAAGGATCAAAGGCCGATACCTGTCAGAGTATGAAATGCATCAGTCCCCACAACATGGGTCATTTGCATGTTTCAAGGTTCCACTAAAATGGAAGATATTTTAAAGATCGCTACTGCCATCAAGGTGATGTCTATTATTTTAGGAAAGTCCATGGTTATTTCAGCAGGACAACGCAAGTCTTCAACTGCATGTGACACAGAGTACATTCCCTTGACTGCTCTGGCTACAGTCCAGATCTGTGTCCAGTTGAAAATGTATGGTGCTTCATAAAAAGAAGGATAAGATAATTGTGAAGACAGGCTGTCAAGCAGCTGAACTCTTGTACCAAGCAAAAATGGGCAAGACGTCCATGTGGAAAACTGCAACAATTATCATCCTCAGTTCATAAATGATTAAAAAGTTTGGTATCACTTTATTTGGATGGTCTACTGTAGATGATATTTTTGTTGAGTATCACAAGAACATTTGTGAATCTTTTAATTATCTGTAGATCATTTACAGGGGACCATCCAAATAAACTGTGTTCAAAAGTTTAAACAAAAGTAATGTCCGATAAAAAGAGTTTAAAGGGAATGAACAGATCACAGATCCTTGCCATTTATCAGATTGTAGTAAATACCTGAATGTTTCCAGCATTGGGGCTGTCATTAGAAGAATAAGACATGCAAATGTAGCCTGTTTTTGTCATCTTACAACCTGCAAATGAATCGTTTACCATATAAAGCCAGGATAAGAACTAAGGTTTTAACTTGTAATTTGGGATATTATTAACTTATTTCATAAACAAAGAATAGTAAATAATAAGTAATATTAAATACAATACCTACAGGACACAGATTGTAGTGTTTTTGCCAGCAAGACATAATGAATGTGCAATGTGCAACATCAGCAGTGGCCTAAATTTTCTATCAAAAGCTTCTTCCTTTATTTGGAGCTTATTTTACTTTGAATTACAGACATGACAGAAAAGAGGCACATGTAAGACGTGTAGCAATGTTCTTGTCCAAACCACAGGAAGTTTATATAGAGCAGCAGATAGCCTGAACTAAACAGCAAACATGTTTGGCATCCAGTCAAATCTGGGCCCCTTCCCCAACACTCTTCACTCTTGGCTACCAGCCATCTCACACACAGCTCTCTCCTGAACGCACACACATACGCCTTCTTAACCTCTGACCCTGCCCATGGGTAAAACTTGTGGCATGGTCAGATATTACTATCTTAGTGAACCACTTTTCTGTAATCCTTGGAATGTAAAAGAGATCATTTTTGCTTATTCATATGAACATTCATTAATGCTGATTCTGGCAGCTACCTTTTTTCCTCAGCTTTTTTAGATATTTTATTCAGAGCCAATAAATTAATAAAATAAAATGAAGAGAAACATGTTCCTCAATACTCATCTTTTGCTTTTCTGGACTATTTTGACCCTTCTTAATATCAGCCAGGCTCTAATCGCTACATGATGAATTTGATATCTAATATCAGACTTGAGAGACAGATCAGGGTGGCTGGTAGGCCAGCCCTCTGCTCTGATTACTCTGAATATGGCTTGGTGAAAAAAGTCAGTAGTGAGTTGGTTAAAAAACTTTCAATGTTAATGGTATATTCAAAGAGGTTACACAAACCATGAGCACTAATACACCCCGACCCATACCTCTCAAGCCATGATTTCCAAACTTCACACAGAAAACACTCTGGATGGAATTTCAGTTTGTTTCCAAGAACAATCTGAAAGGTTTCCTCATCAGACCACCACCTGCTATAACACACTCGCTCTCATGTTTTATTGCTTGAATATGAGCATTGCCATTTTTTCATGAAAAGTATTAATCTATAGGCAACGGCCTCTACTCTTCAGGGAAAGCTTTAGGTTAATAATTGGAACATTGCAGTAAGGATCTGATTGTATTGTATTGTAACGAAAGCTCTTGTGATTTAGAGCTCAGTGCTGGGAATTTTATACACCTCTAACTGACAGTTATATTTGGGTGTGGTGACCTTGGGCTCATATGCAGACACTACAGCAATAGAGATTATACAAACATAGGTTTGGACTTTGGAAGATGTGATTAAAACACCTTTGGTTTACAGTTCTAATGGAAAGAGGAAGGTGATCATACATTCAAACACCATCTTTGAGTTAGCAACATGCTCAGTCAATTCAAAATCATAATTACTGTGTAGTTAATGGACATTTGCACAGCTGAAAATGTATTCAATTGTTATGAATGGCTTTCCCACAGCACTGGGGATATAATAGCTCTGGTGTCAGTTCAGTACACTAGATTTCACAATTGTTCTTGCAGGTGTGGACTCACAGTGATATTACTGCATCTTGACCAATAGATGACAAAAGAATGCCTTTTTCTATCCATTCACTGATAATCACAAAGATTCACAAAGAAATAAGAGGGACGCATCCAGCAAAAAACAGGACCATCTGGTCTTGACCATATCAATCAAGTGATGAACTCGTGTGGGTGGGTGACACTATTTGAAAGCCCTCTTCACAGAGATTTCACAAAACATTCATAAGCACTGGGAAACAAAAAGCAACACATGACTCATTGGTCATGGCTGACAAGCACTCACTACAATGTATATGTAGTATGAAGTAAACAACACTGTGTTGACATAAGGGTCCTTAAAATAAAAGTCACACACATTCAGTCCAATTATAAAAATTTAAGTTAGCATCATTCGCAAAAGAAAAGGAATTATACAGTCATTTTTCAAACTCATTTTTTCCCCCAGAAAATTCAGCTAATTCCATTAATTAGTTAAAATAACATTTTGTAAGAATGCCCTCAAATGAAAAATTGTCCATCTATTTTGTTAGCATCAGGCCCCTTATATGAAAATCTAATTTATTTCATCATCATACACATGGCATTTTGTGTCAATTTATGAATGTTGATATTAATAAATGCTCAATAATTATCTTTTAAATACAGTATTTAGTGTTTCTGAATTTGTCTTATGTTTCCTTTAAATCTTTTATGGTATCCAATTTATTTAGTCGGGCTGCATGGTGTTGCAGCAGGGCCCTGGAAGTTGTGGGTTTAAGTCACCGCTCCAGGTGAATGTCTGTGAGGAGTGTGGTGTGTTCTCCCCGTGTCCATGTGGGTTTATGTGTCCATGTGTGTGTGCGACCCACTCCAGGATGTGTTCCCGCCTTGTGCCCAATGATTCCAAAATACAGTTTACAGCAAATAAATTTCCATAAAATACAGAAATTTTATAATTATAACATCTGTCTAAAAGGTCTTAACATGAAAACATAGGTACTGTTTAATCTAGATGTAAACAGAAACTCTATTAGACTCACTGGTAAATGCTACAACACGGGTTGTTTTTAAAATGATCATTTATAACATATGATTTAAAGGTAAACTTTGGTCTATTTTTATGCATAACATCAACAGGCCTCTGGGCTTGGAGCATGTGTTTAATGAAAATGTTCTTTGCTTTGCTCTGTTCTCCAATCTCTCAGCAGGAGCCCACATCTGTGCAAATGCACAGTGACCTTTCATCATAAACACACACTCAAATCTGGACCTCCACCAGTGGACATATTGGTTTAAGCATTTTTGTCATTTCTGAACTGAAACCTTCCTATGGGTTTTAGCTATGATTCCTTCATCAGCTTTGAGTTGTGTAAGAGCTTTCACTCTTTATTTGATCAAAGCTTACTACTGGCTTTTCAAAAGGCTTTTAGATCAGGGAGTGTCCCATGATACAAAGATGATTCTTTATACTATACATGGCCAAATGTTTGTGTACAGCACCTCGTCAGGCATTACCTGTTCTCACTAACCCATTTAATAACACCATTAAATTAGGGCTGCGCCATATCGTATCGTATGCAATAATATCGCAACATTTTTTTCAAACGATACAAAAAAAAAAAAAAAAACAAAGAAACAAAAAAAATCAATATAGTGATAATTGTGATATTCTGACTTGTTTACATAATGATGCCATGCAGTTACATGTAATATGGCATACATTCATTAACTGAGTCAATTAGACACAGCGACAGGTACGGCTCTGCATTCAAAGAATTTGCTCCCAAAGAAAAGTGACTTTAGGAGGTGGTTTAAATAAAATATTGATAAAATATCAATATTCTGTACAATGTTAGAAACTTGGTAAGTTACATTTGTTCACAAAATGATACAAATGATTACACATTTATTGGTTGCTCCTTCTGAATGTTTGTTAGATTTGTACGAAATTATATATAATATAATTTAAATAAGATGGTGCAGCAGGTAGGTGTTGCAGTCACACAGCTCCAGGGACCTGGAAGTTTGGTGTGTTCTCCCTGTGTCTGTGTGGGTTTCCTCCGGGTGAGTGTCTGTGAGGAGTGTGGTGTGTTCTCCCTGTGTCTGCATGGGTTTCCTCCGAGTGACTGTCTGTGAGGTGTGTGGTGTGTTCTCCCTGTGTCTGCGTGGGTTTCCTCCGAGTGACTGTCTGTGAGGAGTATGGTGTGTTCTCCCTGTGTCTGTGTGGGTTTCCTCTGGGTGACTGTCTGTGAGGATTGTGATGTGTTCTCCCTGTGTCTGCGTGGGTTTCCTCCAGGTGCTCCAGTTTCTTCCCACGGTCCAAAAACACATGTTGGTAGGTGGACTGGCGACTCAAAAGTGTCAGTAGGTGTGAGTGTGTGAGTGAATGTGTGAGTGTGTGTTGCCTTGTAAGGACTGGCACCCCCTCCAGAGTGTGTTCCCACCTTGCGCCCGATGATTCCAGGTAGGCTCTGGACCCACCGCGACCCTGAACTGGATAAGCGGTTAAAGATAATGAATGAATATCATCATCATCATCATCATTTTCTTCTCTGCTTCTCCATTTCAGGGTCGCGGTATGAATGAATATATGTAATGTTAATATAACATTTCTTTTGTTGCAATAGTGTGTTTTCGGAAAATATCAAAAGTATTCTTCAGTGTTTTTTCATATCATCAAGAATATGAATAACCTGATATTATTTTAGGGCCATATAGCCCACCCCTACATCAAATCCTCACCGAAATGTTCCAACACATGTAAAGATTTTCTAGAAGAGCGGGAACTGTTAATGCAGCAAAGGATGATAACCATCCTTATTACTACTCTTCATTTTAAAAACAAACAAGAGATGATCACAGAGTATCCACCACTTTTAGACTGTATAATATATTTATCACACTTACATAAGTTAAGGGTTAAGTAAACCAAAATGTCTACAGATATTTAACTGCACATCCAGCATGTCTGCATCAGTTATATTGGTCTTATATCACTGTAACAGTACAAACAGCAGCATAGCTTTATAGCTTCCATAGAATTAATTTCCTATCATGTGAATCCACCCAACGGGATTGTTAATACACCCAGGAAGATGTTAGGGATCCTTTGAAGAGTATTTTTGGTGATCAAAGAGCTGCTCTCATAGCATGGATTCCATTCTCTCTCTCTTTATCTCTCTTTCTCTCTCTACACCTGAGGCAGAAATTGACCTAATTGCAGTAATAAATTCAATAACAGAGACAGAAAAGCAAGCAAATATCTCCTCCTCAAACCACAACAGACAAGCAAACTGGAAAGAATTAGAACAAACAGTAGAAAAAAGGAGCAACCCACTGATACATTTCTAATGTATAAGAACAACAATGCATAAGACTAATCAGTAAAAGAATGACTAATGAATGACTCAATAAAGTCAGCCACACTGGTTTGATAGAGTTCCATCTCGCCTCATCCCGACTACAATATCTTAAATAGGCTCAGAGAGTAATTTTATCACAAAAAATCCATAAACATTATTTCAGATAAAAATATTGCTTACATTTTTTTAATAAAGTGCAACCCACACTTTGCTATATATCCAGGCCATTAGATGATAAGACAGTTTCATAACATGAAGAAGAATACTGAGCGGAAAAATGGTTAAATGCTCTGAAATTAAAATAGACTGGTCTGGCCTTACTTTTATTTTTAGGTTGGAAAAGAAACAAATAATAATCAAAGTTAAAAGTATCTTACCATGCAAAGGACGTTAACGAAATAACTCCTACTTCCAGGACCTACTTCTATTGGTCCGCAACAAACTTAGTTTTTGTTGCTCCTGTTATAGTTTCCCCTTGTATAAAAATCCACCCTCACTTATTAATTCAACATTTGTAAATACTTCATAGGGAGCCTACTCAAAATTATCGAACATAAATCAGAAACCCACAAACCTAGGAGCCTGGAGCTCTTTGTCAGCAACACTATCTGTTGGGCCTTCAACAGATCTGTTTAAATCAGGTGTGTAAATGTTGATAAAATTTACTGCAATCAATCTGTGGAATCTTGCTAGTTATATATAGTTCAGAATAAGCTGATGAACATTTCAGTAAGGCATATAAACAGACATCCATGCTTCCCTTGTTAGCATCCGTGCAGTAGGGCATTTGGTGTTGAGTAAGAATTAAGCAGATGTTTCCGTGGCAACTGCAAATATATAGATGTTGCTGCTTGGAGAGTGCTGTTGTAAGAATTGTCTGAGCTGTCTCATAGGATTCGTGAGAACAAAACATGACATAACAGGTTCATCAAAACAAATGGAAACTCTCACAGTCTTCTTTCTGCATTTTATGCTTGGTTTCCCCATGACATTTTTGTCCATGCACCAAAGCAAAACAAATAGATTAATTTTAATTAATTAATAATTGAAAAATAAATAATGCATATATGTGTATTTTTATTGTATTTTTTCTAGAATTGCACCTTCAAATTAAGGACGCTTTATTTTACACATACCCTAGGTATTTCCCGCCTTCACTCTGCACAGTACAGCCTCATTGGTGATAAACATCAGTAAAAGGTCAATCTACGGCTGAATGTGTCCTGGTATTTAAAGCCTAATCCAAACTTAATTGCTTTGATTAGTTTCTTGCAAAATCCGATGAAACCTAATATTAAGGTCCAAACAGAATCCATTTTACAAGGCAGGTGTGTCGTCAGCTGTGCTTGTAAAACCCCATTATCTCAACATGCCGCGAGGCACCAGACAGGACGTGATAGAGGCCACCTCTCAGTCAGTGGAGCACACTTAAAGACATCACAAAGTTCATACGCAGGAACAGGTTCGCTGAGTAGCCTTTGGCCCATCCTGCACACCAGCCACAAGCAACAGTAACATTGAATGCAGGATCTATATACCTAGGTCCTTATCACTGCACAATGCATTTGCAGCTGTCAAAAGCCCTGATGATGTGCCTTTTGAAGGCAAAATTACACTGTTAAAGTGTTTATTATATATATATATATATATATATATATATATATATATATATATATATATATATATATACTTTTTTAAATTCTGTGATTGAAATTTTTATTTTTATTTTATTTTGTAGGTTAAAAATAATATGAACAGTTCTACAGATATTAGGTTGGGTTGGCTCAGAATTAAAAGTTCTCAAATAAACATTTGTCACCGACACGTCAAGAACTTAAGTGACATCAGGAAAAAAGATAAGCTATGTGTAAGTGCCGTGCCCTGCCCTCTCCATATACTTAACACTAACAGTATCAAGGACCTTATCAGCCTGCCAAATAAATAAATAAATAATTAAAAATGCAGACATTAAAAATCATGTTCTCCTTCCTTTGTTCAACCCTGGACTATTTTCTATAACTACATTTCATACAGATGATGATACTTATGTTTACATAAATGCTTTGTCCATGTGTAACATTTACCAATAAAAATAAACATCCAATAACTGCAAAGAAACATGGCTATCTACATGTAGCTGCTGCATGCAACTATTGATCAGCAAGGAGGACATTTATGAGCAGAATGCTTGTGTCTAATGTCCACCAGTCAAGTGACAATGATTGTTCTGTCAGATACACAGATATATTGGCATTTGGCAGCACTATTGAAAAGCAATTACAGAGCAAGAGAGGCAAATCAGTGAGAAAGAGAATAGCCAGCCGTCCGGTCCCGGAGCAAATCATTTCCCTGGGACAGAAACAGAAGGGCATTATCTAATATTGCATAACTAAACCAGGCAAGCTGGAGTCAGACTCTTCTTTGCTCAATTAAGGGGGGTAAAAAAGGCAGGGAAATCCTGTTTATACAAGCCAGGAGCACAACACAAAAGAGCATTATTCAACACTATGGCCTGAAAATAACCTTAACTTCTGTGGGGACAGTTCATTCACACAAAATGTAACTGATCAGTCAATGATGTGTCTGTTATTTGTGTCTGGATGTGTTTTTACTTTAGTGAAGCTTAAAAAGTCAAAGGTAAACACTGACAAAACAAAGTAAATATCAATGTTTCACTTGAAGCACAATCACATCACCAAATATGAACAGTGCATGGCTCAAAAAAGACTGACAAGCTCACAGCAACATTAAGAGAGAGGAAAAAAATCCTAGCTTAATATTTGAGCATATTTACTGTAAATGCATTATTAGTGAATTATGAGTGTAAAAAACAAAAAACAAAATAATCATTCCTTAACCATAACCAAGGTAAAATGTTGAAATAATCATATCGGCCAGCACTAAGACATGCTTATGACATTTTTGACAAAAAGGTTTTACCTTAGATGTTGGAACATTACTGTACGAATTTGACTGTATTCAACCACAGGAAAATTTGAGAGGTCATGTGCCAAACATCACTCCAGTTCGTCCCAAAATTAATTTGGACTGAGATTTACCCACCATTACAAAACACAAGAGTCCAGTGCTGAGGGTTTTACACCCCTTTTGCCTACACTGGTCATAGTGAATGGTGGCTTTAGGCTCATGTGCTGCTGGTCTACAGTATGAAATTCTACTGGCAGTGCTGTTCTTTGAGTACATTTGAACCTCTGCATCCACAATTGATGCACCATAAAAGAATGAATATCAACCACTAGAAAGATTGTCCATGCTGTAAAGCACTTTAAAATGCCCTTGTATAAATGGTGCTGTATAAATAAACTTGCCTTGCCTATAGTATAGTGTCACAGGTTTTACTTCTGAAAATGTACCCTATTTTCTAACAGTATTCAGTTGTTGGCATTTTCATTAGATTCATTTGACTCACATCTCCAGTGCCAGGTTATAAGAGCAATGTAAAGTACATTACACAAATATTTTGCTGAACCAAATTTTTAAAGAGGAATTCAGTGGTTTTATGTTTCTGTTACAATAAGAACTTACTTTGAACTCAGGCATTGCATTGAAGAGAATATTTTGAGCACACTCCCAAATATTTAAATTTTAAAAAGAAAAAATTGTTGTGCCGTTTACACAAGCACAAATATATATATATATATATATATATATATATATATATATATATATACATACAGTTATATATCACCGTTTGACTTCTCACACCGAGACGTCCACAGCTGTGTCCATTAATGGCAAACATAAGCATCGCTTTCAGGTCAGACTCGTTATGTTCATGCGGAAAAGTAAATATTAGCTTGAAATCTATCTAATGATCAGTCATCTGCAATTTCTGGCCTCTTCAGTGTTTGTTCTTCGTGCCTTTAAATATTTAAAAAGGAGCTATGATTTAACCAAAAACCATACCAATAGTCAAATCCAGTCAATAACTTAAATCAGGCTTTTTCTTAAAATGATTTTTCTTCACATGATGAATGACAACCCTTTATTATGTTGACTCAGACTGACCTGGATGTATCCTAGATTCCGCACAAACTTGTCATAAACATGGCCGCCATAATGAGGGGAGCCTGCCCTGCAGAGCATAAAAGTATTCATTCAGGGAATGCAAAGCAGTTTGATTCTTAATTTGTAACTTGTAGATAATCAAACGCATGTTTGCTAATCTGTGCCAAATATGACTGATGCAGTATATAGAGCAAAAATACTGAAAGATATTGGCAGCTAACAATAAAGCAAAGTTGTCTGCAGAACCATGAGGCTTCATTACATCCAAATGGACTATTGTCATTATAATCATATACAATACAGAGCAGTGCCACAGGGACTTGGCCAATGATTATGAAACTCAGCGTATGTAACAGAGCTGGGCTGCCTCATTAGTCCCATGCTAAAATAAATGAGTGTGACAGAGGCCCTTACACTCACACCACATGTCTGGCCTATCTGATTCTGGATGCAGGCTTGTTTTTCCTGGCAGCTCTCCAGAGTCAGAATACCAGTGCTCTTTAGTGAGAGCAGGACACACACCAGGAAACATCAGGATCAACAACACAGTAAGCCTCCATAATTAGACATGGAATTCTCAGCTTTCAAGACACATGCTCTGCAAGAGTGAACATGTACATGCAGTCTAACAGACATAGAGCTGAATGATTGCAAGTGCAATTTAAATTGCATTTGCTTTCTTTATTTAATTATTTATAATTGGTGCCATTGTGACAGCTGCAACATGTCATGAGACTTTGGTTGCTTCTGATTAATGTAAGTCACCTACAGGAAGTAAAAAAAAACTGATATTGGGTTAGATGTCCCAGATTTAACCTTGTTACAATTTTGATGATGAACACTATAATAAATAAAATAAGTAGCTCTTGCCATTAAAAAATGGCGCAGCAGGTAGTGTCGCAGTCACACAGCTCCAGGGGCCTGGAGGTTGTGGGTTCGATTCCCGCTCCGGGTGACTGTCTGTGAGGAGTTGGTGTGTTCTCCCTGTGTCCGCGTGGGTTTCCTCCGGGTACTCCGGTTTCCTCCCACAGTCCAAAAACACACGTTGCAGGTGGATTGGCGACTCGAAAGTGTCCATAGGTGTGAATGTGTGTGTTTGTGTTGCCCTGTGAAGGACTGGCGTCCCCTCCAGGGTGTATTCCCGCCTTGCGCCCGATGATTCCAGGTAGGCTCTGGACCCCCCGCGACCCTAAATTGGATAAGCGGTTACAGATAATGGATGGATGGATGGAATATAAACCAATTGCCTTAGGAATGAGAATGGAATTTTATTCTGAGCTGCAAATGCACATTGGCTCCCTCTGGCTGTATCAATTACACTTTCTCAAATTCCGTTTGTTTCCTGTGTCGTACGTGTAGTTCGTAAGGTCTATTTCCTCCATCAAATTGATTATTCATCATTCATGTGAAGTCACTGTTGATTCCATACCTTGAAATCACACACTGAATCTACACTGCCCTTATGGTCCCTCAGAACCCTGCAGAGAGCAAGGTTGTACAAACCAAATTGACTCTGGAACTCCTGCAGTTATCTTATGCTAAGTCATAAATTCTACAGAGCAGGAAAGAACTGTTTCTCCTGTACCATTCATATAGTTCTAAACACATATTAATATGAATTAACCATGTATTTTCTTGGAGGAGAGAAAAACCCAACATATTGATAAAATATTGATATGAAATTTACACCATAGGAGGATCTTATGCCTTATGCCTGGATCCTGAGTTACCTGGGTAACTTGAAGGATGAGTGGACCACAAAGTTAAATCCAATTAAATCTGTGAGTATGTATTAACATAAACCTACAGTATATCAATGTTAAAGTTTCAAACTGATAAAAAGCCAAAGCTGATAATATAGGATAAATGACCTTAGTGATCACTGCAAGTGGCCAATTGACCTTGTTTTAGCATGATCTCAAGGTGTGCTTGGTTGAGGAGATAATGCAGCTTAAAATTTGTAAAGAAAGTAGTGGACCTCTCTGCATTAGGACAAGATGTGTTGGCTTATTTATGATTAGGAGAGTGGTATGTTGGCTGAACTCCTGGGGATATGGCACCATAACTCATATGACCTAAATCTGGTCCAGCTTATTTCAGATAAATAACTGTGGCTGTGTATCAACATTATGACAGAGAAAAATGATGACTCGAGCAGCAAACTCAGAGGAGATGGACCACAAGCCAAAAAGTTAAGATACTACATACACTAAATGGCCACTAGTGTGCGAACAGTGATACTGCATCAGTCTCTTCTCTTGGGAAGACAAGATGGTGAAACAGTTCTGTGAGGATTTATTTGATGGCATGCAGCCACAACAGCATTAGTGAGGTCAGGCATTGATATAGGCTGATTATTTCTGGATCACATATTTCAACCGCAGGTTTTAACCTACTAGCTCTTAGTTTATATGTATTATCTATAAGCATTACACATCTTTCAACTCTGATTCTCTATGCTTTTCTGCCCTGACTTTGTGGTGCATAAAGAAAAGCAAAGCTCACTAGTAAGCAGTGTCCTGCTGCAGTGAGCTAATTGAATGGCCTGACCCTTTCTCCTTTTCCGTCTGGCAGATCCCCTAAGGAGACTGTCACAGCTGCTCTGATAAATGGAGCATTATTTGGCATCACTGCTTGTTAAGTGAAGAAAAGTGGGTGTGTAAAACGGACTTGTCAGAGCTGTTTACAACCTCAGCCAAAGAGCAGTACCCAGTGGCTTTGCAGATAATAATTGGATTTACCAGGAGCTCCCTGGTCATTAGTAAAAGATCCCTAAAGCAAAACATTTCTTTTCAGCCCTTTTTAGTATTGATTAGAATGAATGGCCATGATTTCTAAGAAAGGTCATTTGTGGGAAAATGAGGTTCCGCAACTGGCACGTAAATGCACAAAATACAGATAACCATTCTATTAAAGTTTACATTCATTCATTCATTCATTCATTCATTATCTGTAACCGCTTATCCAGTTCAGGGTCGCGGTGGGTCCAGAGCCTACCTGGAATCATTGGGTGCAAGGCAGGAATACACCCTGGAGGGGGCACCAGTCCTTCACAGGGTAACACAGATACACATTCACTCACACACACTTTTGAATCGCCAATCCACCTACCAACGTGTGTTTTTGGACTGTGGGAGGAAACCGGAGCACCCGGAGGAAACCCACGTGGACACGGGGAGAACACACCAACTCCTCACAGACAGTCACCTGGAGCAGGAATCAAACCCACAACCTCCAGGTCCCTGGAGCTGTGTGACTGCGACACTACCTGCTGCGCCACCGTGCCGCCCTCTATTAAAGTTAATTGTTTTAATTCTTAGTAATGCATCTAAGAAATCTTTGCCCACAAACCCATTTTTTTCACTGCAACAATGGCTATGTTGGACAGTCTTTACAGAGCATTGTAGTGATGCATTTAGAAATGCGATGTAAAATTATCACAGTTAATTATGTTAGAAATCAAGTAATCTAATTGAGTAAAAATACACACATATAATTTTTTGCATACTTTAAATGTATAAACGCAAACATGTTTGGAGAGCTCCTGCTGGTATGGGTTTCTTCTGTTTTAGTTGCAAACAAAAAGCACAGTTTTTATCTCACCTCCTTGTGGAGAACCTCCAGACTGCTAAACACTCTTTCATTATGACCTTCAGATATCTTATTTAACCGGCTTTGAAGTGAGCTTAAGGTTTGTTGGCTTATGTATTCTGTCCACAACTGTCCAGTAGCTAGCTTTGCTATGTCAAAGCTGGTCATTATATTTCAAACTGAAGTCAGGGCCACGCTATGTTTGTAAGCAAATCAAACTATCTCTCTCACTCCCGCTGGTTCATTTTCATACATGGATCACAGCAGCTTTCACACAGAATAAAAAAAATGTTCCAAATATCACCATCAAATCAATCTTTCAGGATTATTCTCTATTATATTTCTTACATTCCAGTAACAGGAACCAATCTACTGAGAATGTTATTTTGTGAAGGATTTTGTCTTTCCAAACCATTAGGCAATAAACTGTACTCTGACAGATTGGAGAATAGTGTAAAGCCCTGAAACTCAATGTTCTCCCTACAGAAGCCTGTGCTACATAGGCAACGAGGATGAGCTTTTACACAGATAAATGTTCCCAAATCTGCTATCATTTTAGGTGGATTATAAAAAGCATGGGTATGCTGGGTTACTTCATCATTTATTCAGCAATAATGATTCACAGAGTTTGTTTAACAGATTTAGCTGATAGAGCACACACAAGCAATACATTTTAGAGGCATTTCATGACTCAGGATTCATAAACTCAGGATTTACAAAATTGCTAAAAATCTGGAACACAATACTGTTAATATTTAAGGGCATGTACAGATTTTAGTGACAAAGTGACACATGTATGATTTTTATTTTGCAAGCCAGACTGGGGTCGATAATATGTCATTTTAGGTGATCTGTTTGACCCAAAACTGAATTAGGCTTTTCTTCTTCTTCTTCTTCTTCAATTAAAACAGAAAATCTAAATTGAAATGTACCCGATTTGCAAACAAAAACCTGATTATATTATTCGTACATGAGGTAGCAAACGAAGATTTTATGTTTAAATGTTATTTTATTTATACCCTTTTTGTGAATAACATCTTTTCTTTGTGAAGTGAAATTATTATTTTTCTTTAAAACACTAGATGTTCAACACAGACACAGCATTTCACACGCACAAAACTGTCCTAATTAATCTAATATCGGGGGAATTAAGCGTTTTACATTGAATCATTTTATTTAAGAAAAGATTTATTATATAGATAAGAAACATCTGACTCAAGCTCTTTTCCACTTGTGGTTCAGCCACTAGGGGGCTTACAAAAAGAGGCCAAGGTTGTTTCTCAATACCAAGAACACAAAGAAGAGTCCCAGTGCTGTCTAATAGAACCTTCTTGAGAAGTAAGTTATTAACAAATCACCTCACGAGAGCAAATTCGTGTTGCTGCAGTGAATGTGGGATTATCCATTGCTATGACAATGCACAGCATGCAAAGCTGCACCTACACCCTATGTAGTGTACAATTCAGGCCATAAATCACAGATTCTGCATTAAAATAATGTAGTGCATGTCAGATAATAAAAGCATTTATATTTAGCTATACGTTTCACATATTCCTCACTAATATTTTGGCTACTGTCTGGGGGTGTAGTAGTATTAGTTTTATAGTACGTGAAATGCATTATGTAAGCAGTAGACACGAGAAGCTCCTCCCTTTTCGTTTCATGTTGGACTGTGGGAAAATAGTGTCATTACCACACTCTACTTGTTCCAATTATGCATTGCAGATTTTAGTATAGTCATGTCATCATATTGCCCACCCCAGCACAGAGTGTGAGAACAAACCCCACAAGTAGACGATAGTAGAGTCTGATACATTCAGAGCGTTAAGCTCACTGAGTCTACAAGTTGGATTTTGACTAGCCATCTGTACATCTTTAGAGGCACTTTAGAGTATCTTTTTTGTACCAGCTCTGGTACTGGTTCTACGTGAGTCCTCCTCCTACATTTCATGACACAATAGCTGTCCTTTTGTGTGGCAGTTAATTTAATGTACCTGCTGTAGTAGGTGGTTCTTGGCCAAGTGGCAAAAGGTAGCAGACTCTCAGAGAATCTGCTTAGACAGAGTCTAGCAATGCAAAGCTAGGTCCAAACTGAGTCTAATTACAACTGAATGTTCATCAGATACACTGTTTTAATGTGCAAAATAGTTGTAGACCATAAACATTGTCAGAAACACATTGGCTCACCATCTATGCTGATAAGATCTGCACAGAGGAAAACAACTTGGCTCAAAGTTTATCAGCAGGAGACTGTCAGTAGGGAGCTTGTTTATTTCCAGGAACTCTGCTGTCCTCTGAGTGTATATATTTCACAGGGAATGCACTCTGTTGTACTGAACTCTTAAACTTGACTTTGTTACACACTTGAAGAAGTGACCATCAGGTTTAAAATCCAGGAATTAAATTCTCTCTTCAGTTGCAGTGAGCATGTGACTTGTTATGTTTATTTTAAAAATATTATACATATTTCATCTCAGTGGATGTTTATTTAGAAAATAAAAATTACAGAACTTTTATATCTACAAATGAGCTGCCACATCTGTAGCAAACAGTCTTCCTTACCATCTTATGGTCTAAGCATTGCCCCCATCATCAGAAAACCATGAGTTAGGCCACAGCAATTCTCTATGGGTGGAGAGCCTTTCCACATCTTTATTACTCAAAGTTATCAAAAAAAAAAGTAATCCCGTCACTTTTAAGTTACCCATCCAAAAGTGTTCAGCTGTCCAATAATGGTATGACGGTGGTGGCTGTCTTTACATGTCTCAATGGAAGCAAGTACTATTCTTTATTTTTTACTCTCAGCCCAGTTGCTTTTATGTCCTTTGACTGAGGAATCTACTGAGTGGGTGCTGGAATTAACAAGCATTTTGCCTGTATTTATAAAAGAGCAGACATTTTCTGTTCCAACGGCTTACACTGACGAATTAAAAGAAGATGAGATGCATGAACAAAGCATGGAGACAACATTCTCTTGGGAAAAATTAGCCTCACATAGCCTACACAATGATCTGAAAATAACCTCCATATGCACATTCCACTCAGAATATGGAGAAAACTCTGAAGCCCACACACTAAGATTTGGTGCCTTAATGCACCGTGCTGACACTGTTTTTTATATTTTGGTCAGATTTAGTCTCCTGAAGATGCTACATATAGCCATACACTCACATAAACACACACACAAACACACTTCCATCGCCTGATACTGAATGCAGTGTCATTCTATTTGGACAGTGTGATATATTTTACACACCCTGTTGTGGTTAATGAATGGTATATTCTTATCAGTCTTTCCTCAGACAGTATGACCTTCTGCCTCATCTAGCAAACTGCAGCTACAGTAGTGTGGACTGTACAGTGGTGTGTAAAAGTTTAGTAATAAGTGATGCAACAAAGTGATGTAATAAGTGATGTAGGGGTCAGCAACTCCTACATGTAAAAAGATCACACTTAACACTGTTGAGTATAAAATGTAGTACCAAATCACCCAAATCAGTCATTGCCTGTTAGCAATCCTGAACCCAAGCTTACCGTATGTTACCATGGTTTCACTGATGCTAAATGCCATGGTGGACTAGTAGAGATAAAGCTTGTAGCCACCCCCTACACAGTTCCCACTGGTAACGGCTACATGGCTTCACTTCTTAATATACATAAAGTTCAACTTTGCCCTACTCTCACATCCTCCCCTCTGTTCACTTCATGTTACCAATGTTTGTGCTGCTTTATGTCACTGGAAACTGGCAGCTTGCTGAGTAAGAGTCCTAGGGAAAGAACCCAAAAACTACATTTGCCTTCGTCTGTTACATTATCAAAACAGTAAACTGCCCTAGCTAAGAGTGTCTATCGAATACTATAAATCTATTTGATTTAAACAAATCAAGCAAATGTTGTTGCAAAAAATAGGTGTGTCATTAATTGTGAATTCAGTGTTTGCATATGTCCGTATTTTTGTCTTGGCAATAACATGGGGTTTGCCTATTAGCCATGTACACAGAGTACTAGTGACTATTACATGGTGAGATATCAGCAGCTTAAACATAACAAAACATCAGGCTATGAAAACCTGGGGGAAAAAAAGGTTTTAGACACACAATGCAGTTTCATTATTAAAGCCTTTATATTGTGACTTACAGAGAACACTGCATAGAGTTTAGGGAGTACAATGTTGCTAAGAGCCCACCACAATAGCCCTCTTAATCAAATACAGTTTTTGAATGCCACGTTCCAAAGATGGTCATTTTGATTAAAGTTATTTCCAGCTACTGCAACACTATGGATCTATCACAGATGTATTTTGCTTCTATATACATTGACATGTAATAGACATGTAATAATAATAATAATAATAATAATTAGTAATATTAGTCATCCAAATGAGGACTCTATATAAAATCAATTTTCATTATTATATTGTCAGAGTATTCTTTTAAAAAGACAGCTGATATGTTTCATATTATTACAGTCTTACACAACAGACTATGAGCTACAAGAGAAGAAAACATTAACAGCCACACATCTGTTGTATATATTCAGTTGACAAACAGGTCAAAATCATCCAAATTACTTTATATCAAGAGATATTTCTAAATAATTTATGTATAACTTGCATAATGTTGAAGAAAATAAGTGAGCTTCAAATCTTTACTTTTTTTCAGTGTAAAAGACTAGCCTCTGGGACCTTAATGTTGCTGAATATAGTTGGGATTACCTGAATGATGAAAATGCAACCAAGTTCTAAGACCAATACTTGAAAGTGTGAATGGATTATTCTTCCAGCAATTTATACTGAAACAACCTCTCCTGAAACAACAAAAACTGTGATATTGGTGCACACTAAAAGTGATGATTTCTGCTCTTTCCTTGAAAAAAATAAATGGTTAGTATCTTTTGGGATTTTTGTCAGGAAAATAAATATGTGATTAGTGTCTGACTCTGTACAGCACTGTACACTGTTAGAAAAACTGTCAAAGAAGTGGTACCTTTTGCTGTCAACCCACCTGTGGTGGTACCCTCAAGGGGACACATAGATACTTTTAAATAAGGAACATAATTGTCACTTATTCTTTTATAATTGTAGATTTCAAGATTGTGAATTACAATGTTTAAAATAAATTCCGGTTGAGTTTGGAAGCAAAAGATTTGTTTCAGGGTGGGGTAGGTAGTGGCTTGAAAATATTCTAGTCTACGAAATAGGGGCACTGCAGAATATGTTTGAGAATCACTGCTATATAGTACACTGTTCCTAACCATTGTGCACCTTAAAACCAGAAAACAACACATTTGCTATACTCAAAAGTCCAACAATACGTCGCCGTCTCAAAGCTCATATTCTCCTGAGCTGATTCTTTAGAACTACTGCTTTAAAAAACGATGGTGTCCAATCCAACACATAAAATTTGGCATTTGGCAATTTAACAAGTTTAAAACCTCCAGCACAAGGAATGCCAGTATAATGGACATGCTGAATGATGATATTGTGAAATTAACAGTGTTAGACGGTTAATATAAAGGTAGCTAGAATTAATCATTCTAGTGTACAATAAATAAGAAGCATATAAGCATTCCACAGTATAATTATTGCTAAAATGGGAATATTGAAATAGCTGTAGGAATGACAACACATTTGTTTTAGAAAAACATTATTGCACTGACCTACATGAATGTCATATTATGGAATCTCTTTTGAATTTAGTACCAAATAATAGTTATAATGTTCACAAAGATGTCACAATGATAAATATTTATGACGCAAGAAAATTTTGTTTTCCTTAAATCTGTCTGTGGTCTCGTTCACAGATTTCCTAACTGGTGTTCTATATACTCATTCTCATTCGATATACTCAACTCATTCTAGAAGACCACCACCACCACCACTATGTCAGTGTCTCTGTAGTGCCGTGCCTGATCCAAATACCTTCCCTGCGGTGGGCCTGACCATTAAAGAACAAGGTGAATTGAAACTAATAAAGTATTTAGAGCAGCATATAGACTACTGTTTGTAGTTTTAGAATTATGATCAGTGAAGCTGGGAAAATGGCCATTTTGATCATTCTGCTGTGTATGGTACAGTAGTAAGTGAAAGAGTAAACAAGTGAACAGCTTCAGACACAGCTCAAGAGCTGCACGGTTGTTATAAGTCCAATTTTCTCTATACATATAGTTTGGAAACTCCTGATATTTTGTACACTTACTTCTGGCTTGTCACCTGTTTCACCAAGTGGACTACCGTATATGTTATATCCAGAAATAACTCCTGAACAATGACCCCCCCTAACGCCTACTTCGACCGTTTGTTTAGCACTTATATGACTATGGCGCTGAAGGTAGAGGCACTGGTAAAGGAAGATGGAGGGGAGGAAGCTCAGGTGTTTCAGCAGCTGTTAAACCTCACCTGGCCACGCAAAACTCTCATTTGCAACTTCAGTCACCGAGTGTTTACTCTGCACGACCCCGCAGCGCTACTGCAGTTTGTGTATCCGCCTCGCTTGCTGTAAGGTGCTAAATCCCTCCCCCCCTCCGCCCTCTGTACTTATCAATAAGAGAAAGAGTTAAGTTCCAGTGCCATAGAGGGAAAAGAGATGGAGAAATGTGTGGAACTGACCTGAGATGCCTCCTCCGATCACTATAACGTCGAAAGTGTTGGCTGCCATTCTCCCGCTGCTCCTGTGCTTCCGAGCTGCTGCTGCTGCTGAGAGACAAGCGCCGCTCGCGCCTCGTTAAAGACCAGCGACAACACACACACAACACAGGTCACGCCCACAGATAAGCACTAACCACGCCTACTTGAAATGTAAACCGTGCCTACTTATTAACATCAGACCCCGCCTCCCCACCACACACATACAAATCAAACGGTCTCAATGATTGCCTATAATTCAGTTTAGTTTGATTCAGTTCAGCATTATTTAATTTACAGAGCAATGTTTAAAACTGGTATTGTAACAATGCAAGCTGAGGAGGTCAGTGGTGGAAAAACTCCAGAAAATTTCCCTCAAACAAACTACAAAGCAAGATTTATGACTTTTATTATAGGTTTACCACTCAACTCTGTTTTTACTAGATGCATTTAAAATACATCTAAGCTCTCTTAACTGAGAAATCCTGGGGGTATTCCACAAAGCAGTATTTCACTTAGACAACTTAAGGCCAATTTTGAGGCACAAGCACAGGCTTGACTTGGGCTGAAGTTATCTGGCTAAACTAAGAAATCCTGATTTTTGTTACATCTCCCAGCTGTGTGGAATACACCCAACATGAGATCAACCAAAACTCAAAAGGGGACCCTTCCTGCTCTGGTAGATACAGGAGAACAACAATGATGAAGAAGAAGTTCTGATTGAAATATAAGCCCAATATCATCATCAGTCAATTTGCTGGTCTTAAAAGTGAGACACTACGGCATATGCAGATCGAAGGCTCATGGGAAATGAGCAGAAACACCCAGATCTACAGTGGAGTAACAGGTAGTGTCACTTTCACACAGCGCTAGGATCCTGGGGTTCATCCCTGGCTCAGGTGACAGTCTGTGAGGAGTTTGTTCTCCCTGTGTCTGTGTGGGTTTCCTCCAGGTGCTCCCCTTTGGCCCACAGTCCAAAAACACATGTTGGTAAATGGATGTTATTTGAGTGTTTCTGTACTTTTTTCCACATGTGTACATCTGTAGAAGCTCAATTCTGTTCATGTCCTTAGCATTACATCCCACGCTCCCCCAGTCGCTGTCCTTTTAAACATGTTGTGTCATTAATATGTAGCAGAATTAATTATCCCTGCCTAATGAATAAAAGGAATGCAAATAAGCCTTTTTCCTGAAGTGGGACATTTAGATCCAGAAATTCAGGTTTCCAGAAATATATTTCAAATTTCCTGACCCCTCTGATGCTAATTCAAGATAATTAGAGAAGCAGAGATTTGGAATTAAATCCTAGAGATGATTTTTACTTTTACTATTTAGCTTTTTTAAAATTGTTTTTATTAAGCATTTATTACGTATTACCTCACCCTACGTTTTATATTGCGAGGTAAAATGGTTTCTCACAGTGAATCTCACTCGGCAGTAAATTTAGATTGCAGCTCCCTCTGGTGGACAAATATCTTTCATTGTAATAATCACTGGGAACTGATACGGAGCAGAAGGGAAATTAAAACAGCTATCTTTAAAAGTAGTGCTGTCGATAATCAAATAGAAATTAAAATATAATATAAATTTTAAATATGTTAATGGTGGCATACTATATTTTTCCATTTCTTATGTTCTCCCCTATCTATATTGCACAGGTCATGGCACTATTATGTCTGTGCTCAAAATAGTATGCAGTATGCTCTGTAAAGATTGTCCAACATAGCCATTGTTGCAGTGAAAAAAATGGGTTTGTGGGCAAAGATTTCTTAGATGCATTACTAAGAATTAAAACAATTAACTTTAATAAAGGGGGGCACGGTGGCGCAGCAGGAAGTGTGGCAGTCACACAGCTCCAGGGACATGGAGGTTGTGGGTTCTATTCCCGCTCCGGGTGACTGTCTGTGAGGAGTTGGTGTGTTCTCCCCGTATCCGCGTGGGTTTCCTCCGGGTGCTCGAAATTGTCCGTAGGTGTGAGTGAATGTGTGTGTGTGTGTTGCCCTGTGAAGGACTGGCGCCCCCTCCAGGGTGTATTCCCGCCTTGCGCCCAATGATTCCAGGTAGGCTCTGGACCCACCGCATCCCTGAACTGGATAAGTGGTTACAGATAATGAATGAATATTTGGGTGGAGAAACGTGTTTCATGGCCTATAGATCTAACTACATATGAAGCCATTTGGAATTCACACCACGTGAATACAGGTACCTGAAAGCAGGCTTGTACTGCTGACCTAAACACACACACATACACACGCACACAAATTGAAGCCGAAATGTCTTAAGATTTTGAATATGTTTTGACCATTGACCAATTTATCAAAGAAGGCAATGGTAAAATGACTTCTATTTATTTTTTAAGTAGCATGTGCACACACACACACACACACACACACACACACACACACACACACACACACATCTAGAGCTACTTTGAACACAGAACAATCTAACAAAACCCAGTTTAATAAGTATCCATGGGTGCATCAGAGACATTGAGGCTTTCCACCAAATAATCCTACCCAGGCTGCAGTCACACCAGTGGCAATCAATCTCCTGCTGACTTTGATGACATACCCCTAGAATTCTGACAGCAATGTAGCAGATTTGTCAAAGATGGGGCTGACAGCTTTTTTTTTAGCTAAATGCTCTTTATTCAGCACACACACACACACACACACACACACACACACACACCTACAGAGCTACATTACACTGAACACAACTTTCCAGAACAGCTTCTTTAATTAAGGAAAGAAGTGCACACCATGCACTATCCCCACCGAAAAGTAAGTGTCAGAACTAAAATATGAGCACTAGTATCAATGTAATCTAATGAACACCACACTAGCTCCTTTTCTTATGCTTTCTGAAGACCTGTGTTATTTTAGACTTGAATTTCTTTGTATTTTCTACACTTGAGAAACATTGAGTGTGTGTGTGTGTGTGTATGTGTTTGTACAAAGCTAATAGCAATATCTAGCTCGATTCCCAGAGGAGCCTTCTCTGCAGCATGGCTTTCAATACTCATTATATTTATATTTAAAAGTACACATAAAACTTACAAACTACTGGAAATCAAACACATACTGAAAGACAGTTCTGGAAGGTTCATTTTGTCATTCTCTAATACACCCAGTAGAGTGGGCTGTTGTTGCACCATTTGGACGTTTGTAGCTTATCAGCAGAGGAAAGAAACAAAATGATGTGATGAGATGGCAAACATTATTATTAAATATAAATTTTTTTGCGCCACGGAGACGATACCTCATCAGGTAGCCTCCCACTTACATAACCACCACAGCGTCCTCGGGAGTTTGTATTTGCGAGTCGAACTCGATGTTTATACTACAAAGGACGGCAGTTCGAATTTGACATACTTTGAATTGAGAAACCGTTATTCTTCTCCATACAAAGCATATTGTTTACCACAGTGAAACTCATCATGAAAATACTTATTTCCTCATGCCAGATTTTATATCTGTAATAGACATTCCCAAAGTGATACATTTTATATTTTTAATTATTGTGTTCACATGTTTGTATGATGTTTAACTAGATGCTATGCTACTTTTTAAAGGGGATTTTTGAAAATGTCTTTATAAATTAATTAATGTAAATTACACCAAATCATTTTGATTGATTTGTGAAATTGTGGCAATATGAATATTACAATATCTAGCACACACCTCTACTACAGTTATGATTTTAAAATTCCCGTTCCAAAGACTTGTGTAAAAAGACAATATGACAATATTGCAAGCTATTTTTACAATGACACACTTCTCTGGTGAGGATGCTATGTAATATTCTGTAGGTCCGAATTCGGCTGCCGCAGGCAAATAAACCCAATTCACAAAAGGCACATTTCTCGTAAACTCGCAATAATGAAAAATATTGGATGATACAGTCTTCCCTTTAATAAAGTAAAAAGACAGAAGCCATTTTTCTCACATTTTATATGTGTCAGGAGCTCTGCTTTTTATCTCACAGAGCATCTAAAGGATATTGCAGTCACTGCTGGCTTGAGTGGCCACAACAGCTTATTTTCAGGCCTGTTTCTTGGCATAGAACACACCCAGTGATTTGTATGTGTACAGTGTCTTTGTAATTTACTTTGTGTATTTGAGTCTTGGCAGAGCTTACCTGAGTGCATTTGGTAATAACAGTTTTGGAACACAGAAATGGGAATCAGCTGTGTAGGCACCGTCCAATCCTCAGCTTAAATTAAAGCTGACTTCCAGGTTATTTAATTGTGACCATATTCTGTTAGACATTTTAGTCATTAAGTCTTGACTGATCACTTTGTTTGACAAATATTGAGACACACAATGTTCCCAAACTGTTTTCTGTAGAGCAAATAGAAATATGTAGAATTGAACCAGGTAAATGTAGCAGGCAGTTTTGTGCAAAAACTAGAGACCACAATTTTAGAATAAAAATGTAGGTTCAGTTTTGTCATTTTCAGGCATTGAGCCAAAAATCCTCAGAAACCACACATTTATAAGGAAATTGCACAAAATCATCATAACGACATGTAATATGCTTTCCCTTTCATTTTTAAGGCATTAACTGTTTGCTGAAAGTTAATTTGCTGTGGTCAGTCCATTGTTCTGAGAACAACAGAAGCATTGTTTTCTATTTTGTCTATTTCTTTTTTTTCTCACTCACAGATTTGCATTTTTTTCTCACATATATGGTGGATAAATGTATCCAGATAGAATTTATACTGATAGCTTGTTAAGCTTGAAATTGTTAAAACTAATAAAAACAAATCCATCCCCTTTCTTTCTGGACATCATTCAATTGCAAAATCCATATTACACATATGCTTCTCTTGTGTTTACGAAAAAGCCATTTGAGGAGGCTAAAGCATCTATTTGTTGCATCGGGTTTGATGGGGAACACCTCTGGTATGGAGGTGCATTTCTGCTTGTGTTACTACACAAAGTTTCTAAGCAACCTAAACAGTTTCTCTTTCCAGTGCATTACAATGATAAAATTTTCATTTTAGAGACCAATCAAAAACTTTGTCCCACCTCCAGTGTCCCTAAACTATGAACCAGAAATACGGCTTAGGTTGAATAGGTTGAATTATGATGGGTTGCACTAGCCATCACAAAGAAAATGGGCAATGACAAGGAACTATATGTCTTTATAAATTATGTATTTAGGGAATTTATAGCTACTTTTGGTCTGTGTAAATCCATCTGATTGCAGTTTATTTTGCAAAACAAAATATTATTTGGAGAATAAAAAGCAAAAAATAGTGAACTGATTTGTCTTCTGACAGTAGGAGGATAGACAGAAAAACCTGTCCCTTGATTTTTCCTGACGCTCAAAAATGTAAGCTTCAAGTATTGCTCTTCAGATGGTGACAGTCTTGGTAGCCTTCTAGGTCCTTTGTGGTTGTTGGGAGATCCATTTTTAGTATATTTTTGAATAGCTTACTGAACTACAAATTTTATAATCTCACCAGTTTTCCTTATGGTGTCTCCTTCTTTAGCAAGTCTTATATCTAATCCAATATTTAATGTACATTTATCCTGAAAATTAGGATTGCCTAACCATTTTGACTTAAAATAACTGAAGTGTGGTGTCCACAGTGCTTTATAATCTCAAGTGAAATATCTTGGGACAGCCATAAAATCACCCAACTCAAGTGACAGGCATCATCTGCATTGTCTGTCATGCTGTCAAATTAGCCATTAGGTTAATTATAGCCCCAGTGAATATCACATTGAATCATAGGGTCAGAATGTTTGCAACAAGACAGTTATCACAGGGAAGACAAGGAGCCAACAGAAACAAAAGGAAACATTTTATTAGATTCACATGTAGAGATTGAATATCTGTCACTTTACCTCTTGATTACCTACATGTCCAGGAAACACGCTGCACAATTTCACAAGGGATACAACTTCAGTGCATGAACAAAGCATGTTTCAGAGAAGTATGACATCTTATGTTATGAATGAATGGAATTCCGATGCTATCTTAAAGCATATGCAATGTACCTTGGTGGATTTGGGCTCAACTGGGGGCAAACCCTTCTGTCACCACTGCATATGATGGGCTTTGGCGTTAATGTGACAGCTTTCTTCTGCTCAGTGTGGTTGTCTTTAGTGTACACAAAGGATCAGATTGACCAGACCCAAAAAGCTACAAGGACAACATAAGCATTACATTATATCTATAACACTGTACTGTAGGCTACATAATGTCTACATAAGCTTAATATGATTACTGACATAGATCTGCATTGACATTTATAAAGGCTTATTCCATAATGGTCATAGTTCATTAAGGCTGCGTTTTTCCACTTAGAGGTCACGTTGACATAACATTTTATTCGATCACAGTAATTTTCCTTCTGTAACAGCTTCTATTAAATCATCATGGTAACGTCACTTAACATACACATTATGTCAAATGTACCTTATTTATTATATCATTAAATGCAACCTTTAAAACAACACTAGGTAAGATTTGATATTTTTGCTCTTGGGCAACCCTATAGATGCAGAGTGTAATTTAATTTTACAGCACACTCCTGAAATCAAGGGGGACGGAGAAAGTGTGGGGTGATTTCCTACCATCTTCCAGAAGGTATATTGTGTGTTTTCTGCACTGCTGAGCCTGGAGTAGCAACGACAGAGGCTTTGTTATCCTTATTACATGTCAGTATGCCTTCAAAATCATTTTGAAGCTATAATTGTAACGTAATATACTACTTTTAAAACCAAAAAGGCATATTGAATAAGTGTTTTGTGTATATATAGGTCTATTTCAGTCAGGACTTATGTGGATGTAGTGTAGCTTTGTTTCCTTGTAGTTTAGCCTGGTCAAATACAAGTTCAATTTGTGATGTCATCAGATTTTAAAGATCATCTTGCTTTGCTGAGGTCCAGCTTCTCTCAGAGTGGAATTGTCCTGCAGGAATCTACAACAATCACAATGACAAACACGACTCAGAACTAAAGGACTGAAGATCTGGACAAAAACAAAGTCAACACACTTTTTTCCAGAGCCTTTAAAATTTCACAGGCCAGTGGAGGCAGGGTCATCTTTATTTTATAGTCTGAGAATCTGTGGTACAGCATTAAACAGCTGCAATAAAGATGACACCTCAGCATCTCTTGCATATTTGAGCCATTCCCCAGAGCTCTCACGCTTTGCTTGGATGCTCTCCAGCTTGGAGTGGACACGGTACGTTCGAGGTTCTGTCGTGATTGCGGCGGTGTCCGCCAGCGGCCATGATTTTTCCACATTTTGGGGGCGATCATAGCGATGGAATGCATTAGGAACTAATCATCTGGGCAGAGTGCAGTCCCAGGTGCAGCACACCAGTGAATGAACTTTTCTTATTCTTTGGGCGACTGGCAATGATCACCGTCCACTTCGACGGTGCTAATGAATCGTGATATAGTTTTTGTAATATGGACAGCAATAAAACACATATAAAAATGAAATCATTTAAAGTCTTGGCCAGATTCCTGCTGCTCAGTTGCACTCCTCACAGCTGCAGGCAAGGATGTAGCGGTAGGTTGCAGTTATCCGTGTGCCACCAGAGCAGCGCAGACGCACCGCCTTCAATTTGGATGTGTGAGGACGGCAGCAGAAGCATGTGCTCTTGAATGGCTGCTTGAGGACAGAACTGAAAGAGATGAGGGGGTCCGAGCGGGACGTGTGGCTGCAGTGACCCTCGCAACGTGCCAGCAGGACCATCTGAAGACCAGAGAACAGAACTGAGTTAGTTAGAGACTATGAAGTTATACTATGCTCCAAGCTGAAATGGATAAAACATTTAATTTTTAAGGGTGTTAACAACAAGTATTGAATAGAATCTTGCAGAAAGGCTTTCTTCCAACTCTTGAAAGACATTATTTTTCAACATGTCAAAATCACAGAGAAAAGTGAAATGCTCATGTTTTGTTTCAATCAAAGTTCAGATTTAAAACTTATAGGGGTGGTTTCCCAGACAGTGATTAACTATATCCTCCTTTCAATCGAAGATCACAGGTCAGGGAAAGTCACAATTCAAAATGTCGTAGAGTCCAGGACTAGTCTTAATCCCCATCTGGAAAAGCACGTCATAAGCAATGTTAGGCCTTGCATTAAACACAAACAAGCTTGGAATGTTTTTTTAATCAACTGTGAGATGCCTTCAGAGCTGTAAGAAGACTGACTCTTGTTTCTGTGTCTGCAAAGCTTCAACATTTAAAGAAATCAAAGGAGAAACTAATATACTTTGTTAATTCTTGCTCAATTTAGCTGATTAAAAGCTCAAGGTTTTGTCTTTTGGGGTTTGGTCTTTTCATACATGCAATAAAGGATACAGGGGGAAAATGTTAAAGTGAAGCACTCCCCAAAAAGTGACTGAGAGACACTGAGAGAGACACTGTGTGCAGCTTTAAACACATAAACTCATAAACACATAAACTCATGTTCATTTTGAAAAAAGACCATGTTCTACATGTTTCTGGAGTTTTTTCTCTCTGCAGCCAATGAACACCTATGAAGTTTTATATACAGATCAAAAGTATTGTTTACTTTATTATTTTTACTTTATTCGTTTTTTAAATACAATCTATCTGCATTTTCATATATCTGGGTGAAAACTTTAGTGTTTTAGAGATTTTCTAATGGAAATAACTTAATTATTATAAATAAAAATTAAATATTTTAATTTGATGAAAAACATGACTTTTCAGGGGTTTCATCAATGACTGGAAGGGGTGGGGTGGGTGTTGGTTTGCGCAGTGTTCTCTCTTTGTATGCCAAACAGTAAGATGTCCAAATTGTTTCAGACACCTGCTCAATCTACATGTCTTCTGAAATAAAATGTATCCACTGAGAGTTTCTTCCAATGGGAAATCAGGTGCTGCTCAGGTGTTTTTGCAGTAAGACAGTATAATACATAACACCACTCCAATTCGTCCCAAAGGTACTGAATGGTGCTTCATCACTCTAGTAAACACAGTTCCATTGCTTCAGTCTCTACATCCCTCTAGCCAATACTTGGCATTGGGCATGGTGACATTAACCTTATGTTCAGCTGCTCCAGAGTGCCCCATTTAATTTCAAATACTCTACTTAATATGTTTGTGCAATTAACCATCTGGGTCAGCAACAAAAATGTAGGACAAGATACAGCAAAAACAAAAATGTAACACTGTGGCTGTAACATTTATAGGTGTGTCTGATGAAAAAAATAAAACTTTCAATAAAAGTACACTGTATTTTTTAAGCATATGGGTGGATCTGTTATTCTTTGGTGCTCTGTGGCAGCCAGTGGCACAGGAAATGTTGTGGGGATAGAAGGCAACATGGATTCTTCTGAATATCAACAAACACTGGAAAATTATGTCCCACAGTGTATGAAGAAAACTAAAGAAAAAAAAGCTGGACATTTATCCAAAACATATCAAATTTGTCCTTGAAATACTTCAAGAAAAAAAGGCTTTCACCATTTCCAGATATGGACATTACTTAAAATCTGTGATTATATCTTCAACATGTGCATGCAAGATGACGTATGAATATTTTGAAGTTGGAAATGAAAAGTGGGAAAATAAATCTTAAATCAATAATGGAACGGGTGGTTCTGAGGTTTAGATCTCATTTAAAGAGTCGCTCATCATAAGAGTGTCTGCTAAATGTTTATAAAAGTGTCTGAAATGGTGCCCAGTATCTAATGAATATGTTCAATTAAGCACATACAGTACTGCACAGAAGTCTTAGACAACTAAGATAATTATATATATTTAAACTAAAGCCTTCTCAGTGAGTGTGGTGCTTAGTTATATATAATCACAGTAAACACAAATAAATAATACTATAAAACAAATAAAAAATATAAGATAATATTTTTCTATAAAGTAGTAGGCGAGAGTGAGTTTGAAGAACAATGTTTTAATCAGATTCTCCTTGATTTGCATGAATTTGTTAAATCAATAGCACACATTACTTAAACTCATTATTTATTAACCAGTAAAACTAGGTGTTGGATGATAACCTCAAATAATAAATAATATTATTGGAATAATGTTATTTGGTTTGATTCTAATGTTGGGCGTTATTTGGTGTTTGTTTGTTTTTTAGCAAATAAACATTTACTGCTCAGATAAATAGTGTTTTAAAATCAAATCTCATAATCTCTGGTGCCTAAAACATTTGCTGTATATGTACCGTCCTCTACTTTTCTGTTAATATATTATGCTAGATTTTTTTTACTATTTTGGACGACACATGTTTTTCATTGGATAGGGACGATATGTTTTTTTTTTCTATCTGTTATAAAGTTGGCATTTTGAAGGTATGAAGATTTATTCTGACAGTGATGATATTTAAGCTTGTTCCAAGTACATGTGAGCTTCTTATCTCATAGAAAATCATCATAATGTGTGAGAAACCACATAAGAGCATGAGGCAAGCTTATTGAGTCTACTGAAAATCTACAGCAGCCAGACACAGGCCAGTGAGAGTTGTGTGTTGTGCCTCGTTTGAACCCTCCCTTAGGAAAGGTCTGAGATAAGCTGTTGCAGAGGGAACATAACCGTGAACAAAGACAGGTTCTGTCCTCTCTACACGACCTTGCACCTGCACTGAGACAGGAGTGTGACTGATCTCTCCCAGGCCCAGTGCTGAGGCTCTACCACCTACTGACACACACACACACACACACACACACACACAAACTCAAATTCCATTTCAGCACAGTATTTATGTGAAAATGTTTGGAATAAACTATATTTACCACCAACAACAATAAACGATTATCCATCCATCCATTATCTGTAACCGCTTATCCAATTTAGGGTCGCTGGGGGTCCAGAGCCTACCTGGAATCATCGGGCGCAAGGCGGGAATACACCCTGGAGGGGACGCCAGTCCTTCACAGGGCAACACAGACACACACACACATTCACTTACTCACACCTATGGACACTTTCGAGTCGCCAATCCACCTGCAACGTGTGTTCTTGGACTGTGGGAGGAAACCGGAGCACCCGGAGGAAACCCACGTGGACACGGGGAGAACACACCAACTCCTCACAGACAGTCACCCGGAGCTGGAATCGAACCCACAACCTCCAGGCCCCTGGAGCTGTGTGACTGCGACACTACCTGCTGCGCCACCGTGCCGCCCAATAAACGATTATTTAGAATATTAAACATTTTTTCAAATTGCTTTTGTAGAGCTGGAATAAACTAGTTTATGTTTAACAGAACAAGTCTACCACATGTTCAAAATTCGTTTAGCACAGAACCTCTGATACAGCTTGTCCACACTAAATAATGTTCTGCCCTGCAGAACACATGGAGGGCACTGCTAAGTTCACATAACTTCTTGGGCATCACAGAACAAGAAATGACACCATTCTGAAGGTCTGCAGTCGCTTCCTGACAGCCCGGAACAGAAACCGTGTTCTATAACAATTTCTACCGCCTTAACCACAGAAACAACACCCTGTAACTTTAACGGGCAGCTAAATTGTTATTGCCAATATGACGATTTAACATTACATGTAAAATAATTTAAGATTATTCCATGAAAAATGTAGAACAGCTAAGAATTACATTGAATGTTTCTAAGGGCTTATGATCCACCTGTGTTATTAGGCCTCAAGCCTTACGGTTGATAACAATCAAAGCACCCACAGCAGACTTTTTCAAAGCAGCCATTCTTCATGAGAATTCTTTCATAATTAAAGATTAATGAGTGATGTGATGGCGAATTAAAATGGACTAGTCAGCTCATGCAGCTTGACGGACGCCAACATGACTTCAGTCGACTAGGCGAGTGAGTCAGAATAAAAGGTGACCGGTGCCAGGCCACGAGCCTCACATTCCGGAGGTGCTCCGTAAGCGGACTCCCATGTCATGGTGTCTGTCAGCTGTCTAGTGTCCGGCGAGTGTCACCCCCACCGTCCAGGACAATAGTCTGTTTGAAGCCAAAAGCCACCCGGCACTGCACTGTTAGAAGTCTAGCTTGAGCCAGCTTTTATTAAAGGCCTCTGAGTCCAGGCAATGATCCAGGATCAGACTCCATCTCTCTGTTTAACTCAATTTGTTTCCATTGCAGACAACAAGAGCCGATCCTGAATCAGTCATCCAGAGCTTTGAAACTGCAGGCCCCAGGGCAGACTTCAGAGAGCAGCTGTCAGCAGTATGAAAGGTGTGATGATGTTATTATGTGCCACAGTGTTCATGTACATGTAACGATGGAAAAAAAGCAAAGCCTTTGATCCGAACCGAAGTCAAATATACTGTAACAACAGTGTTTCAACTGGCCAGCACCTCGTTACTGAATAAAGGCTCATGTGCATTCTCTGCTTCATTCAGCCCTGATCATAAATGTCGTATCAGTGTACACATTATAGTCTTAATAATAAATGATTGTAAGGATGCAAATGCAATTGAATATGTATTAGCCTTCAATTACATTTCCAAGCCAAAATATATATATATATATATATATATATATATATATATATATACAGCACTGTGCAAAAGTCAGAGACCAATGTAAAGAGAAAACTCTTCTGTTTAATGAATTCATTTATTGATTTCATGTTAAAGTTCATCAGTTGCTATTTGTACAAAATTTTTGTACATAATTTCCAGAGAAAAACAAGAAATGGTCAGCAAGACAGTGCAACTGGGCTTGTAGCTTCAATCCTTGCCTTGGCTGTTCAACATTGCCTACAGAGAGTCTGTGAGTGAATGTGTGAGTGTGTGGTGTGGTGGATGTACTGGCGCCCTGTTCAGGGTGTGCTGCCTTGCTGTCAGTGATTCCAGGTAAGCTCTGGACCTACCGCAAGCCTGAACAACATACAAGTGGCTGCAGAATAATGAATTAATAAACGATAGTTTCCTTGAATAGCTCTATTATTTAGTGCCTTTCCATGTAATCATGTAATTATACATTTCATTGCTTTGGACAAAGGTTCAAATTTGATTAGTCATATGTGATCTGTAATCTAATCCCCAAAACATTTGGTATCCAAGCAAAAACTGTCCCACACTAATTTACTATTCATCTGAAAGGAATGTGCAGTGAAATTAATGTGATGGTTCTGTCAGGCTCTTTTTTGAGAGCCATATATTTGAAAACATGTGGAGCGAAAAAACTGTTTTTTCCTCTTTCAAAATAGAGTGTGAACCAAAAGGTGCCAGTGTAAATACTCATAAATAAACACAGGCTTTTTACAAGGAACCTTTGCATAGCAGCTGAGGAGATGTCATTAGTGCATTGCTCAGTGGAGCTGACAGATATGGGGGTTGTTGGAGGTGATCTTTGTGGCCAGATGAAGATGGAGATGGAAGAGAACAAGGCCAGGTGACAACAGCTGGGCAGCAGATGTAGGCTCTCCTGCACCCGCTATCCCTTCTCCTCTTCTCTGTATTTATAGCGAGAGTGATAGCGCAGGTGGATCTTATGCAGCACTGCTGAAATTTGCAACAGTCACCACAGTCATCCCCATAGCTGACGCGGTGTGTAATAGCCTGCTTTAAAGCTGTGACTCAAATCGAGCTTGCTGTGTAGTCTCTTAAAAATAAAGGTTCCTAAATGGCTTGTTGCTTAGGCATTAATGTACAGGCTCTCTAAAGAACAACATGTTCAAAAGTTGAAGGGCCAATAGTTCTGCTATGGCATCACGTCAAACACCATGTCTAATGCCAAGCATGGGCTAGAGGGCTTTGAAACCTCCTAACACTGGCTGGTGGAACAGTGAAAATGGTCTCCAAAATGATGGTGCTCATCTAAAACCTCTGGGACAGCATTAATCATTCAGGACTAACTGCTCTAATGGTCTCATGGCCAAATGCCACCAAATCCTCATAAAAATGTTACGAAACCTTTCTAACATCTAGTATGAAACCTTTCTAGAAGAGTAGAAGCTGCAGCAAAACAGGGACACATTCTTTATTAATAGAATAGGTGGGTACTATGTCAGAAATAAATTTATCATGGTTTTTAATTTTTATAGGCTATTTTATTATAGAAATACAGGATCGCAGAGTGCATCTTTGTTTTGGTTATAAGTTTTATTTACCTGTGTGTTGTGTTCTCTTTCTCCATCCACCCTTCCTCCACCTCAAAAGCGAAAGTGGTTTGACCCTCCTGCATGCAAATCTGCAGCAGTCATTTTTAGTATGACAGTGTCTCTGCTAATATAACCCAGAAAATGAAAATAGACTCAGCTCATACAGCAATTGACTCGTTAAATGCGCAGTACAAGTTCCAGAAGCAGCCACAGTCTCTGAGGAAGAAAGAGCAGAACCTTCTTCCTTTTCTGATGCAATAGAACATAAGAGATAAGGTGATCTCTCTAAAGTCGGTGGTTAATACATGTTTCAGCTCCCACTAAACCATTTGTTGAACAGTTCAGTGAAATGACTTTTTAATTAAATTATTAATTATCATGTAATTTAGAAGTTGTAGCGTAATATCAGGTATACAGCTAATATCTGTTTATCTTTGTATTACTCTAACCCCCCATAATGTCTTGTTGCTGCAAGATGAGCCCCTATTCATAAATCTCTAGCGACATTTCTGACATAAATGTACATCAGTGTACATTAATTACGATAGTTTTACGTAAAAATACAGAAGTAGGCATTATTAACTGTGTTTCTTATAATCACATAATAATTCACTGTGACATTACCTAACCATTTAGTAAGTCTAAAGTATCATGAATTATGTACTCTTATTGTAAAGTGTTAGCTAAACATTTTTTATATATGTTTTTTAATTCTAATCTGGCATCACTCTTAAGACCCTTTCCTGGCACCATTAGTTTTAAAAGAGCAGGACAGGGGGCCTGTGACCCCATTGTCAAATAATAAACCTTTTGAGGGATTGTAAAATGCCATTGGTTGTGGGGTCTGGTACTTGAAATGAACTCTTCTAACCATAAACCTTCCCTTCACCTATGGTGCACAGAAAGCAAGAACCCCTCTGAGTCCATGCCCCAGCCAAATGAAGGATAAGAGAAAGCCGTTTAGAGCTGTAACTGTCACAATTAGTTTCAGCACTGCTCTTAAATGGGTCCCCTGGGAGCAGCAGCCCCATTTGAATGCCTGTGTGGCGGAGCGAGTCATTTATAACCCAGCACGGACGTCTACCTGTCCTCAGTGCACTGTGTGTCTTTTTAGCTTAGTGCCGCTTGTCTCATAATTGAAACAGATACAGCAGTGGCGCAGCATGTGTAATCCTCGAGGAATGGAGTGGAACTATTTAGTGATATCATAGGTTCCTGCCAACCCCCCCCCCCCCCCGTCAGTTTATAGGAGGCTGGAAAAACGTTTGAGTCTCCTGAATCCTCTCTATCTGCTGACACGTCTCAGCTGGGCTAGTAGGAACTGAAGTGGTGGACCAGCAGAAGCCCAGCTGTCATGCTAAAGTTAAAGATTACACTGTCATTGTAGTCCCCGAGATCCACAGGTGAACCAGAATCTGCTCATCTGGCTCAGAAAGTCTGTTGCACGCTGTTGTTTGGATGACAAAAGAAACGATTCAGCCACAGCTCTATGCCGTGTTCTGGATCTGTGCCATCACACAGAGATTTTATGCACCCTGTGGGGGCTTATTTCTGGCTGGGCTCTGGGCCTCACAAGCTGCCTGAATGCAGTGTTCCTTGCCAAAGGTGTCAAAGTAACCAAGGTAGAGTTCACGAGAAAAAACCATGAGGGTATGTCGAGCATACTATCTGATTTAATATGCCAAATCGACTCGATTCTTCGGCCACAAATCCTAATTAGGAGGAGATCCTCATGCTTGATATTTGAATATAAAACCCTTCCCGGTGTCTGGAGATTCACTGAATTTCCTTAAACGTCTTGTTAGCGGGAACAGAGTGGGTGTAGGGAGCGTATTGCCTTACAGCAGTGTCTGACCTAAGGGACCATTACTGGAACTCAATAGGCAATGCAGGAGCTGTAGGTTAACCTGCTCTTGATCAGCATGTGCTTCTCAGTTGGATGCTAATAGGCAAAATGCAGCAGTGCGAAACACTGCAGGGTCACCTCTACCCTGGCATGAATGCCAGAACAGATTAGTCCTAAATGGGGTTTACTAAAACGGGCACCAGTTCCTTACCACCCTTTTGTCACATGGTCATAATTCAAGAAAAGATCAGGTAAAGTAGGAGCTTCTCTGTATTAGGGTCCAATCACCAGATGTGACTGTGGAGCAGTACTCAACATAACCAATGTGTAAAAATAAAAATATAAATATATAGTTTTCATAACTAACATGGTTGAATGTCTGACAAATGAAAATGACAACACTGCCCAATATATTCAAAATATCTTACTGTATCCATTATGCGAAGCCCTGTTCATTTATTGAGAGTAGGGCCCTCAGAGCCCATTTAACCAAGTGAGCAGCTGAAAACACAGTGTCAGAGACTACTTTGGGGTGCATTGTAAACTACATACAGAAATTGTACGTTTACGAAACATGTTTTAGTGTTTTGTTTTGTTTTTTGTGTAGTTTAGATCAGACACTGCTTTCACAAAGTTTACAATGCACCACCAGGCATTTCATACCAGAGAAGCCCCCCACATATAGGGGAAAGGTCTTGTTGTGTTGTTCTGCTGGAAACCTTTTACCTCATAAGGCTGCGTACCTACTTTCAAACAATTCAGCAGGTAAAGGAATAGATCTCGTTCAATCAGATGCTCATACCTTGGAATTGCATTTGTAGATGGGATGTGTGATGGTCTCGACGAAATGGTGCCTCATACACCTGTCCGGATCCGTGTCTCCAAGGTGTCCACTCTCTGCCTTGCAGGTAACTCCACGCAGAACATTCAGAAGTGGACATGTGACCAGTAGCAGCACAATCCCTTGCTGGCTCAGGGGGCTTGTGTTCCTCATACTGGCCTCTTGGCTCAGATGCAAAAGTGAGCAAATTTCCCAACAGAAACAGGGAGAAATTATGCTTATCCTACTATAGATGATGGTGCACTGCTCTTTGGCCAGGTTCTGGTGTCATGCTGGTAAAC
The DNA here is from genome assembly GCF_029633855.1 of Hoplias malabaricus. NCBI lineage: Eukaryota > Metazoa > Chordata > Actinopteri > Characiformes > Erythrinidae > Hoplias > Hoplias malabaricus. The sequence goes on along the minus strand of NC_089811.1, from coordinate 20,583,591 downwards.
TGGACTGTGCAGTGCCCTCTCCATCTCCTGACGTTTCTGCTTGTGTGGTTCTTTCTGTGGGAAAGAGGGAAAAGTGCAGTTAGTCTAGCATGGTGCAAGTTACAGAAAAGCTCTTCCAGAGGCATCCAGCTGAGAATAGAATATCAGGTGATGTTTTGTCTGTTAGGCCTAGTTAGTGGTTTGGAGCCCTGGGGCTGTATAAGTTATTTCTGGAGCCACTGGGCAGGTGAAGCTAGGATTGAGTGTGTCTGACAATAGATGGCCTGAGACAAAACGTCTGCTTAAGGTGACTGCTCCAGGAACAAGTGGGCTGTGTTGCGTGAGGCATGCTGGCAGCCATTCAGCTGTTATTCTAACAATCCTAATGCAGACCAAAAAAAAAAAAAAAATCAGTGTTTTTATTACACAAATGAGAAACCTAATCCATTAATAAACAGCCTGGAGCAAATCATTTCCCCAGGAATGAATTTTTCATTAGAAGGAATAGGTCTCTGAACAAGTTCTCTCATGACAACAAGTCAACTGCCAACCCAGAGCACGTCTTTATATATAAACATGCTTTGCATTTTTTTTGTGTCCATGCACTTTATTGTCCTCTTGACAATGGAATTAGTCTGAAGGGAGGGTTTCATGCGTGGCAGTTTTATTCACTAAGGCACAACTGCTAATAAGTTTGTGCAGCGCTGGGAAGAAAAGCTAGTTCTACAGACCCTGAAGGAAACAGAAACCTAAAGCTGGGATCAGGCCCTTTCATGGGGAGGAAATGAGGAAATTATCATTCATAGAATAAAAAAACAACAAAAAATATAATATGAAATGCACTGCATTATGTCCATTTTTCCCCCTCTTCGTTTTCATCACGAAAGGTTTCGCAGAGACCCTAATTTATCCTGAAATCGCAAACACATCAAGTTAATTTAACCGAGAACCCTTGTGTTTTTCTTTCCGGAGCGAATCATTTAACTCAAACATTCCTCTGTGGAAGAAATTAAAGTATCGATTTGCCTGTTCAAATAAATACCCTCTGAAATGTTTAATGGCGATGGAGAGCTTGCATATGCGTTTACAAGACCACACATGGCCATCTGGTCTTAACCTGGGGATGCAGCAGACGCAACATACTCTCCTCTTCATCATTTGTTTAATATACATATCAGGCATACCAGGCATCATCATTATCATCATCATTCCCATCATGCCCAGACATGTGTGTTGACATTGAGAAAAGCGAGAAAAGGGCTGCCTTGTTCCATGGTCATAATAACCAGCCTGAACAATGCACTGAGAGACATCCCTGTGCACAAGGAGCCCAACAGCATTCACACAAAAGAAGGGAATGAACTCACAGTACAATCACGCACAGCAATCCAATCTAGTCAATCCAGCTGTGTATGTGAGCCGGGGTGGGGTTGTGCTCACCCCCACCCATAGACCCCTGCAGGGAGCTGTTAGGTAGGGCACCACTGCACCTCCTCACCTGCTGAGATTTAGAGATTTATAGAGCCCTGTGTGTCCACAAACAGCAGCTGGAACTTCCGATCCCATCCATCTAACACAACAATGCACACTGCCTCTATCCACCTCCACCCTTTCTCTCTCCCAGCACAGCTATTTCCCACTCTGCCTTTTGCTAACATGCTTTTTGTCTGAGTTCCTAGCCTATCAGAGAGGGGGTTGTGCCTTAATGTGCTTATATCTCTTAAAACCATATATTCTTCAATTATATAGAAGATACAGTCACTCCCTTTTCTGAGATTTGAGACAAAAAATATCCAAATATTTGGGCACCCCTTGTCAAATGACATGTATAATTGTTTTTTTAAGTGAAATAATTAAACATAAATTACAGTGAACACACTGTATTCACATTCTGTAGGATTCTAGGACACATTCTGTCAGAACAATACACTAAGCACTTTCTGGATAAGAGCGTCTGTTAAATGCAGTAAATACAATGTAATGTAAATTCATTCTCATGAATGTGAACAATGTGGAGGAAAAGTGGCCTGTACAAAAGTTATGGCACCTTTAAAGGTTGTGCTTTTTGATGGTAAACACAGAAAAACAAACCTTTACCATTTTGGAAAACATCAAATTTGGATGATCACCTCTCTTCACTATTCACGTCACTTCTCATCCCCTGTAAACATTTCATCCTGTTCAGGGTATATATATATATTTATATATATTCATATACATATATATCAGTGAAATTCAGAAAATGTTTTCTCACTGTTTGCTAGATCTCTGCTTTAATTGCATGCTGGAAAAAGTTCTGGTGTTTGAACAAAGCCCTAGCTCAGTAAATTAGGAAAAAACTAAAATGGTTTTGGCTTTCTGTGTGAGTGTAACTGAATTTCAAAACGTTTAAAAACATGCAAAGAGATTGGGATGTTGCTATATTCTGGCACCCTAGCTGGGTAATACTGATTTATTTTTATTTTTTTGCTGTAACAGATTATTAAGGTGGAACTAACTCCACACTCAGGAGAACACTAACTGCATTAAAGTAACTGCACACAGAAAGTGTTACAAAACTAAAAAGCTTGATATACAAATGAGACTCTGTTGTAATTCAAACAGTGAATAAAAACGTACAGACTGGTTACATTTCTGCTATGATCAACATAGAGTCAGGATCTTACTCAAACATACTGTTCCTCCTTAAAAGATGTGCAGCTTCTGAATGAGCACAAACATGGAGGGAGATTGGTTTGCTGTGAGAACAGCAGTTATCCAGAATTGTCTACACTGCCTTTAACTGGAATCAGTCAGAACTGAAGACAGAATACTGTGTCTCTGTATTTATATAAATATGGAATAAATGAAGGGTAGAAAAGGGAGAAGTTTTATGATTTGTGATTTTATGTTTTATGATATGATTTTGGAACATAATAACCCCTCAAGATCATTATAAATAGACCTTGGAGAAAAACATAAATTACAAGGAAAAACTATAGGATGTGGACCCTTTAACATTGGCTGCACATGTTGTTTGGCAGCTTTGCTGCTTCAGCAATAATGTACTCTAATGTTTCCTTTAATTAGTCCCCACATTAGAACTGCAGCCAAAGCCAAAATCTTAGTGATAAATTAATACATTTCATCATCAATATTACTGGAAAGCAGAGGTGCTGCTCAAGGTGGAGGTGGAGCTCAAAGGAAAGCACAACCCAAATATTTTTTGCACTTTATCACACTAATGGCCTTGTTGGCAGAGCGTTTGACTGTAAAAACTGATTAATTGAATCTACATTTTGGAGTAAATCTGAAGTTTATAAAAACACAATAGGATCCTTTATTTGCATGAGTCATTATTTTAGCGTGTACCTGGTTAAGTGCCTCGTTGCGAAACATGTGCTAACTATCGTCCTAAACTAACTTTTGCAGAGAGAAAAAGCAACAAACACTCGAAAATAAAGCCAGTGCCAGAGGTGTGTGAGAAACTCCAGAAGTGTTTTGCACTGCTCCCAGGCAAAAGCCAACTACCCAGACACTTTTTTCCCCAGAAAATCCCAGCTCTGGGGGTCCTGGCCAGGCATGATGCCAGCTAGCGGACCCCTGGACTGGACTGTCCCCAGGCACAGTCCTGAAAAAACACAGCATGGCCCTTTGTGATCAAGGTGGTGCAGACCTGCTGAGGGCCTCAGAGTCTGCACCATTAGAACTGTAAGATTCCTGACATTCACACACAGCCACAGGTTGGGAGTCACAGTGCATAACTCTCCAGCTTCAATCTCACCATTAAGAAAAACCACAGTCCCAGTCACAGTTAATTTTGTGGAAGAAAAATAGTGTTGCTGGAATTGGACAAGACTGGACAATATCGCATGTGATATGGTGGCTTGCCTCAAACAGTTCTCAGACACAGAGACCAAAATTCTTATAGCTATCCATGTAACGGTCAGTTATTTACACTCAAATGAGACCTGTCTCTTTGAATGGAGTGAAACTAAAAACCACAAGAATTGGAATCATGTTAAAATATGAAAAAAGGCACTCTTTTTAGAGTTATTGCACAGATTCCTACAGCAATGGACTGCTTTTCCTACTTCAGTTTCGTCAGTGAGTTGATTGATTCTTTACATGGGACTTCCTCACAAACAGTTATAATATTTAGCAATCAAAGATTTTCCATTGCATTTTAACCAGTCACCTGTCTCTTCTTTTCTAATGTCTCTGCACACACTAGGGATTTCAGGTATTCTCTTGATACTGGGGCATCTCATCCAGTCCCGTCTCTGGCCCTCATCACTGCTCTGCTTCTTACATAAGCTAAAGAACAGACTATCATTTTGAAAGGCAATTCCAAACAGAAGTGTGCCTGGAGCTAGCAGTGGCATTGGATAAGGTGCAGACCAACAGTTGAGTCCACATTATTAACTATTTTTGCCATGGCATTGCCGCTTAGAAATCATATATTGCAGTTAGTAGAAGGTTTTTTAGGTCAGGCCGGACAAAGTCTGAAGAGTTGCCCACAGACTAAAGGTGGTGGTGTGTCCAATCATTTCTTCAGGAGAAATACTTTCTTTTTTGAGTGATGCACTGATATAAAAGTTGTGGGACAAGGCCAATGCCCAATATAAGAAAGCCTTCTTAATTTCAATAGAAGTCAATGTAAGAATCATTTATTCCAGTTAAGTCAGGAGAATTTCTCATGGTTCATTCATCATGAATTTTTTCAAACAATTTGAATTACATTTGTGTTTGAATAACATGATGTTTTATTTTATTCATTAATTTATTTTTTTGAACAGCCACGATATTCAAACCCCTATGTCCCTCTTTTTTTTTAAATGAATGACTTCCCCAGCACTAGATTGTGGAGCAGTGGGTACCTCTGGGATGAAATGAATTGGCATTTGTGATCCAGAACTAATTATTCAACATCAGTACCTGACCTCAACAATGCTTCTGTGACTTAATGCAATCAAATCCTCACAGCAATGTTCTAGATTAAAACCTAAGCAAGATGGGCAGAGCATGTAATTCGCAAAGAGGAATCTCAACAGCATTCTGTAGAGATGAAATACTGGATGAGTCAGAGACATTTGGCCTTATAGTGTATAACATGTATTTATATAGAATAACAAATGCAGTACAGCAGAGATGACTAGTGTGAAATGATCTTCTCTTCAGGTATAGTTGGATTAGCCAATGCAAATATGATTCCACTCATTACATTGCATCCATAATCCAAACATCTGTCTGAGGTTGATCATACACATAACCTGTCCCTAGTTTTCAACTTGTTCTTTCGATGCATGGGATATTTCCATTGTATTGTTTCTGTCACTTTTAGTGCTGTGTTTCTACATTGTTACATTATTATGGCAAAATTATCCCAGTTTTCTGAAGAAAAGTAACTGGGATCAGGGTCTGCAGTTGCTGTGTGAACCGGTGCCATTCCGGTCTTCTGTGTCAAACTCCTCTCCTCTTCTGCTCAGGGATTACGTCATTGTTTGGTGCTCATTTAGTGCCCCATTGTTTCACCAGCTTTTAATAAACCAAAGGGCAGATTCCTACAGGGGGCCAAAAGACCCCCTCCCTTCACTCCCGGGCCCCATCTGCACCCAGCAGAATGCAAGTCCTGATCAGGGGCCAGTGCAACCAGGCTTTGAAGCCACCAGCCCGCGCCTCTCTTATGCCACGGCTAAGCCCTGCACTAAATATATCCCCCGTGATAAAGATAAAGACAAACAGTGCGGATTTGAGCGCGTCCTACATCCAATGGCAGCGCACCCTGAGAGCCCACACTAAGCTAATGTTAGTGTTACAATTTAGGCTTCTTAGAACCAAGCAGGTTTTAAGATGGCATTAAGTACAAAAGACCCCAGCTTTGTCCAAGACTCCAAGAGCACATGTCCAGCAATTAGGGAACTTATTAGGACGTCTTCTTCTGTCCTGTTGGTAGACCTTTATAAACTTGTTTGTTGTTATATGTTGCCTTTGTCAGTTTCAGTCCCAGAAAATTTATAACAATTGATGTTAACTGGAATGATTATTAATGTCCGGTAAGCAGACATTTGAAAATGGTTCTTGATAATGCTTTATTATTCATGACCTGTGCTGGGTTTCCCAAAATCATCTTAGAATAAAGAAAATTCTTAAGTGTTAGAGTGAGCATATGCCCTGTATTAGGACAAAACTGAGGTTCAACTATGTACAAGTGTGTAATATTGGAAATATTAGTTGCAATAATGCACAGTAAATTAATTATTTTTCAAACTATTTAGCACAAACTATGAAAAAACATTGTATTAATATGTATTTCAGAATGTGTTTTAATCCCACAAGCCTTATGCAGCAACTACTTCTGCATTTTATTGCTTAAGTCAGATACTTGCTGCATTAATAGACAACAGAACAGTTACTCACACTCAAAGTGAACAGACCTTCAGCTAAATATCAAACAAAACAAAGTCTTCTCTTTTTCTCCACATCTCTCTCTTCAACTCTCATCAGCCCTTTGTACCCATCAGTGCCTCTTTGCCAGGATTGTCTTAGAGGACATGCCAACATGTGCTCAGATCCGAAACCAAGTGAGAAGAGTTGTATGGCCATAGCTTTTCCTTAGTAAGTGCGGCTTGGTGCTTGGCCCCATGTAAAGTTGCATTCTTACCTGGTTTGTTACCTCATGGAGCATAGTCAGTGGTGAAGCTTTAGCAGATCCCATCTGTCCAGCCTTAGAAGGGAGGCTAGACCTTGTATACCCAATTTTTGCATTATTTAAACATTGATCAGAGGAGGATGAGTCCCCCATGTGAGTCTTGGTTCCTCCCAAGGTTTCTTCCTCCTACTAAAAATGTCCATAGCTATGAATGTGCATTGCCCTGCAGAGGACTGCCACCCCTTTGGGGTGTGTCCCCATCTTGCGCTCACTGATTCAGGGTAGGCTCCAGACCCACTGCAGCACTGCACTGGATAAACGGTTACAGAAAATGAATGAATGAATAATTTCTCATTAGCCCTTGTGCAACACAAAAAGTAATAAATCTGATGCTACCTAAATGTAGAACTATGATGCGGAAAAGTTTTTCATGTATTATCATTTTACAAAACAAGAACTTTAAAAACTAATTATGCAATTATCTCTGAGTGATGTCAGCTATGTACTAATACAGGTCATAGAAATGAGTGCTTAATAGAATGTCTAATTTGACCATTACTGTGCAAAGAAAGCCTTAAAATCCTCATCTGTGTTTCTTAAAATAAGGTTTACCACACAACAAATCTCTGTAAAATTTTATAAAGCTTTATAAGTGTAGTCAGTAGGTGAAATATGGCATTATAACTGATAAAACCTGGAACAAGCCTGTTAAATTTCTCATAAGCTGTATAATAATATACATAACAGTTAACAAAACAAGACCCTATGATTTCATATGATCAAAAACATATTATAGATCTGCTTTATAAACATGTTGCACATTACAACATTATGGTGTGTTATGTGTATATAATGTTGAAAGAAAATGTTAGGAAACCTGCCATTATAAAGTCGCATACACTTGTTACAAACTTTATAATGTCATTTTCAAAAATAACCTACAGATATATATAATCTTGTTTTTATAAATTACTTTGCATTTTATTATACCTAGATAAAAACCATAAACCATATCTTGTATGTAATTCTATATGAGGTATCACAACTTACATTTACAGAGCATTATGGATATTAGATTTATTAGATATTATTAAACCTATGCCAACAAAACTTTATGCTGGTAGGTGTTTGTGTTAAAAGGAGTGAGGGAAGGTACGTGACATTCATCTTCCAGCTCCATAACAAACAATCCCGAGGAGTCATCTGGAGGCATGATATCCAAGGTTTAGTGTGGAATTAAGCCATGAATGCTCGGTCAGTCTCTACAGACCCACCACAGAACACACTACGCCTCTCATTGGACGCACATACCATGAACCTGCCTCGGGCTGCCTCCAGCCAGTGTTACTCACTTCACTAATGACTCACTGTGCGCATAATTACTGCTTCTCTCTTTGCCTCATACAGAAAAGATGTTCATACATCTTTCAAGTGTCAAGTGACACGGCTTGATCAAAACCACTGGGCTTTGTGTTGTTTGCTTGATCAGTATGTCCTAACAAATTCTGCCTGTATTCAGATGATTTAAGTTGCACCCACTGTAGAATCCTGTAGGATCTCCACAGAAAAGCATGAAACAAAATAGTACACTCTGGAACATTTAGGTTACAATGCTCAGTGCCAAATGTTGGCAAGAATAGTATAAATCAAGTTGTGACTCCATCCAACTTAAGTGATGAGTTGGAGGGGCATGACCTAAAACTAATTTTCCAACATCAGTAACTAGCTGACCACACAACAACTCAACTCAAATCCTCACAGCAACTTTCTACAATCATAAAGTGTTCTTTGAACGATGCTATAGATGAACCAGTTTTGGTTCCATAAGGATCCATTTTTTTTAGGAGGTGTGCGAGTGTGAAAAACGTTTTAAAGGTTTAACACTCGATCTTAAGGTCCTTTGACACTTATGAGCCAAAATCTCTTTCGGAACCAAAAGTTTTTTTTCTATGGCATCGCTCAAAGAAACCTTTGTAGCACCTTCATTCTTAACAGTGCAGCATCTAGTTGAAAGTTTTAGATTAGAGTAGAAGCCATTATTGCAGTAAAAAAGGGTACAAAATGCCTATTAATTCTAACTCTTAATTTCCAAGAAATATTGGACGTGCATTTTTGATCATATAGTGTATCATTAATTATTATTATACTTCCACAGTTTTTAGCAGAGGTAAGTCAAATGAAATCATGTTACCTTTGAGTACATGTAAAGCATTTACTTTCACTCTGACACTGTGAGATTATCATGCTTTGGAAGCAGTTTTGCAATAACGGTATCTACAACTTCCTCAGGTAATCAGAACAATATGTTACACTGCAGATCCATGTGGAAGACTCTTGGCATCTGTCACATCGTCCAGACACAGATAGGAATGCTATAAAGTCCACAGACCCCTGAGACTAACCTGGCAGTTCAGTTTCTGCAGAAGCTTTGGGGTCACCATTAGATCAAAACAGGGGTCTTACCTTCTTTGCAGATCCTTTTCGTTCAAAATATCCCAACTTTTTCTCAATTGCTTAAAAAAAAAAAAAAACTTTCAATCTCACTTGCTCTCTCCTTCCTTTCCTCCCTTGTTCCCTCTCTCGCTGTCAGCAACACTGATTGTGTGAGCTCAGACTCACTCTCTATCCCTCTCTTGCTCACTCCCCCTCCCCTCCTCCTCCTCCTCCTCCTCTGACATTCACACCCCTTGTTTTCTTTTTTTCTGCTTTTATAGAGTAATCAGAAAGGAAAAGGGAAAGGACAGATGATGCACATCTCAGGATGGTTGTCAGATGTGGAACGTGACACAGCAGCCATATATCACCTCCAGAACACACGCACACACACACACACAGAGAGAGAGAGAGAGAGAGAGAGAGAGAGAGAGAGAGAGACAGGGAGAGAGAGAGTGTGTGTGTTTTCATGCATAGTGGGGATATTTTATTTATTTAAATGCATTTTGTGTAGACTTTTCCTTACCTTACCTTATCCATAGGTTGTAATTAGTACTCTAGTCCTAACCTTACCATATATCTTCACCTTACAACTTAATTTATCGATACACATTTTTCCCCGCATGCAAGACAAGTCCCCACAAGGTAAATGTAAATGCAAACAGATTTTGGTCCCCACATCATGATTAAAACCTGGTAAACAAGCACACACGCACAAACACACACCCTCCAGCTGACACACAAACACACACACACACGCACACACACACACACACACACACACTCACAATCTACATGCTCTCGCCAAGCAAATGGGGATTCCAGCCACAAAACACTCATAGGATCACGGAGCAGAGCAAAAGCCCAGCCCTTTTTTACGAGCACTAGGCAATAAACCTGTTAGCAGAATTAGTTTATTTAAAAACAACTGGTTCCTCAGTCTTGTAATCACACTGTAGGGTCACCATGGGGTTCAGCAGTCGCTTCTCAATTGAACCCAGACCAAGCTGAGTTCCAGGGAAATACACCCCATCTTCTCCTTCTTACACCAAACAAGTAGAACAACAAGTGCAGTTAATAAGCGGCATCATTCAAAGCACACTCAAGGTCCACGGCATTAGGCCGAACAAACAATTGCCAAGAACTACATTCCCATTAAAAGAGCGAGGTTCTCATATGGGATCTTTGGTAAACAACACTTTATTAAAGCTTTCATCTTGTTCCTCCTTTTTTCTACATACAGCTCCACTGACTATACTGCTGCCTTTGTATTTCTATCATTTAAGACTGTAGTGCATCTTTTGTTCTGCATACTCTGTTTTTCCACTTTCACCGTTCTTCAAATCACAGTGCAGGTATAATGGTGGATCATTCTCAGCGCTGCAGTGACACTGACGTGGTGGTGGTGTGTTAATGTTTGTGGGCTGGAGTTAATGGATCAGACACAGCAGTGCCTCTGAAGTTTTAACCCCTGTGTCCACACACTGTCCATTCTCTTAGACACAACTGCCCCGTGGGTCCACTTTGTAGATGAAATGGCAGAGACAGTAGCTCATCTGTTGCTGCACCGTTTGTGTTTGGTTGTCCTCTAGTCCTTCATCAGTAGATACAGGACACTGCCAAGAGGGCCCTATTGGCTGGATGTTTTTGGTTGATGCACAATTCAAAGTCCAGCAGTGACACTGAGTGATTTAAAACTCCAGAAACAGTGCTATGTGATCCACTCATACCAGCACAAGACAAACACAACAGCTCAACAGTGCCACTACAACACTGAAAAAGATCCACAACTTAAATCATACCTCTTCATTGGTGGTCCTGACCATTAAAGAACAAGCAGAATGGGGACTAGTATTATGCGCAGCGACAGATATAGACTACGGTGTGTAATTGTAGAACTACAAAGTGCTCTTGTATGATTGGGGGAGCTGAGAAAATGGACAGTAAATGTAGAAACATTAATTTGAAAGCTGATCTATGGTTCTGATAATTTGCTTACATGGCTGTTTTGACAGAAATAAATGTAGAATAGTCTCTTACATACTGTAGTTAGCTGTTAAGCACCATTTTTGTATGTTGTTGTAAGATGTAACACCTATTGTTTGTATAATATATAACACATTTATTAAAAAAAAAAAAAAAAGACAATAACCAACATCTCAAAAATGGTAAGATGGAAGACATTTTTGCCATCAATAGTAGTCTTTGGAATGCCTTTACTGGACTCACATACAGGGCAAATAGACTAAGAATCAAGATTTTGTAACAAATGTATAACTGCTGTTTTATGTCTCAGATGCAGACAGTATTTGGGAGGATAATAATATTTTGTTGCTCAACTGTGTTTTCTTCAACATGTTTTCCAATTTAACATATCAGTAGTGGGGGGAACAGGGAGGCATATTAAATTACAGCATATACTGGCACCAGAGGGAAGCACGTAATCTTCATATTGAGGTGTGGACACAATCCAAAAGTGAACTGAACCCCTGTAAGACAAAAATATCTGATCATCAGTTTCTTCCCACTTCAGAAACCTGTCTTTTTTTCAGTCATACTTTCAGCAGTTTTCATTCAGCTATGCACTGGAGGGAATACTAAACTATGAAAGATCAACTATTCCATCTTGGAACCCCCCAAAAATGTTAAAAAACACAGACTTGTAAAGGATACCTGAGGATATTGTTCTGCAAAATAAAACTTCTGTGTAGTTCAAGTTTAAATAATCAATGATTGTTCAGAACCTGGTTTTAAAATCTCAAAACCTCAGGGGAAATTAAGGGTAAGCTAGCCTAACTAAGAAGAGCTTTAGGGGTCAAAAGTGCATGAAACACAATTACCTGCTGAGGGCTTCTTTGGACCTCACACTGAACTCTCACCTTCTTTTTTTCTCACTCCCTGACAGGAAGATTTACCATCGGCAGCAAAGAGACACTAGCAACACTCTCCAATCAGACCAATTCTTATGCTTAGAAAGTATGCTCCTGATTTCTAAAACAGTGCCTCATATTCTCATAGTACTTCAAAATATTGAGCCATTAACAAAGCCATATTTTATCCCTCGCAAATTAATGGAATCACTACATTTAGAGGTTGTTCGTCCTTAGCAAATAAACAGCTCACAGATATCACATGGGCATTCTGGCTTTGTGAAACATGTCTTAGTCAAATTCAATTAAATTACTGGAATTAATGGTAAAGAAGGACTGGCGCCCCCTCCAGGGTGTATCCCCGCCTTGCGCCCAATGATTCCAGGTAAGCTCTGGACCCACTGCGACCCTGAACTGGATAAGCGCTTACAGATAATGAATTAATGAATTAATTAATGGTAAATTGATTTTTTTGAGGAAATAATAATTGAATCATCAATAAATAAGTCACATTTAGTTATTTGTTGCTCCTATGCAGTCTTGAATGCTAAGAAACATAAATCTACTTGTGTAAAACTAGATTCTACATCAAGCTGGTTCCAATCAGCCATGCAGGATGGAACCTTGTCATGGGCCTATTTTTATAATTTCCACATACAATATCCAATTGGACTGTTTGCTGGCCATGTCATTGAGTTAATACAGCTTTCCTGAAGAAAACAATCTTTGCTCTGTGGAAAGAAGCATTATTGTCCTAAAAAATGGCTTCATCGTAAAATTACATTTTCTACCATTGAAAAAGAAAAGTGTCCCATTACCTGAGGTAATGACTGCTATGTCCCATGGATGCTTACCTGGCATGCAACTTTATATCAAATATTAATGAGGAAATCTGATATTCTGCAGGCAGTCTTTATGTTTTATTAGAACAGCACCAGACTACAGTTTGTACGTTATCTCTTTGACCAATCCAGGTTCAGCTACACTCCATTTTTGATTTTCTTAAACCCACTTTTTTTTTTTGTTTTGTTTTGTTTTTTTAAGGTATTCATGTTGGTTTTTGTCTCACTTATCTGTAAATCCCATTTCATTCAGTCCACTGCTTACAGTTCTGTCTCTTTATTGTGTTCATTTGTTTTTTTTTTGTGCATTTTCTGTTTTCAAGGAATACTACTTTTTGTTTTCTATCTTAGTTCTTTGATTGCTTCCTCCATTTATCTGTATGTTTTCCTTTTATAACCTTCTCATTCTCTTTATACTTTTGCTTGCACAAATTTTAGACACTGCTGACCGAGAACAAGCAACATCTTTTGCCAAATTCTGTGTTGGATTTCCTTCTTGAAGGTGTTTTAAAATCTTTCCATTTTTCCAATTGATAACAGAAGGTTAGGTTACTGTAAGCTGTCCCTTTTGACTGCAGACTAATTTACATATTTAGAATTGTGCCAGTATTTATTTTAAAAATGCAAATAAGAAGATGATTCCATAATTACAAGTAATTTCATATTTTGTCCTCTACTTGACTTGGAATAAATTGGTTTAAGGTATTTTTACAAATATTGTGTCATATCTGTGATTTATTTGCTATTAAGTAAAAAAACAAACCTAAGAGATAACATCCACTAAGTGGTGATTCCATCATTTTTGCCAGAGATTGTATTCATAAAGCTAATACTCACATGAAACACTAAAAAGTAACTCACACTCTGGTGTGGTTAAGATGCTGTCTGCTTCATAGAGACTGAGGCTGACATAAATTTTCAGCAGCTCCTTTGTCACTCTGCATTACGATAAAATGTTTTTTTGCAGAGGTTTTCTTCACAGAGTTGTCTTTCTGTATTGGAATTGCTCTCATGTTTGTCTCTTGTATTCCTTAGAGGCACGTAGGTGTGCACATCTGGAGTTTTTGGATAGAGCTGCACCATACACATCAGCTTTCTCATGAACAAAAATATTGGCTCTTATCATGCACCAGAGATAGTCACATTTTGCTTTACTTTGAGCCTGAGTGTAGTCTCAAGCCACAGGAGTTTAAGTGTGTGTCTGAAGACACTAGCATATAAGTCAGAGTAGGATTGAGACACTGGGGCTTGACTCAATCTCAAGTTACTGCTGATCTAGTGCAAAATGTGTCTTAAAACACTTGGTTTCAATTCAGACTCAAGTCTTGTGACACTGGGATTTGAGTCAGAGTTAGAGCCACCAAAGTAGCCTTCGGGAGCCTACCTGGAATCACTAGGCACAAGTGTGTGGGACACACACTTTGCATGAATTACTTCATCAATTTGACGTGGCACTGCTGAGGTGTTATGGAAGCCCAGGTTGCTTTGATAGCAGCCTTCAGCTCATCTGCATTGTAGGTTCTGGTGTCTCTCATCTTCCTCTTGACAGTAACCCATAGATTTTCTATCTATGGCTCAAAATCAAGAACAGTGATACTGCTGTCATTAAACCAGGTATTGGTCCTTTTGGCAGTGTGGACAAGGGCCAAGTCCTGCTGGAAAATTAAATCCACATCTCCATAAAGCTTGTCAGCAGAGGGAAGCATGAAGTGCTCTAAAATGTCCTGGTAGATGGCTGCGCTGACTTTGGACTTGATATAACACAGTGGACCAACACCAGCAGATGACATGGCTCTCCAAACCATCACTGAAACTTCACACTAGACTCAAGCAGCTTGGATTGTGTCTGTCCACTCTTCCTCCAAAAAAAAAATACTTTCACCTGAAAACAAGACTTTGGACACTGAGCCACAGTCCAGTCCTTTTTCTCTTTGGCCCAGGTAAGACGTTGCGGTGTTGTCTCTGGGTCATGAGTGGCTTGACAGAAGGAATGTTACAGTTGTAGCCAATGTCCTGGATACCTCTGTGTGTGGTTGCTCTTGAAGCACTGACTCCAGGAGCAGTCCACACCTTGTGAATCTCCCCCAAATTTTTGAATGGCCTTCTTGGCAATCCTTTCAAGACTGCAGTTATCACTGTTGCGTGTGCACCTTTTTCTACCACACTTTTTCCTTCCACTCAACTTCAACTTCAATTCTGGACATCAGCAGTCTTCCCTATGATTGTGTAGCCTACTAAAACAGAAGAAGGGAGCATTTTATATACTTTGGAATCCTTTGCAGGTGTTTTGTGTTGATTATTCTAATTTTCTGAGATAATGACTTTTGAGTTTTCATTTGCTGTAAGCCATTATCATAAACATTAAAGAAACAAACATTTGAAATAGATCACTCTGTTTGTAATTAATCTATTTAATGTATGTGATTCACTTTTTGAACTGAAAACTATGTGAAGCAGTTGATAGTCTTAGGCCAAGGTTGGCCTAGGTTGTAGGGATGTGTATGTGTGGGAGTTAAATATTTCTAAAATCCTGCAACTATATTAATGAACATGTGTGTATTTACCAAATTTATTCATTTACCAAATAGCCTTAAAAGGCTATAATCCAAAATCACCTCCTTTCATTTCAACTAAACCCTTAAAATAAAAAAATGAAAAAGATGCAAGAAGAAAAGCAATAAATAAAAAAAAAAGAAGAAAGAAAGAATAAAGTCAAACAGGTTTGTGTCTATTTCCATTTGCATGAAATTATCTTTAGACTGTGGTCAATTGGAAGCAGTTTGACCAATAGTTGATGTAGATGCAGGTACCAATGGTGGTGAGAAGGTGGGATATAGACCTAAAACTGTATAAATCCACAGACAGAATGTGTAGATGCAAATGGGTAGATACCAAGAGTGTAGAATTTGCATGGATGAAGGTGACGTGTCCCAACCAATATCCAGTGATTATTGAATTGTCCCCACCCATAATTTGATCCCCTCCAAAAATAAAAACATCTCATTAACCTAGAGGTGCAGAAAGGGTTAAATCACATTCTCTACTCGATTCCTACCTCCCCATAACACACATGACCAGTGTGATTGGCTGTGCCTTTCCCTGCTGTCACGTGAGTCTCTGTAGTTTGGTTGTGAGCTGTGCCAAAACTGGAAAGAAAACTTTCCAGTCATATGTGAGTGTTACTGTGCATCGTGGGTGATACATGGGTCAAAAAAGAGTGAGGATAGCAGCAAAAAAGAAGAAGGTGGACATTAGTTATTTTCATAGAAAAGTCACTTAAAGTCAAGTTCGCTAATGAAACGAGTCCATCATAATAACAGCAGGCTAAAATAATCTGTAGATATGAATAACATGGTTTGGATATTAATTGCACAACAAAACTGCCAATTGTCAGTTCTCTTACATTGTCGTTTTATTACGGAGCGAAGTAAAAAAAAAAAAAAAAAAAAAAAGTGGGGTGTAGATTCATAGGTGCCCACCAATGTTAAGAGCAAATCTACAACATTGATTGCTACCATTACCATCCAGGATCTGAAGTACAAGAAATTCAGCTGGTCCTTTTCCTATCTGTGGTAGAAGATGCATTTGGAATCAAGAACATGTTGAACATTTTACTGTTACCAAGGCCTTATTAAGAATGATAAGTCAAAAAAGAAAGAAACAAGGAAAGAGAGAAAAGAAAAAATAAACAGCACGTGAGGCTGGCTCAGGTTAAGTCAGGTGGGTGACCATGTCAGGTTCAGCCATACATCTTGCCCACAGACCCTCCTCCGGCTCTGCCTTTGATGAAAGAGTTAAACCCATCTGCACCCATTTTTTCTAGCAGCCCAAGCTTGCTTTTATGTTCATCTAAGCCACAACATAAGAGGACTGTTGAGGTTTCGCCTCACCAGTTTCCCAGCCAGGTGAAGAACAGTAAAGGCAAACTGAGAGTGATGGGCTCAAGACACATTCTGTCTTCATTTGAGTGATCAGTTTCAAGCCTCATTTGAAACTACATGTAATAAAAGGAAAGGTCTCATAATTTGGGGTGATTTATATTCAAATAGTGAATGCAGGGGCAAAAACAAAACAGACTCGATGCATTCCAGAATGACTTCCACTGGGAATGCCATGCTGCATAAAGTGTTCCCACTGCTCTAATTTACAGCCAGTATAGAATAACATTTCTTTATTTGACCATCTAAAATAATGTTCAGAGAGCTTCTAGCCAAAGATAACTGCTCATTGATGACTGTACCAGGTACAGACAGAGAGCGCCAGGAAACATATCTCTCAGAACAAGTGTTCCTACCATTTCACAGAGAAAATGAATGCATACGTGTGCAAAGTGGCTCAAATGTGGTGTGAATTCAGACTATATTCGACCATTGTAAAGCTGAATATAAATTGTAGAACTTTGAGAAAGATGTAAGCAGATGTACAGTATTTTAAATCTATGGTCAATTATGTTTTATTTTTTCATTCATTCCTTTATTGTCTGTAATCACTTAATCCTGATGAGGGTCACGGTGAGTTCGGGGCCTACCCGGAATCACTGGGTGCAAGGCAGGACCACACACTGGACAGGAGTTCAGTCCACAGCAAGACACCACACACACTCACTCACTCAAAATGAACCATTTTAAATCCACCTACCAACATTTTGAAACTGGAGCACCTGGAGGAAACCCATGCAGACACAGGGGGAACACACCAAGCTCCTCACAGACCGTGACCCACGGTGAGTTTTTAACCCACAACCCCAGGACCCTGGAGACAACGACAGTCCCTGCTGTGACACCGTGCTGCCCTAAAAGTATTGTTACTTGTGAAAAAGCAGGCAAAAAAGTTCTGTGAAAATAATACGGCACTAGAGTTTATTATACAAAGACTTTGTCAGCAAAGCAGAATGAGTTTTTACAGCTGGAATCTTGGTCTAAAATAAAATATCAAACCTCAGATACCATGAGTGTGATCAATTTCAAAGCAGAATAGATGCTGTTGACAGTGTTGCACAATATAATTAAGCACAAAATAGAATCAGATACATGTACCCATTAATATATTTAAACTACTACAATTTGAAAATACATGAATTATGTATTGAGGTAAATGTAAGGACTTGTGACTTAACTCCGGATGTCAGAAAGGCATTTTAAGGAAAGCCACTGTTCCTTAACGTGTATCAAAGACATGAGTGAAATAATAAAAGAAAAGTTTAAAAAAGGATTCATTTTGTACTTTGCCAGTACAGTTCCCATGACACTTTCAAAGGTAATATCTCCGTTGCTGAAGATGAAAAAATAGAACATACACAAAATCGCTTTTCCAGCACTGCATACCTCTGAGGTCAGTAGTATGATTCATTAAGGATATTGTTTTTTTCAATAAGATGAACATTTCCATTATATTTCCTATTGCTGGATGACTACATATCATCCAACCATTTGCCTTCTGCAAACAGGCCTCCACTGCAGAAATCTCTTCCATCATAATGACAGGATTGCAGAACACTAAGGACATTTACTGACCATAAAAACCTTCAGCAACTATTTAAATAGTGGAAATTTTATGAGAAATATTGGAAAGGCGTATGCTTTTAGAAAGGCACATGCTGCCTGAATATCTCATACTTAAGCCAAAGTACAATCAGATATAGAGGTTATCATGAGAGGCAAAGACACTATGCCAGTACAGAAGACATCTTGAACCAATTTTAGAATCTTCATATTATCAGGAACAATCTATAAACTTGTAATGTGTCCTATGGGGCAAATCTTCTAATAACTAGACTTTTTATTATTCAACCGCAGAATTAGAGCTTCAAGGTTTGGGCATGTATGCTTCCTCTGTAAGCATGTTCACTTATCAGTAATGTAGCTAAGAGCTGTCCATTGGATTGGCCATCATCTGAGCTTGTGGTTTTATTGCCTTTTCCTGTGTGGATATTTTAAGAGACATTAGAGACTAAGCTAAACAGCAATTAAAGCAAAGCCAGGCTTTTAAAACCCATAGCAGAAACAAGTCAGTGCAAAAGATATACTGTGTATCATGCAAAGAAAACAGTTTAAATCCTCTCAAGTTATGCAGCTGATATTTAGAAACTCCATCCTCATGCAGCTGGATGATTTGTGTTTTATATGGGTAATATACAGGAAATCAAACAACTTTAGGAATATACCTTTCTGCAGAAAACATACATTGGCCAGGGGTAACTCTGGGGCAGGAATATGGTTAATCTGCTGGAAGGATGAAGAAACACTATTTCATAGTTTTTAATCTTTTAAATACGTGACATGTAAAATAGGGGTGCTTTAAATGCATTCAAAAACATTTGTGCTTAAATGTGGATGTCACATACCTACCGTCAAAAATACAAAGAATGGATCATAAAAACAAATGTCCTTCCAAAGTCAGTAGCCACTGTTAATACTGAGGCATTTTTGAATAGTGGTGAAGCTGGTTCAGCTTAACAGGTGAGGTGTTTTGATCCTAGGAAGACCTTAATATATTTTTTAACCCCTTTCCACAGGCCCCAGAATGCCCACCATTTCTTGAATCTCATTTAATTTTCTCTTTTGTGATGTATGTGATGTATCACTGACATTGTACACGTACTTGCTATATAATGAATATAATAATAAAAAGCAAAAATTCATAGATTTAAATTTTTTGGTGTCATTTTATCACTTTAACAACATCAAAGAAAACAAAGGATAGGAAACAAAGGATATATATCAATTTTATCTGTTTTTATTCAGAACAAATAAAGCAAATATAAGCTCCTACTGTTCCAAATTATAGTATGAATTAGCCCTCTTGATCAATTTATACTGCTTTATACAGTGATTAGAGACATGCCAGCACATTGGAAGCTCTGATTCTATGCTAATTGGCTTCAAGCTGCACAGCTTGAACAAGCACTTGCTGTGACTCCTCTATCAGCTCTGCCGCGACCCTGAACTGGATAACCGGTTACAGATAATGAATGAATGAAAAAAAAATTACATTAGTGGGCAGAGGTAGAATACAGTAACTTACATTGATTCATGAGTAAAAGTATTGTTACCCATGTTAAAGTTGTTTTCAAAGTTTTTAAACAAATATTTTTCTTGTTTACTAGAGTTTGGATTACATCACACCCATCCATTTGTACACAATCCAATGATTATATCAGATCAGAGTATCTATATTATTTTAAGCCAAATAATGGAGATGATTAGCAGTTATACATTCAGCGCTATTGATCAAGAAGATGCTCTAATGTAGACTCATGTGGAGGGGAGTGTAAATAAGAATATTTTATCACACTTGCAATCTGTAGAGTGGCTTCATATCCTGGCACAGTTTCATTTCTTAAGGCTAGGGCCTGGTGCCTCATTGTACTTTATTCCATGCAGCAAACTGTGAACCTGAAACATGTTTCGGTTTAACTGCTCATATCTTTTACTGCGTCTTGTTTGGCCCTTGGGCAACAAAGTTCTCATTCCAGCATGTTTTTGATTTATGGGCAAGTCGATTAAAAGCTACGCATACAGCATAATAGGACAAACAGCACAAACTTAATGCGACAGATGTATGAGTTTATTTGAGACATTTTCGGTTGTGAAAGTACACTATACCAGGTCATGTTGGTGTCATGTTGGAGAGAGGTGATCTTTGTACCTCTTCGGTGATATTACCATTTCCAACACTGCCAAAGACATCGTCCAGTAAGATAGAGTAGTTGACAGTTACTACTGCAGGGCCTACAGCTTCTCCATTCCAGTCTATATCAAACTGCAAATAATATCAGGACAAAGTTTCAACAGTTCAGCATCATTGTACATGGGCTGAGACTGAAAAAACACACAATCATGCCTGCATTTCAGCCAGTCTTATTACTTATCAGTTTATTAAACAATTACTCTAGTCTATTACAAGATAATCGTTATTGGCATCAGCTGTAGTTTTCATGTTTGTTTGTTTTTTTCAGACAATAGTTCAGACTTGTCTTCAGGCACTGAAGCACCTGTTTTGGCTTTGATAATAATATATGATTTGAGTCAGCATTCTTTATGGTCTTTACTGAAACTATTGTCTGTGGTAATCGACTGTACGCAACACATATAGATTTAGTCTTGAAGGGCCTTGTCAGATCAAGAATATGTCTGGGGAAAACATGTAATTTTTGGAACTAGATTGTAGCAAAATCTGCCTCTAATAAAAACTACCCTAACTCCTGTAGTCTATGGTATTTTAACATCCACAATACAAACTAATAACACAAGCTAAACAAGCTAGCTAATAGCATGCTTTTATTGATATTATATCCCTTGAATGTGTTAATGTTTATTGTACTGCATATATGTGTTCTCAGCTCACATTCACATGCTTATATTAAGTATTTCAGCCATGCTAACCACACATTTGCATATGCACTGCCAGACTCAAGTTTATAATCCACATTAATCAGGCATTGGATTAGCTCAGAAATATGACACAAGGTTTGTTCCAAAGCTTAGCCCAAAATTCCCAGGGTGTCTGCAGATGTTCTAGTTATGAGTTCATGTCTGGTCCCATAAGACTAATGCAAAAAAAAAAAAAAAAATTACATATACATACATATATATATATATATATATATATATATATATATATATATATATATATAGTTTTTAAATATGATGATGAAGTGACAAATTCCACAATATGCTTGGAAAAGCGAATGAAAATATTATCACAATTTATCATAGTAATGATAAAATATTGCCATACTGACTACCGTCAGGACAAAAGTGTTCAAAATATATGAAAGCTGTAAGAAATTTCTTGCTAACAGATAAAACAAGCAGCTATGATAGCCAAGATTTTTCTACAGTCACAGAGAGAAATGAAGACACTATTGAAACTAATGTAAGGTACAGAAAAGTGGCAAGATATGTCTAGCTATAGCAGAAGAAGTATAAAAAACAAATAAATAAATAAATAAATGAAACAACCCAACAACAGCAACATTGAACTGAAGCAGGATGGCGTGAAGACATGAAGATAATGTCACTCCTCTTCTGTGTATCCGTAGAGTTCTTTGATAAAGGCAGGGTATTCCACCATTGTGTGGCCTTCTAGCTTAGGCTTAGGCAGCATAACACAAAATGGCTGGAAACCAGTGATAGTTACAGTCAAAAGAGCATGCAAAGCAAAGTTAAGCAGACAGAGAAAGCACTGGTATACTGTAATGCACTACTGCAGTAAAAATCGTAACGCATGGCCAGATCTTCTGATAAAAACAAAACAAGCAAAAAATGATCCAAAGCCCCATCTGCTGGTGAAAACAGGTCCTCTGTGCTCCCTGTTCTCCTTTCATTACATGAATTCTTTACTTGAGGCAGATGGTTCTGCTTAGGTTGTTATGTGGCATGGCACGCTAAATTAAAGTGCTGCAATAAAAGCACTACTTTTGAGCAGATCTTGAGTGGGTTTTTCTCAAGGCTGATTTAAATGAGGTGAAGCTTGGAGGTGCTTGAATGCTCTGCGGTAGGCTGAGGCCAAGGCCTGGAACTCTGCCACCTGGCCCACTTTTCCAAACACACTCTCTCTCTCTTTCTCAGCACTGTGCATGTGTGTGGTTGTGTCTACTAATGATGGCAGACAAAGGCTGAAAGGAGGCACTGGATGTGGCCAAAAGCATGTATTAATTAAAGACATTTCTTACTTGTTTATAAAGTCACCGTAAGCCTTACTTCTCAAGTTCCTTCAGCTGCATTAAGGAGAGCACTGACTGATAATGATAAACACATTGACTCACCTTCAAGGCATCGTCTGGTTGAAGTGGTGGAGAAGGATTCTCTCTCCAGTTGATCCCTGAGAGAAAGGCATTGTAATCCATCTTTCCAGACTCATTCTCGTACCTGTACATCAAGAGCACATACACTGCAGTAAGCCTGGGAATAACAGAACCTGTACATAAATACTGACTTGAAAACTCACGTGAATAGTAAATAAAATAACTTACTTCTGCAGAAGGGCTCTCAGAAGGTCATCAGCCAGTGGCAAGCGGAAAGCTTTACAAATGGTCCTAGCTTCTCTGGTGCAGAGGTGTCCAGTTCTTCATCAGAACAAGGAATGAAAATCAAACATTTTTTTAAAAAACAGATATTAAAAACAGTTATTTTTTATAGATTTCCAAGCCAGATTTCTGCTTAGTGTCAGCGAGTCTGATAAGTTTTCAGCACACTGTTACCAGGAACTGCCTACTTTTAACAGGAAAGACCCATTTGGCTGGCAAGAAAGCAAAGTCTGTTTTTCTTTGACGTATAACGACACAGGACTGTCAAATGGTGTTGCAACGAAAACAGACCAATGGGAAACAAATATGTTAGTAAATGAGGATATCTGAGGATACCTCATTTACTAGCTGCTGAAAGCTACAAATAAAATTCTCCTAAATATAAATAAAAAAAAATATGAAGCAAAATTTTTTTTTCAGCCCAGTCACTATATCTCTTTCCAAAATGCTCACTGCTTGAAAAAGGTTATTTCTCATAAGACTGATAAAAACAGTACATGGAAATGAGTGCAAACAGATCTGCAGCCAGCCAATCAGAATGTACGTATTAAAATTCCCAAAGTCATTGACATCTTAGTGGGATCTGTTTATGAATGTGAACACATTTTCATTAGTTGCGGACATATTCATCTATAACAGTTTTTCAGAATGCCACACGATAAGGGCATCCACACTGACCCATGGGTTTCCTCCATCATCTATTTTCCTTCTCTGCTACATGCCCCTAGTTTGGGGGGGGGGGGGGGGGGGTTGGGGGGGGAGATGGGTTGGGGAGTAATCATCTGGTTCCAATGCTTCACTTGAACCTCTGGAACTAATCGCAGCTTCTCAATCTGGAGCCTCGGGGGCTTTGGACTGATGGCTGCTCAGCCTCAGAATGAGTGTTTGTGTTCAACCTGAATGCCTTTGAGAATACCTGTGCTTGTGTTTTCAAGAAAGACAGAAACATCTGCTTATTCATGAATGAAAACATGGTTTAACCTGACACAAGTTGTTTGTGAAAGAATTCTATGCTTCAA
The DNA here is from genome assembly GCF_029633855.1 of Hoplias malabaricus. NCBI lineage: Eukaryota > Metazoa > Chordata > Actinopteri > Characiformes > Erythrinidae > Hoplias > Hoplias malabaricus. The sequence goes on along the minus strand of NC_089811.1, from coordinate 20,559,787 downwards.
TCACTATATTGCATGTGTGGCTTTAGGATGCTAAGCACCTCATGGAGCTGTTATGTAACTCACTCGCATACATATTTATTCACATTTAGTAACTACACCTCAAGGGGCACTATATTTCACACATATTTCACCCTCACAATTAGGAACTGCTTCTGAAAGCAGCTGCTGTTAAGTGCTATGAATCAAAAACACTATTAGCGCTTCTTCATCAACGAGGAACCAGAACAGTTCTGCTCACGTTTGACACGTTTCCACCGAAATAAACTGGTTCGCGTAACAGAAAAGTTAATTCCTCAGTGCAAACAGTGTCTTTAAGAGTGTTGAGATTAAGACATTCCAAAACGAGCTCAGAGCCCCAAACAGTGTTACTGAGAGTAATTGAGGCCTGAACAACGGTCATGCCCCATCTCCCTGTCACTTCTGTTTATCTGCGGTTTAAAAGGACAGAGACTTCAATTCATAAGCAGGAAATAACTGCCCTTCCTCTACCTGTCTCGATCCTTGTGAATGAAAGCTCGAAGCATGTCTGAGAAGCTTTCAAAGTGTTTCTTCCTCAGGTGGTCCTGGGCCACAGCCAGCATGAAGCCCACATTCTGCTCAGGCTGCTCCCGTAACGAGAAGGTACGGCCTAACATCATGATCTCATGCTCTGACAGCTGACAGTCCGTATCTGCCAACAGAGACCTGCAGAGACACACAGCCAATCAGCTCCTCAATCACACTGAGAAGCCTCCGACATGCCGTCCAGTGAGAATGGGCTGTGTTTTCACTTGGGTGAAGGAGTAGAGGGATTATATGGGATTGGATAAATGTAAATGAGAGATGTTTACTCTATGCTGGAAATCCAGCAACTGCGTTTCCCATGCAAGTTTCTAGCTGCTAGCAAACAGTGGATCACACATGTTTTTCCTTGGCTCCTTACCTGAAGGACTCATAAGGAATGAGGCCAGAGTTGCCTGGGTCACTTATTGCTAGGAACCGTTTGATCTCCTTCTGTTTCTCTTCCTGGATGGACTTTAACTTACTCAGAATGGTGCCAATGTTGGCCCTAGGGAACTATACAAGAATAATTACCAAAGCACATCTGTGAATGACACTAATTAAAAGGTATTTTACAGCTGCAAATATCTTTGGCAAAGCCTATTCAAAGTTGGATGGCTTTGTGGTAAGTTATGCAGAATTGTAAACAAAATATAAAGCTGTTGGAATAGATTTCATTGAGTTCATTGAGAAGAGAAGAGAAGAGAAGAGAAGAGAAGAGAAGAGAAGAGAAGAGAAGAGAAGGTCCTTTTGTGAAAGCCCCCAAGCAATTATTTATATTCTGACAAGGATTCAAATATTACAAAAAAAAAAAAAAAAAACTAAGGGTCTCGATCCAAATGTCTCAGGCTTGCTATCTGTGTGTTGCTGGCTAAAACATGGCCAGGAAGTGGCATCTGGACAGTGGAGAGACCTCAGAATGTTCAAAACCCTGAAGAGATGAAGATGTTGCTCTATTTCTGCTCCACAAGTGACAATGGCTTATTTTTGCAGTTATATATTCCTTAATATGGAACTGACACTGCCCACTGCATGAAAGTAATTGCATATTGAAACAGCTACAAAACTAAACAGCTTGAGTTACACATGAGAGTTTGTGATAACTCAAACAGTGAATAAAAACGTACTGGCATGTTAAACTTCAGCCATGTACATGCTAAAGTCTATTTCTTTCTCAAACATACCATTCTATCTAAATAGACATGGAACTTCTGAATAAAAACAATCACAAGGAGGAGTTTGTTTAATTATGAGAACAGTAGTTTGCCAATGTTGCCATTAAAGCAAGTGAAAACTTTTAAACAGATTTCAAACATATTTGCTATCACTGGCAACCTCTGGTATAAAACATATAAAACAAACATATAAATGATGTGTAGTGCTTGGCTGAAGTAGCACAAACAATTGTTTATTTCAGCTACTTTTTGCTGTTGTGCAGGCCCAGACCTCAACAGGAGCAGGCTATTTTCCTTGTAGCTTTACCAGCGAGCTGATTGATGAGTGAGACATTCTGCTTAAAACTGCACAATGTTGCATTACAAGCTTTCCCATTAAGTTACATTCAACTAATCATCGGTCTCTGTGTAAACACAACAAATATACTGTGACCTAAGGCTTTGACTCTTGATTAAGACTTACCTCTTCTGCATGCTGCTCCATATAGTTGAAAGCATACTCATCAGCATCCACTAGTTGGAAGGGTTGGCTGTTTATACAAATTTTGGCTCCTACATACAAGTCCTGAGCTTTGTAGTACTCAGACATCTGACTCTTAAAGAGCTGCTGCCCAGGCTTCTTCACGCGACTTCTTTCCAAGAACTTGCCACCAACAACTCCTTCAGATCAAACACACATACATTCAAAATGTTGGCATCAAAAAGTACTAGAGTTGAAAAAATAAAGCTTTAGTTATTTTAATGTGCTAAACGAATCTACATTTCCGATAATTAATAGAAAGATGATTGGAATGATTGGAAAATTCAGTATCACTAACAATGCAATGGTAGAAATCTATATGCAGAATAACTCATTTAAAAATTTTAAACTCAAGGTGATCAATAAAGTATTTCTGAAAAATATACTCTAAGTACTCTAAGTGAATCTAAGATTCTACATTCTATTTCTAGTTTATAATGTAAACATGTGCACTACATTATAGATTAAGAATGACTTAATAAAACATTATAAACTTTATTGTAACAAGTGAGATTTAAACAGTGGTGTAGGCCATTTTAAATATATACAGCACATTTGAATCCAAAGTGTTATTATTGATAAACATATTTTAGGCAAATCATGTTGAATTTGCATTGTGACTTTTGCGGTCATTTTCCAGAAAAACAGACAAATAAATACAAGTGGAAACATAAAACTACAGAGCATAGCACATTGTTAGGACATAGTGTAGATTAAGTGGTGCACCTGAGTTCCTCTGGGTGGGTTCAAACACTACTATAGTGTCATCACTGAGGTAGAAGGAAATGATGAAGGTTCGCTCCTTGTCAATGAGGTTATCTGTCGCCATTTTTCCAACAAACCGTAGTATGTTGCTCTCCAAACCCTGCCTGACAGAGAGGGGAGAAAATAAATGTTGGAAAACTCAAGATAATTTCAGTTTGTCACATCTACAGCAGTATCCCTTACCAGAAATGGAAAGGAACAGGAACTTCACTGAATCAGAAGGTGAATGAACCTACTGACTTCAAATAAAATTATTGGAATACATTTTTTTTTTAAATGTGTGCCTTGCCTTGAAATATGCTGGTTAACTGTACGCACCGAAGTTAAAGATGCCCCTTTATAAAGAGTGAATTCAGCTAATTAAGCCTAAGGTCACAATACCCAAGGCCATATGTGGGATATAGATCACCCCACCACTGGAGTGTGGAGATTGTAGTTTGCGATCCAGAACTAATCGTTTAATATCAGTAAACTAATCAATTTGTAATGCTCTCAAAGCTGAAATCCATCAAAACATCACAGAAAAGTTCCAACGTGTATTGTGATCCTTTATCTGGAGAGTGGAAGCTGTAACTGCGTGCAGCAAAATTGGAACAAAATCCCTGTTCGAGAAATGTTAGATGACCACATGTCCACAGATCATTGGATACAGAGTATACAGTACAGCAAAATATTGAGATTGGAATGAACTTAGAAATTAATGGCACAACAAAGATGTCAGGTAAACTACACAGCATAAGGTGCTCCAGCACCAGTTTAGGTATCTAATGGTAGTAATAGAGCCTGTGATTATTTACTGAAGACAACAAACTACATCTCCTTCCAGTAATAACCAGTGAAAAGCAGCACTCATCCGGTGTGGAAAGACATGAGCAGAAGAGATAAGGAACTCAAGCCCCTGTCAGGTCTGCAGCGTAGTCAGGAGACATCAGTGTGTGGTTCAGTTTGAATATTGTTGGTGTTAAAAGGAGGAATGATATGCCCTTTGTGTCCTTGGGGAAAATACTGAACACATAGCCTCTGGTTACCTGTCTTTCTCCATCAGCTTCCTGAAGTCCTTCTGTGGGGGCTTAGGCAACAGACCCTGACACGAGCAAAGTGAATCCTCCTCAGATCCAAAGCCTGTGTAAGGAGGCATCTGTCTGGCTGTCTTAGGAGGTGGAGGGGCCTTGTACTGCACAGGTGTGAAATCCTCTACAAACCACATGAACAGAAACACACACACACACACCCACACACATTCATAAACCTACATAAGATATAAGATCTGATATTCATTCATTCATTCATTCATTATCTGTAACCACTTATCCAGTTCAGGGTCGCGGTGGGTCCAGTGCCTACCTGGAATCATTGAGTGCAAGGCGGGGATACACCCTGGAGGGGGCGCGAGTCCTTCACAGGGCAACACACACTCACACATTCACTCACACACTCACACCTACGGACACATTTGAGTCACCAATCCACCTACCAACGTGTGGTTTTGGACTGTGGGAGGAAACTGGAGCACACGGAGGAAACACATTCGGACACGGGGAGAACACACCAAACTCCTCACAGACAGTCACCCGGAGCGGGAATCGAACCCACATCCTCCAGGTCCCTGGAGCTGTGTGGCTGCGACACTACCTGACATATATAATCACCAATAAATCTGATATATCTATATCAAATGATGCTGATTTTCTGAAAGTGTCATAACACTTTCTGCAATGGAATGACACTGACTTAGTAGCACAGTGTATGTCACAGTGACATAATGCTAGAAATATGGCATAGTTGGCTAAGTTTGAACAAATGTGGACAATTGCATTCCCCCCTAAGTACAGCAAGTTTCATTTTGCCATTTTAAAAATTTAAATACACCATACTACTCAGACCCCCTACCCCTGGTCAAAAATGGAGAAATGTGACTCTTTTGAATATTATTAATAGTGGTGTGGAGAAACAAACAGGCCATATAAGTTATAAGTTGTTCTATAAAATAGAGTTAGTGTTGCCTGCGTTGTGAGATAATTCATAATTTTCTATGGAGGTTACCCAATTCTAACCTCTATAATGGGTGTGTCATAAAATGGCTGAATTCACCAATTGATGTCCACAAACATTTGGACATGTATTGTACATGCAGCTTGTAACCTTTTTACCCCAGAGAGGCAGACAGGTTTTCCATCGGCACAGCGTGTCACCCTGGCTCCATTAACTCATCTGTAACTAATGCAATCAGCTCCTCGGTCGGCATAACACTGCAGCCAGCGGATACACGCGTAGCCGTATTTTGTTACTGTTAGCACGTAGCTCATTCGCCTCTCTTGTCCAGTCTTTTGAAGATACAGAAGCTGGGCAGGTCATTACTCATCTGCTGTCTTCAAACAGGTTAAGCTAGAGTTGTAAGTCACTTACACTGCTTTGGTCTTCTGTGTCACTGGAACAGTAGGTAAGGCCAACAAAATGTGCTAGGGATTCATCGAGATTAGTGAAGACGGCACTAATGTTTCATACAGCCCTGTGAGATTTAAAAGTCTTAGAAACGTTTTTGCCATACAGGAAAACGGGGGAAAGATGGATTTTAGACAGAGAGGATCTGTTTCCTTTTTGATTTATATATCATTATTGACAGTTCAATGGAAGTCAACAGTGGAAAATATAACAAATATTGTGTAAGACATAAAATGCATTCTATTTTGTCATGGTTAATTCTGCAGTGGTTGAAACTGATATCTAAACTAAATACTGACCTCATGTGGTCAACTCTGACACAACATACACATAAACGTGACCTAGCTTTATGGACACTGAGGGTCTCTGCAAAATAGCTTATAATATGCTGTCTGAGAATTGACTATGCCTACTGTATACTGTTTGAGTAATGACTTTGCTTAATCTATACGTTTTAAATATTGAGTGTGCCCAAAATAAGTATTTAATTGGTGCATGCAGTGTATGAAACTCTTCATCCCATAATGTAGCAGTCACCAAATTTACTACTTGACATTTGCTTTCTTGAGTTTAGTTGTGATCAACACAACACGACTTAAAGTGAACACTTCTCAGATTTCTAAAAAAAATTGTTCAATTATATTTTGCACAAGTAAGTCCTTAACAAGTAAACTATATCATTCAGAGAGGGCTGATGTGAACTACGATAGGATTTAGACAGTCCAGACATCCATGAGATATCATTTTAAGTTATTTTTGAGACTATACTTTGTCCTAAATGCAATTTTCAAAACACATGAAGGGCAGATTGATATATTAAAAGAACTGTGAGATAAAGACAGATCACAATATGCAGAATGGTCATTTTTCCACATGCGACACTACAATAGTGCAATAGTTATAAAGAATTCTAAAAATCTGCCTTAATCAGTCAAAGAATTTTGAAGGCAATGGTGCTGGTTATAAAATTAGAATATCATGAAAAAGGGGATTTATTTCATTCCATTCAAAAAGTGACACTTGTATATTATACTTATTCATTACACACAGACTGATATATTTCAAGTGTTTATTTCCTTTAATTTGATGATTATAACTGACAACTAATGAAAACCCCAAATTTCTATTCTAATTTTATGACCAGCACCTGTATATAGATATTTCAAGTGTTGGTATATTGGTATGTTGTTTTCCACATTGTGTTGAGTTACCCACCAATGCCATATTTGGTACGATAGTACTCCTTGGTGAAGTTGTCACAGTCACAGATCAACACTTTCCGGCCCCAGACATTAATGACCCCACCTATGGTCAGGTCACAATCTTTGTAGAATTCCTCCTGTACAGCACCAGTCTGAGAAGCACACATTGGGTGAACTCAAATAAATGAACACAAAACCCACTAACTAATTAGCCAAGTGTGTAATCATGATAAATATAACCCAAAATGATTTTTGCCATGTTAAAAATGTATTTTATTGCATTCCTCAATTCTATAGAATACAACAGCATTTATAATGAAAATAGATGAAACTAGAATATGGCGCCTTAACATAGGTATTATTTCACATCCACATGCACAGATCCTGACATCTGAACTTTAAGCTGGTAAGAGTCTTGTATACAGAGAACAGTTTCATTACTCATCAGTCTTTTTCAGATGAGCTTGAATCCTTGACTGCAACATTTCAAATTGAGGATTGAAAGCCTAAAATTTCAGCATTCGTCTTTTGGCAGAGCAGTTAGACACGATCCCACTTGGCTCATAAAGGATAGGACCTTTTCTGGATGCTCCTTATACACTATAACATGTTTCTCCAATATATGCATTTTAAATGCTGTACCCAATTTTTTGTTTATATTGAGGTTAGTAATTGTTAACAAGTAACTCACTTTAAGGCTATCCAAAATGTAGCGACCCCCTTGTCCCATGGGTCCAAAAACATTAAGCACAGTACGGTCTGAAATTTCTCCAGGCTGGCGTACAGGAGTAGGACCACACTGTTTCAAACACAAGGGAAATAAAAAACATTTTTGTCTTGCAGAAAGGCCTGAACAGGGACAGTAGTTATAACACATATTAAAGAAGAAGTCCAATTTACATGCCAGTTTATAATCAGTATCTCACTGGGAGATTTGCACAAACATTTGAGATTCAGTGAAAGGCAAACGAAATACTGGGTAGACAACATGACAATAGAAGACTTATATATATAAACTGACAGTAACAACACAAGTTCTAACCAAGGCTGTTTCATAATGGATTTAAAGTGAAAAGTAACCAAGGGACAAAGCAAAAATGCTTTAGGGATTAGTGAGAAGCTCTTTCAGCCCTGCTGAATTCATGACATGGGTGATGGAGACATTTATCCAAGCAAAACTTGGTAGAACTGAGAGCACATTAAGGGAACATTATCCTGTAATGTGCTCCAGGAAGTACAGAAAATTAGCTGTAAATAGAGTCTTCTACATTCCACACTTTCATTCTGATATTCTAATTACCAGCATCTAAGATAGGACAAGCACCACAGCTTTCTACTTACCTTTGGAACTTTACTCCTGTTCAAAAATTTAGGGACAGCATCCCTGCCAGAATTTGGATACACAACTTCTCGGATTTCGATTGTGTCATCTGCCAAGAAGTAATGGAGGACCAGCTCCCTGGGGTCCCCAAACATGTTCTGGGTATCATCCCAATAACAATAAAAGCGAAGGACATCACGGTCATGCTCCAAGAATTGCTTTAAAGTATCCTGCCTCTCGTATGGGCGTAGTGGCTTCATGCTGTCCTCGAGCTGTGCAGGTAAAGCGCACACATACGTACAAAACACTAATTATATTTTCAGAGTGAACCAGTTTGTTTTAAAGAAACAGGCTGTTTTCTTACATCCTGACGAAGTGTTGAGTAGGGATCGGATGGGGCTGCAGTGGGGGAATTGAGGCGTACCCCCATTTTCCTCAGGAAGTTGCGTGTGAAAGGGTCACAGTCTGTTATCATAAAGGTCCTGGAGTAGAATACAATCTCTTGGTTGATATTAAAGTGATGTAAATTGTAAAACTGGCCATCATTGGGAGCTATGAGGGGAATGCGGTGGCGGCGGATAAGCGTTCCTGCAAACAGCATGGACAATTTTAACACAACAGGGTTCTTCTATTAGACTAACATGAATTAGCTTTACCATTGACCATCATTTCAAACTTTTACCTTGGGGGATGCCACTGTTTTTAAGCTCTGGCTCCACAACTTGTATGGTGTCATCTTCCAAGTAGAAGTAAATCTTACATTTTCTGACTCTGGTTGTTTCCTCTCTGCTTTGAACAACAGCTTCTTGGAAGTAAGCATCAAAGCAAAGCACCTGCAGTGGGTGAAGCTACAAATAGTGGTGTCTGTACACAATGGTATGTATGTATGAAAAATATGTTTATTATTTTTCCTTTAATAATAACCTGCTTGTCAAAGGCTAGCCATGTAGGGGCAGCACTGCCCTCTCCTTTTGGAAACAAAGAAGACAGAGGCCTTGAGCTCTGGCCCAAAAGCAGCTCTCCTCCGATGCCTGGCTTCTCTGCTCCCACCATCAATGGGACCCCATTTGAATAATCAAAATGTTGAGACTTGTGAAATTTTTCTTTTCCCAACTGGAGAACAGAACAGGTTAGACATTCAAAGGAGAATTGTACCAATTTTTGCAAAAACTGTGGAACACTTAAAAGGTTGAGACACTACATTCTTAAAAAGCTGCGATTCATTGGAACACACTCTGAACAAGGCATCACATAAACACACAAACACTGTGTTACACATACACACACACAAGTGCTACATTTACAGAGGTTTGTTTAACTTTGCCAGCTTGCCTCGCGCATAAGCCCTTATATAACATGGTATAATGTAGCAAAACTAACGTTACTGTTATTTCAGTTATCCTTTAATTCATCAGATTTCTTCAATAGAGTTGACGTTGTAAATAAAGTGTGAGTGGCCGTCCAGTGTCCGACAGTTTCAAATTAATATTGTTCTGCTCGTAGCAAGCAGAATTGCAAATGAGTGTCGTGCGAACTTACGTCTCTCTTCAGAGAAATTCCAGGCATCAGCGGTAAAGACATGACTCTTAAACTTACTAGTGAAGTTGTTGTTTAAGTTTTGTCTCTGCTGAGACCAGTGGACTAGTCACTTTGGCGGCCGTCTCCATGGAGACCGTGTGTTTGCGACTTCAGTTGCTACGTCTCTCTGGTCACGTGTTGATCAGAGGCCACTTGCGTACAACTTCTTAAATATGCATAAAGACAACCCTCCAGTGGAAATCAAATTGCTTTTTTAACTTGTCCTGTGGTGATTGATGTGTATGCTAAATGAAGAGAACGAGTGAAATAAGCAGTTACCTTCATGGATGAACATTTATGCTCATTATGAATATTATGGATATTCAGCGGATATTCGGGTTTCGTCCCCCCTCTTGCTCACAAACAATGCCCTAATCTCTGAGATTTAAATTTCTTAATCGCAGAGGAATAGAGAACAAACTACATTCATTATATTTGGCCAAAATACCGCATCTACCCATTTCGCGTGGTACCTGTAGTGCTAATAGCCGGAATGACTGAAGCGGACGCCCAAGGGACGGTTGGCAACGTGCGGATCGTTTTTAAAAACGTAAAACATAAGATATTGCAAAGGAAATTAATAATAATAATAATAATAATAATAATAATGTTGCTGTTGTTATATTTGATCAAATGCTACCACATTGCTACATTCAACCATTACTGGCCCGCGGTGATGGGTTTTGAAAATAAATTTCTGTAGCTTTTTAACCTTTGGAAATATCACTGGAAATCAAGTTGTATTTGATATCCAACATGACATACTACACCTCTTATATTGGTAAATGTAACCATTGCTGGCCTGTGGTGATGGGTTTTGATAATAAATTTCAATAGCTTTTCAACCTATTAAATAGTGTGGACAAAACTGTCCTGCGTATTCATTGATGTAGATACTGGGAACAAATGAGGTCAACACAGAGAATTCGAATAAACAATTAAAACAGTTTATTTAAACAGAATTCTGGGAAGAACAGTACAGCATGCTTCTTCTCCCTGTTCTTTGGAAAGTTTGTGTGTGCGTGGAGATAATATTCAAGTTCAAGTTCAAGAAGTTTATTGTCATTTCAGCAGTATACAGTGTTTACAGTACACAGTGAAACGAAATAGTGTTCCTCCAGGACCAAGGTGCTACATAAGACAATACACAACATTAAAGTGCAACTAGTACAAATCTAGTGCAACATAAAACAGTGCATACACATTAAAGTGCAAAAGATATGGCTAAGAAAATACAAAACAATGTCCCTACAGTACAATACAATACAATGCAATACAAGACAAGGCAAAACCATAAGTACGGAGGGGGTGAGGGAGAGGGACACTGCAATTTTAAGTGTATTTGTGCTGTAAACGGTAACTGGATGTAAACATGATGTAAACCGGATATGTGTAAACAGTACACTCATTTTCAGTCCAACAGACCAGTGTTTGCGTGAAGAAGTGTGTGTGTGTGTGTGTGTGTGTGTGTGCTTCTTCAGTCCAGTCTCAGTCTCTAGGTGTTCAGGAGTCTGATAGCATGTGGGAAGAAGCTGTTACGGAGTCTGGATGTGAGGGCTCGAATGCTTCGATACCTTTTTCCAGACGGCAGTAGTATATAAGTAATATAAAGATAGTCCTTCCCCCTAGCATATATGCTTCACCCTGATTGGCTCCCTAATGTCAGAGTCAGTCGTTGCTAGGCTGTTGCTGAAAAATATGATTACTGAATCATTTCCCCACAATAGCTTATTAAAATTTGAATAGCTTAACTACAAACTTTAAAATGCCACACCCAGCTGGATTCCGTGGTGATCAATGGCCACTGTATGTATTTTATATAGGCTTACGTAACAGTTAGTTTGTTTTTGCTAATGCTTTTAGCAACCTATTAAGTTGTCAGTGTGTTATATGTTTGGTAGACATACAGTGCTAACAGAATGTATTTTAATTAACCTACACATTTAATGCATACACTAAACAAAAAAGTTGTAAGCTAAGACAATCAATTGTTTACCCCCATTTCCCCTTTCAGCTTAAATATTAAACACTAGGTACATGTCCATGTGTGAGAGTGAGAGAACTGTACTACATCTCCTGATTATCTAAAAGGCAACTTAATAGATCCTAAAAAGTGCCACAACCCTTCTTTATTGTACAGTAGCTGATCAAAATTTTGTAACCAATATCTAGATTAAAATTGAGGAAACACTCAGTTTTGTAAGAAAAATGTTGAAATGACGCTAATGCTTTGCGATGTTTAAATTGGGCTTTTCTAATGTTTTTTTTTTCTATTTCTTCACTGTCTAACTTGCACTTTCATGTTGTTTTAAACCAACTAAATAATTTGAATGAGTTTTCAAATTCCTACAGTTAATGTTGTCCATAGCATTTTAGAATGGCAAATTCATTCATTCATTCATTGTCTGTAATCACTTAGTTCAGGGTCGTGGTGCATCCGGAGCCTACCTGGAATCATTGGGCGCAAGGCGTGAACACATCATGGAAGGGGCGCCAGTCTTTCACAGGGTGAAGGGCAAATTATACCTAATTATATATTCTAAACTGAATGCTTATATATTTGTACTTTTTTCTAGGTAACCTTAAATTAACTGGACATGTAAGATCAGTAGCTTTAGTGCATCTAGAAGAGTAGAACTGCTGAAGCACTACAGATAGAAGCATGGACATGGGGGTCATAGCCAGTCAGTGCCATGTTTATACAGTGATTGCCCCTGTTCTTTCAAGTCATGGAACACTCTTAAGTCACATTTGTCTCATGCACATTGAGTCAGTAAACCTGGAGACAACTCTTAAATTTCAATGTCAAATTTGTAACACAGAAAAGCAGTATTTTTAAACACATTGGATTTCATCTAAGACGGCATGAAGTAGTAACTTGTGCGTTTCAAGACTGTGATTTTAATTAAGAAAAAATATTTCTCTTTAGTGTCTCTTTAATAATTCTATCAAGAAGTTCAAGTACAAATGGAGTGATAAGACAAATTGTCCACACAATGTTCCACTCTGCCTTTGTGGGTAATGGAAACCATAATATGCTATGTAAAGACAGTCACAATGCAAAAATATTCTCAGCAGCAAAATTACTGGGGCCACTATGGTTCTGGGATAAACTGTGTCTTAGATGTTGATACCCTTACAGACAGTTTCAAACAGTGCCCATAAATTCATATCAGGGGATCATATTTGTCATTATGGATAATTAAAGCAAATGAAATGCATCTAACCATGTTTTATAATGCCACAGTACAGGATCTTGTAAAGAGGAGTTTACATTTTTGATTTCTAATTCATGTTCTAAATTCCATCATTGAGTGATGTATATTAATTGGGGGAAAATGGCAAATATCCATTTTGTGTGACTATACTAATGTTGTGTGACTCTGATCAAAGGCAAATTCATGAGGATCACACCAGTTAATCTGTAACACATTTATCACAAATCTGGATGCTCACATCCCAAAGCTTCTGGACCTTTTGAAAGGTCTGCAGGAACAAAGAGTCAAGATCTACTCAAAGCATCTATCAAGCAAGTTTTAATAATAATTTTTTTAATTAATGTTTGGATATATATATGATACGAATTGTACTTTTCACATGGTTTGAGGTACTGGTATGAGGACAATGCTTATTGAGGTCTTTATTAAATGGCCTCTCACACCACTCTCACTGTTGCATGGTGTTGTTGTACAATGACTTGCCAAAGGTCATGGGATAGCTGATTGTAAATTGATTATGACGTGGTGTTATATGTAACCCCATTTCCAAAAAAAAAAAAAAAAAATGGGACACTGTGATAAATGTGCATAAAAACAGAATGCAATTATGTACAAATCATTTTGAGACATAATCATTGAATGGACTCAAGAACACTTTCTAAAACCATTGTCTGTGAATATAGTTAAACTCTACCATGCAAAAAGAAACCCGATATTATACCTTTTCTGGGCTCAAGTTCATTTAGGACACTTTTACACTTCACCTCAGTCCATCTTAAATGGTCTCCGTAAAAGGTGGAGGTGTTTCTGGATCCTGTTAATATCATCTTTGTATGGCAGAATTTTAACTTGCTTTTGTGGATGCAATGACCGGGTGTGTTTTGGCTTTGAAGAGACAATGGTTTTGGAAAGTGCTCGAGTACATTCAGTGCTTTTTAAGGCAGAGCTGTCTGAGGACCCAAAGATCACAGCCAGACAATACTGGTTTTCAGCCTTATGTCTTAGAGAATTCTCCATATTGTCAGAATCTTTTAATAAAAGTACGTACCATAGATGATGAAATCCACAAGTTCTTAACTATTTTATGATAAAAGTTATTCTTGAATTATTGCACTATTTGGCTGTATGTACAGGTCACATTTTATGACCACGACTTGTATCAATTTTCTTTGTGGACATTAGTAGTTCCACAGATCATATAGATGCACTTTGTAGAATATCAGACTGTGGTCTGTCTCTTCCTTTTGTATACTTTATTAACCCCATTTTACTCTGTTCTTCAATGGTCAGGACCCCCACAGAACCACCACAGATCAGGTATATTTGGGTGGTGGATCATTGTCAGCACTGTAGTGATCCTGATGTGGTGGTGGTGTTGTGTTGTTATATCTCCAGTAAAAGTAGATGTCCTCCCTTTAGACATCCACATGAGTAAAAGTAGTAAAGTATTTACCTCCGTATGTACGTTAATTATCAAAATGTAATTATCAAAAATAAACGTATAATGATTTATTACGCCTCTAATGTTCTGTTATTAGTTCTGTAACAAGACTCTTGATTAATCATTTTAGGTGAAATGAATTTTGTGCCATTAATCCTTAATAAAAACGTCTTTAATTAATCTGTTAAATATTAAAATTACCATAAGGCAGAAAACACTGGTGTACATGCTTAACACTTTTTTCATTTTGACCTTTGATTTGGTTTGTGTGCATAAAAACAGGTAAGAACAGATTTTGCATAACGTAGTGGACAGTGGCGGATGCTGGTCTTTCAAGGAGGGGAAGCTCAATTTCGGCCTACATCATAAAATGTGTCGGTTTATTTATACGTAAATACTACCCTCCGTTTCTTTTTAAGAAAATGATCCGTGACTCTGTCGTACCAACAAGGCGTCTTTTCCAGGGACTTGCCTAGTGTTCTCTCAATGGCCAGCAGAGCTAGGCTGCTTAAACGGCCTTGGTCCTTGTGAAGTGTGTCCGCCTGTGCTCCCACGGATCTTTACACCAAAGGATCGCTTATTTCGCTGTCAATCAAAAAGGGATTCAGCCTCAGACAGATCATCCAATCATCATGCAGAAGCTGAGCGTCCGGGCCAGCCGAGGCCAGCCCACTGCCCCATAGACCCCCAGAGACGCTGAGTGTCCGATGGGCGGGACAAAGCCCAGCATTTATCCAATGACTCGTCTTGTTTCACTGCACTTCGCTGCTTCGCTATTGAGCGTCCACACCATATAAATCACTGTGAAGCTGCGGGAGTGATTGAGAGGAAAGCCGCGTCTTTACTAGTGATAAGAAGCTGATTCTGAATAAAAGTTGAGCGCGTTGTAGTGCATATTTATTCAATGACATGTACACACAACAGTATATATTTGATCACTTATTTTTTTACATTTTAGGGGAAGCTGAGCTTCCCTTGCAGTCTTAGAGCAATCGCCACTGGTAGTGGAGTACATTATAAGATCATTGACTTGGAAATGTAGTGGAGTTTAAGTAAAATGTCACTCAAAATAGAAATACTTTAGTATTAGATACAGTATAGTATTTTTAAAATACAGTATAGAAATAAGTATTTATGTAACTAATTGCATTTATTAAGTTACTGTCCACCGCATGGGATATGCTTTATATATGTGTATATAATGTTAAGCTTATATGCTGTTTTGTTTGTGAATTTGCAGGACGTGAATAAAGATGACCTAAGTGACAGTTGTATTAATCATGTCCTGAAGATAATTGTATGCAGGCAGAGTGTCAGCAGTGAAGTTCTCACTGATGTTTTCATTGTAATTGAAGGCACAGAGGTGTTGGCAGACTGCAAAAGATTAGTAAAAGCCTGCACACTTTTAATTGGACTCATATATGCCCTACATCTAAGCTATCCATCCGAATTGAAGTACACTTTTGAAGTATGTTCTGTTTTTGCCCTCACTGTCTGAGCCATCACGATGGCAGAGCCAATCTCAAAACGGGAGATATTGCACAAATATTTCATGCGGATTACAAATTGTAGCACAATCGATAGTCACACTAAACCCCGGTGTTCTGTCGAGTTGTGCTACTGCATGGAAATGTGTGACTGTCGTGTACTTTCATTAGTACAGCAGCCTTAATAAAAGGTTGAATATTTGGATAGCAGTGGCGGATGCTGGTCTTTCAAGGAGGGGAAGCTCAATTTCGGTCTACATCATAAAATGTGTCGGTTTATTTATAAATAAATTCTACCCTCCGTTCCTTTTCAAGAAAATGATCTGTGACCCTGTCGTACCAACAAGGCGTCTTTTCCAGGGATTTGACTAGTGTCCTCTCAATGGCCAGCAGAGCTAGGCTGCTTAAACGGCCTTGGCCCATGTGAAGTGTGTCCGCCTGTGAGTGCTTTGTGACGGTGGAGGGGCTCAGCAGCACCCGCTGGACAGAAACTGCGATAGAAGTCAGAAAGAGTGATAGAAGTCAGTCTCCAAATACAAGCAGCTACAAAAAACCCCACCAGAAATAGAAGCTCAATTTGTCGCTAGTCGTTTTTAACAAAGAAAATGCCGCTAAGAGGATTAAGAAAATCTGGTTCAACTCAGAACACAATGTAAACGTAATGCTCCCATGGATCTTTACACCAAAGGATCGCTGATCCGCTCACTTCGCTGTCAATCAAAAAGGGATTCAGCCTCAGACAGATCATCCAATCATCATACAGAAGCTGAGCGTCCAGGCCAGCCGAGGCCAGCCCACTGCCCCATAGACGCTGTCAAGTCCCTGGAAAAGGCGCCTTGTTGGTACGACAGGGTCACAGATCATTTTCTTAAAAGGAACAGAGGGTAGAATTTACGTATAAATAAACCGACACATATTATGATGTAGGCCGAAATTGA
Source organism: Hoplias malabaricus (assembly GCF_029633855.1). Classification (NCBI taxonomy): domain Eukaryota; kingdom Metazoa; phylum Chordata; class Actinopteri; order Characiformes; family Erythrinidae; genus Hoplias; species Hoplias malabaricus. The sequence goes on along the minus strand of NC_089811.1, from coordinate 20,543,160 downwards.
GCTTCCCCTCCTTGAAAGACCAATATCCGTCACTGCATTGGAGGCAATGGGGACCACAGCTTTGTTTTTTATGTAGCCTAAGCCTGGCATCTACACTGGTAGATCTTTCATTTGTTCAGATTTCAAAAGGTGATCTTGTATGTAAAAATGTTGGCGACCACTGGGTTATGCATTTGTGCTTAAAAAAAAAAGCATGTTTTCTGAGGCGCTGTCCTGCTGGTGAATACTTGTTTGCTAGAAATCTGCCAATATGAAAAATGTTTTTATGTTCACATATTTACTAAATTAGTTTTATATGTTTGCTATTTTAACATTTTACTATACGTTACTTTAATTTGGTCGTTTATAAAAAAGTGTTATCTTCTGCTGTGCTAAAATAACTTGTTCTTAGATTGCATACTGAGCGAGTCTGGATTCAACGATCAGACTTCAAAACCTCTGTAAACTATTCAAAAAACTTTTGATTATTTGAACACTGCAGTGTTCCTACAGCTACATGAATAAGCGTTAATGTTCACATTAAAGGGATATAAATGAGTATTTATTGCATCTTTTTTTCAAGTTTTTCAGACTCAGTATATATATTTTTTTCATATACTTTTGTCAAACTTACAATTTTATTATAGTTACAGCACTTTTTTTTTAAGTGAAAAACTATAAAAATGCACTTTTTTATATTTGAAATTTGATGCACTGTTGGTCTATACTAAATATATTTAGTATATATTATATGCCATTCATGTGTTGAGTCTGTGAGACTAGTTCTATTTAAAAATAATTATTTGATTTTGTAAGTATTTGAATGTGTTTTTTAACTAATAGTATTTAAATATATAAAATAAAACCAGAATTATAATAGATAATTATTTTAGTAAAAATACATGATTGGGTTGAATTGAACAATGTTATTAAGTAATATTATATGCAGAAATTAAGTAAAGTTTACTAAAAGAAAGTTTTGATTGAAGTTCAGTTCACTTACGTAAACGAAGTAATGATAGAACTGGGCTGATAGGTTCAAGATTTCTAGTTTTAGACAGGACCCTGGCTGCAGCATTTTGAACTTGAGTTTACTTAAATTTTTGCTAGTGCATCCTGACAGTAGTTCATTACAGTCTAGCCTTGAAGTAATAAAGGTGTGTGTTGATTGAATGATAAATCCAGGTCAATTATGATGCCAAGAGTTTTGCTGCTGAACCAGGTATAATTGGAAAGTCAGTGAGATGTAAAATGAAATCTGATCATTTATTTCTTGCCACTTTTGGAACCAGAAGGAGAAAGTTATGCAACATCCAGCCTTTCACATCTTTTACACAGTCCTCTACTTTCTTTAATCTGTGTTTGTCATTGGGCTTGGCTGATGTATGCAATTGTGTGTCATCTTTGTTACTGGAAGTTAATGTCATGGTTTCTGTGCCTAACAGTAACATGAATAATGTAAATAATAATGGGCCTAAAATAGAGTCTTGCGGAATTCCAAATCTTAATTTAGAATAATTGGAAGATAAACAATGGGCGGCACGGTTGCGCAGCAGGTAATGTCGCAGTCACACAGCTCCGGGTGCTCCGGTTTCCTCCCACAGTCCAAAAACACACGTTTGGTAGGTGGATTGGCGACTCAAAATTGTCCGTAGGTGTGAGTGTCTGAGTGAATGTGTGTGTGTGTTTGTGTGTCTGTGTTGCCCTGTGAAGGACTGGCGCCCCCTCCAGGGTGTATTCCTGCCTTGCGCCCATTGATTCCAGGTAGGCTCTGGACCCACTGCAACCCTGAATTGGATAAGCAGTTACAGATAATGAATGAATGAATGGAAGATAAACAGTGTACCTTTACGAATTGATAACGTTCAGTTAAGTACGATTTGAAATATGACCTGTCCTTGTGATTCCAATCTTTTCTTGGAGAAAATTTTGTGGTCTATCGTATCGAAAGCTACGCTGAGGTCAAGTACAACCAACAGGGATACGTGGCCTTGATCAGAAGCAAGAAGAAGATAGATCATTTGTTATCTTGACTAGAGCTGTCTCTGTACTATGATGTGGCCTGAGTCCAGATTGGAATTTTTCATATATATGATTCTTATGTAGATATGAACTAAGTTGTTGGGATATGACTTTTTCTAAGATCTTACATATAAATGGTAGATTAAAAATTGGCCTGTAATTAGACAATATGCTAGCATTAAGATTTGGTTTCTTGATCAGAGGTTTAATAACTGCTAGTTTAAAAGCTGAGAGAAGCTAAGTTGCTGCCTTCAAAATAGTAGCGTAAGGAAATATCATTGATGATATTTCACATCACAAGGCCTCCAGATTGGTGTCGTCATTTCCGGCTGACAGTTCGCGCGCTGTTTGCTTGCTACTGTTTAGTACTGTTCCTAAGCTTTTTACTTAAAGTCTTTACTGTTAATACCTTGCTAACTTATCCTTGTTAGTTGTACTTAGTGTTAGTTGTACACTGTTAATACCACTACCATTTTATTGCTGTTTTCATATTAATAACTTCTCTCAATTAATAACTCCTTCTCTCCTGATTATGGCGACCGCAGAGGAACGATCTCTCTCCAGGCTCAGCACGGCGATCGAGCAGTTGGGCCACCGAAGTCAGCGTCTTCTGGAGAAGCAGACGAAGCTCCAGCGGTAGAAGACGAGGCTCGAGGCCGCCCGCGATGCCTCCTACCCGGCCGTTGGCACGCCAGCTCCTCCATCGTGGCGGCTCCCCGGGACGGCCATCTTCACTCCAGCTCCGAGCTGGGAGCGTCAGAGTGGGCATGGGAAACCGAGGTCGTCTCCCCCTCTACCGTAGCCAGTCTTCACCTCTACTAACCGGTTTGAGGTGCTCAGCTCCTGGCCCTCACCTGCACCGGCACCGAGAGCTAAACAGGGCGGTGTTCTTATCATCGGCGACCCTATAGTCAGATATTTAAGAGTCTCAGGCACAAAAAGTAATGCTACTGTGTCCTGTCTTCCAGGTGCTCGTGTCTTGGATGTTGCCAGGTGACTTCCCTCGATGCTGCGGCAGCGTGAGGACCTCGGCACCGTCGTTCTCCACGTGGGGACAAACGACACTTCCGCCCTACTTAGATAACACACTTCGATCAACTTTAGATAGTGTAGCACCACTTAAGAGTAAAAAGCTACGACAGAAAGAACTCGCTCCCTGGTATAATGAAGAAACACTCACCGTAAAACAAACCATAAGGAAATTAGAGCGGACATGGTGATCGACTAAACTGGAAGTATTTCACTGTGCCTGGAAAGACAGCCTTATCGATTATAGAAGGGCGCTCGTCAATGCACGTTCAGCACATCTGTCCTCACTGATTGAAAATAATAAACACAATCATAGAGCACTCTTTAATGTAATCTCTAAACTTACAAACAATCGGGCAGCTACTGATCCACAGATCCCAGCCATTCACACCAGCAATGCTTTAATGGACTTTTTTAACAATAAGATTGAAAATATTAGACAAACAATAAATACCATATTACTAAATCCAGCTTGTCTTTCATCTGGTGTGGATGATATAGAACAAAACATAGAAGAAAGACTAGAGGATTCTGACCCACTACCACAGCTAGAATTGGAGAAAATCATCTACTCGTCAAATTGTACGACCTGCACACTTGATGCAATACCAACAAAACTATTTAAAGTAGTATTACCGGTCATAATCAATCCCCTTTTAACAATCATAAATTCGTCCCTTAGACTGGGTCACACACCCAAAGCATTTAAACTAGCAGTTATTAAACCCCTGATCAAGAAACCGAATCTTGATCCTAGTGTACTATCCAATTACAGACCTATCTCTAACCTTCCCTTCATATCTAAGATCTTTCACTGAAAGTCTTTCTTTATCTAACTTAGAAAAAGTTGTGGCCCAACAACTTAGGTCATACTTGCATAAAAATAACATATATGAAAAATTTCAATCTGGTTTTAGGCCACACAATAGCACCGAAACGGCTTTAGTTAAGATAACAAACGACCTCCTTCTCGCCTCTGATCGAGGCTGCGTATCCATGCTAGTTCTACTCGACCTCAGTGCAGCTTTCGATACAATTGATCATACTATTCTGCTAGAAAGATTAAAAAACATGGTTGGAATAACAGGAACCGCCCTATCATGGTCTTACCTCACAGATCGCTACTAGTTTGTAAAAGTAAATAATGTTTCTTCTATTCATACAAAAATGAGATTTGGAATTCCCCAAGGCTCCATTCTAGGACCTTTACTATTCATATTATACATGCTGCCACTGGGCAGAGTTATTAGCAGGCATGGCATTACCTTCCACAGTTACGCAGATGACACAGTTATACATATCAGCCAAACCAGATGACAAACCAACACTAAAGAAAATGGAGGACTGTGTTAAAGAAGTGAAGCATTGGATGTCATACAGTTTCCTTCTGCTAAACAGCGACAAAACCGAGGTTCTCCTTCTAGGTCCAAAACCTGCTATAAATAAGGTATCAGACTTAATACATAATTTTGACTTCCCTGTTCTCCCTAGCTCATCAGCTAAAAATCTGGGTGTTATAATTGATTCAGATCTATCATTTAATCAGCATATAGGTAACATTACAAAAACAGCTTTTCTACATCTTTGGAACCTCGCTAAGTTAAGAAACTCCTTATCCCTCCCAGATGCGGAAAAATTAGTTCACGCTTTTATTACATCAAGATTAGATTATTGCAATGCACTTTTATCAGGATGCTCCAGCAGAAACTTGAGTAAACTCCAGCTAATTCAAAATGCTGCAGCCAGGGTCCTAACTAAAACTAGAAAATTTGATCATATCAGCCCAGTCTTATCGGCCCTTCACTGTCTTCCAGTTAAATTCCGTATTGATTACAAAATTCTTTTACTCACGTATAAATCCCTACACGGTCTCGCCCCTGAATACTTGCGAGAACTCATCGCGCACTATGACCCACCAAGATTGCTCAGATCTCAGGGCGCCTGCCTCTTACTAGTACCCAGAATTCATAAGACTTAAGCAGGGGGGAAAGCTTTCTCCTACAAAGCCCCTCAGCTCTGGAACAATCTTCCAGCTAGTCTTCGGGATGCAGGCACAGTCACTATGTTTAAGTCTAGGCTCAAAACACACTTGTTCAGTTTAGCCTTTGGCAACTAACCTCTGTCTAGTTTAAGGTTGTGGTTTCAGGAACTCATGGACATGGGGAATCAGGGTAAACCCGGATGATGTGCTCACAATTTCTCTTGTTTGGAGCGAAAGGAAGTCTTTGCCTGAGCTCCTTCTGGTTTCCCTCCTCCCAGTCTGTTACAGTCAGATCCGTCACTAAACTAATGAAAATATTCACATGCTCTTATTCTCTGCTGCACTCAACTAAACTAACTGCTTCCCTTTACTGTTTTCTGAGAAAATGGTGGCCCACTGATAGAAGATTGTTTGCTGGATTCTCCTGCGGCCCAGACCAGACCAGCTGCTCACCTTATTATTATTATTATGTAGCATAATGGCACTTCATTGGTGATCATTTAAAATTCAATCTATAGTTTGATCAGAGGAGGATGGGTCCCCTTTGTGAGTCTTGGTTCCTCCCAAGGTTTCTTCCTCCAGCCTCGAGGGAGTTTTTCCTTGCCACTGTCGCCTTCGGCTTGCTCGCATTGGGCTTTGATTTAAATGTTCTGTTCTGAAACTGTGAAGCTGCTTTGTGACAACGTCAGTTGTAAAAGGCGCTATATAAATAAATTTTATTTGATGATTTGATTTGATGATATAGGGTGCCGATAGTAACCTCCCAAGGCTATTAAGGACCAGACCTGCTAAGCTTCAAAGCCCCCACCAGACCAGGTGTACTGAGCAGTGGTGTACAGCAACGAAGTGAACTGAAGTAGTTCTAGTTTGGATGACTTTTTACTCTAACTCCACTACATTTCAAAATCAAATATATTACTTTTTACTCAACTACATTATGAAAATCTGCTGTTCCTTTTGGTTTATGTGCGAATAAACTGTAACATCTCCCTGCTCTGCACAGCTCTCTTTGTGACACATAGCAGCTCCACTGCACAGTTGCTGTGCTAAAACAAATGAAAATGTTTCTCTGCCTAAAACCAATAATACCAAAGCCAGACATTTTTTTATAAACTCTTGTGAGAGTTTCAGACTGTAATCACTTTCAGTTTTATAACTGTTATTCATTCATTCATTCACTATCTGTAACCGCTTATCCAGTTCAGGGTTGTGGTGGGTCCAGAGCCTACCTGGAATCATTGGCCACGAGGCAGGAACACACACTGCACACTCACACCTATGGAAACTTTTGAGTCGCCAATCCACCTACCAATGTGTGTTTTTAGACTGTGGGAGGAAACCGGAGTACCTGGAGGAAACCCACGCAGAAACAGGAAGAACACACCACATTCCTCACAGACAGTCACCCGGAGCGGGACTCGAACCCACAACGTCCAGGTCCCTGGAGCTGTGTGACTGCGACACTACCTGCTGCACCACTGTGCCGCCCTATAACTGTTATAAATTAACAAAATTTTTACAGTTTAGTATTTGAAAGACATGGTTTTCTTAGGATTTCAAAAATGTCCTTCTTTACTTCATGGACTTCTTTGGTTGCTGCCTTAATAAATTAGAGCCTAAGGTGAAAGCTTAGGGCCCAAGGCTGTCTAGGTAGTGACCATGCAAGGGCTCTTCAGAACTAGGCTTACTAAGCTTGAGACCAGACCAGACAATCTGTCTTTAGACTATCTGACTGTGCCTTTAGCTGCCTGTGGAAGTCTCTTTCACTGTCTCTAATAAATTTGGAATACTGAAAAGTCATGGGTTTCTTAGAATTTTGAATCATAAACTTATATGGTTGGTCTCTTTAATATAGCAGCTTAAGGAAAAATTATTGATGACCTAGGGTGTCTCTGTAGTCTCCGATCAGAGACCAGGACCAGACATTCTTAGCTTCGAAGCCCAAATCAGACCATCATGAAGATTTTTTGCAAATGATGATGACTGTATAATGTGCCAATTTAACACTAATTTATTGCTGCAGCCACATGTTGTCACTCAACCAGCTTGTTTGTTTTGTAATGCCACGACTGAGTTTACCAAACAAAACATTTTTCCTCACCTCTACCTCTGAAACTGTAACATCTACCCTGCAGTCTGTAAAGTTTCTCTTTTTTGTCTTCCAGTCCTCCATTGTCTCCACTATCTCACGCCTAAATGAACAGTGAAGCCCATAATTCGGATCAAAACCTTCCTTCTAACCTATAATGTTAAACATTAACACAATAAATTTACAATATCCATACCTCTCCTCTGCCTGCCTTGTGCATATTATTGGTCATATGGATTGCGTCCTAATGTAGCACCTACAAAAGCCAGAGAAGGCATTACGTGTAAGCAGCTATCTATCTTTTTAAAAACACTTTATTGCCTTTAGTAAATTACTCACATGAAGACTGTTCAGTTTTACCTTTCCACCTTAAATGCTGCAGTGGCAACACAGGTTTCTGAAGATGTGTTTTAGGCACTTTGAACGTAACTTTGTTGGCTTTTAAGGTAGAAGAAGCCAGGTTTATTTTTATGTGAACTGTTTGTATCTTCTGCACATAAACCGAAATGTATAAAACTCATCAAGAACTTAACATCTACTACAAGCTCCATGTAACATATGCACCATTTTAATGTGGAAAGGATAATTTGAGAACCTTAAGACCTCAATCTGGTGGATGTAGGTGGAGGTATTAGTTGCTTCTTTAAGTAGTTTTACAGTAAACACAAATATTACTGCCACAAATCAATATGTTGATGTATAAACTTGGAAGTACATGGCTGAGGCAAAAAAAAAAAAACTTGTTTCACCTAACACTAAAAAAGTTTATTTTGGAGGCTAACTTTGACAAGCTTCTATATAAAGGCATTCCACCTCTCCACCACAATTGGTTACTACCATACAAAATTTAAGCCTGTACCTAGGTGTAGACCATCTAATAATAAAAGTCTGTCAGTAGTTTTCTGTCAGCAGTTACAGGCTTAAAATTTTGCATGGTAGTAACCAATAGCATTGTGTGATTTTTTGTATTGTTGATTACCCCTGATTACAAAGGTTGTTGTGTGGTTTCAGTCTCCCATCCAAGGGCTTACCAAGACCAGACATGTCTAGCTTCAGAGCCCAAACTAGATTAGGCATTCTGAGAAAACTTCAGCTGAATATGTTATCTGCTGGCGATATAAATAACTTAGGGAACTCTCACACCTGCCGTTTCTCTCCTGTCAGCTTGAACTCTAGAGCAGTGCATGTAAACAGAGAACTGTTTAAAGTACAATAATATTACGACCATACCCTTGTATTTTCTCAGTTCTACTGATCATATGGGAGCATCTTAGCATAGTTCTGTGACAATCTGTAGTCCATCTGTTGCTCTGAATAGTTTGTTAGCTGCTTTTCACTCTGTCCTGAAGTGCTCAGGATCCTCATTCCAGTATAATCCAAGTGGTGGATCATTGTCAGTGCTTAATGATAGTGATGGTTTTGGTATGTTGTGCTGGTACAAGTGGGTCCGACACAGCAGTTCTGCTGGTTTTTGTAAAGCCCCCATCGTCACTGCTGGACTGAAATATCCAGCCAGCAGCATCATGTGTTACTTATGAATAACTAGAAGACAACCAACACAAACTCTGCAGCAACATATGAGCTACCGTTTTTGACATCACATCTACAATTTACATCTGCAGTGAGTGAACAGTGTTTTAAAAACTCCACCAGGCATGTATGTGTCTGATCCACTTGTACCAGCACAACACACACTAACATACCACCATGTCAGTGTTACTGCTTGAGTGAGTGTAGAAACAAGAAGGTGGTCATAGTATTATGACTTTACTGTATAGTAAACATCAGAGTTTTGTACATGAGCTGAATTTGGAAAATAATGAATTGCAAGTTTCTTTATTACTAAGCAATGTACAATGGAAGTTTCCTAACTGACTTGTGATCCTAGCTATACATAATAAACTACACAGTGCTTCACTACATAGCACAATATGAAAGAGGGAGTAGGCAGCCATTTCTGTTATAGCCATGCAATAGTCCAGAACACATGCCCTTCTTGTGTTTACTTTCATGCTCCTGCCCCAGTCAGTTCTGACCAATTGGCAGTGAGTACATTTTAACATGGTTTGCTGTGATGCATTGTGGTGTGCTTTGTTTTGTTTTTTTCCTGCGTGAAAAACAACCAAATCAAGCAAGTACTCCTCACGGTGGAACAAGAAATCCATTGGGTGGAGTCTGACCACATCTAACTCTGCCAACCTCCACCAATGTGAGCAGTTATGGTTAGGGTTGTACCTCCCGCTGAGAGGAGTCAATTTTGTTGTACCAACACTCAATGGTCATTGTGGTGGTATCTTTTTCAAACAATGGTCATTTTGGTGGTATCTTTTTCGATCACTGTGGTGGTACCCTCAATGGTACATATCTGTACCTTCATTTAGGGAACTTAATTGTGACGTATTTTATATTAATTATAAAATTTTAAGTTGTGTTTATTTCAGCCTGGAGGTTGTGGGTTAAATCCTGCTCCGGGTGACTGTCTGTCAGGAGTTTGGTGTGTTCTCCCTGTGTCCGTGTGGGTTTCCTCAGGGTGCTCCGGTTTCCTTCCACAGTCTTAAAACACATGTTGGTAGGGGGATTGGTGACTCAGAAGTGTTCACAGGTGTGAGTGTGTCGCCCTGTGAAGGACTCCAGGGTGTGTTCCTGCCTTGCTTGAACACAGTGATTCCGGGTACATTCCGGACTCACCGCAGCCCTGAACTGGATAAGCGGTAACAGACAATGAATGAATAAATGAATGAATGATTATATCAATAGCCCCATTTTATTATTTTGAGTGACAGCTAAAACACACAAACAGTACACCATAATGTTCTGTGAACAATGTCCTGTGACCACTGATGAAGGACTAGGGAATGACTAACACAAACTGTGCAGCAACAGATGAGCTGCTGGCAAAGTGGTTTAACAAGGTAGGTGTGTCTAACAAAGCAGTCAGTAAAATCACAGTGTTTAAAATCTCCAACAGTAAAACTAACAAACCACAACAGCTGTTCAGTGCTAGTGATGGCAAACTGTCCCAGCACCAAATAATGCCTGTGCTTTATATATATATATATATATATATATATATATACATATATTTAAAAAAAACTTAACGTTTTTAGTCTCCTGATTCTTCGTATGGGTACTGCCCAAGACGTCTCCATTATGCAAAGCTACACAACATGATGAGTCTGTTATTCAGGAGCTGTCCAGTAGATGGCGGAATAGATTATCGTATCTCACATTTAATTCTGATTCTCATCCTGTAAAGCCAGTCTTGAGGAAGTGAGTTTGTCAAAGTATCAAGATAGAGGCAATCTGAATAAATAATTTCTACACTAACATTTCTCTGTCAGACACTTGTTGTTACTAATGCATTATTCATATGTCAATTTCAAATGTACACACACACACACTGACTGCATTTGTTAACTTGAACCAAAAAGAAATGTTTTCTTAAATGTAAGCAAAATGTATGGCTAAATAAGACTGGTATTCTACATTTATATTATTTGTAGAAACCCATAGGATAATTCTAATAGCCTGTGGACAGGGGCCGTAAAATGTATTAGAAACTTTCAAGTGATTTTTATTTAAAATGATAAAACTTTCTTCATAGAATATTATTTTAAAATGTCTTATTTAATTTTACTTGTTTGGACAAAACAATTATTTTTACTGGTCCAAATAAATTTGACGTGCCACAGTAAAATTTTGCTGTGCCCCACTAAAACCAATAAGTGAAATTTATTCAGGATTTGCAGAGCAGAGCAGAACACTCAACAGAAACACGGACATTCATTAAAGACACTACATTTCCCACAAAGCCCCATTGTTTTTCCAAATGCTTTAGCAGTCATCGCTTTTGATCAGAGCCAGTTTACTACGTTTTCTTTGCACGGACATTAAAGACAATCAGCCTCTTTTATTTTTGTTATACCTTAATGAACGTATAACCTACCAAAAATGAATTTTACACCACTAAAGCAAGGTGTGACATTCCCTGCCCACAGAACATGGCATGTAGCTCCATACAACATAACTTCTCATGAGCATGTTCATTTTAAAATAATTTTAAAGTAATTTATGAACTCTCACTTTTTACGGTGTTCAACGTGTGTATGTCTAAACAAAGATTCTAGAAACACAGCTGTCACCCAAAGGATGCCAGTGCCACAACTGAATATGTCTAGCATATTATATATATATATATATATACAAAAATGCATTTTCTGTCTATTTATTTATTTATAGGTAAGTGTCAATTTTAAACTTTCAGTATATTTACATGTGATAAATAAAGTTCAATCAGTGTGTGTTTGTTTGTTTTTATATTAGCATTACTAAATTCAATAAATACCTGAAATAGAACAATAAAATATATGAATATAAATATATTACAGAATAACTAATCTGAAAAAAAGAGACTTATAACAATTTTCTGTAGCAGTAATATTAATTACAAAATGTGACAGTGAAAATATATTGAGAAGCTCCCATCATCACAGCTTAATCCTAACATCTCTATAGGGCTTCTGTAGAGGTTGTTGAGGATTTGAGGAGGCAGACCTGTTGATGGAAGAAAAGGCGCTAATGGGCTGAGATTTTCTTGTTGGCATGCTTTGCTGATGTTGAGACTAAGATTTCTGTCATGGCGTCCCTTTGACAGAGGGCAAACTCCACCTCTGTAAGCTGTCTCCATCTGTGATATGGCCTAGCATGGTGGGGTCATTAGCATGAGTTAGTGCAGAAGAAAAGTGCTAAAGCCGCTCTAGATTTTGGTACAATGAAATATATAATAATAATGCACCCGCATATGAAATTTCGAGCTAGAATGTCCCATGCAATTAAGAATAATAATAATATTAAGATTTTTTTCATTACTGCATTCGTTATAAATTCCATCAAGGAAAACACTGCAAAAGCATGCACATGGATTTGTTTTGTAGTTATAATAATATATTTGTATTCAAATGTATGTGTGAATTTTTGTTTAGATGATTTGAAAATGGTGATTTCAATGTTAGTGTGAATCGGGAATATAGTGTATATAGTCTAATGAATGCTTAAGTATTACATTTATTTCAAATAAATTGAAAACAGTTACCATAAAATGAATTTTTATTTGCAATTACATGTAAAGCTTTAAAAATTATTTGTAAACCTAATAAATGTGTCTGTAATAGGTATACCTTCATGAAAGTATGACATGGAACATGGTTGTGTTTCTGGCGGATCTGGTCAGTTCTTCACAGAGAGATATCTGTGGTTATTGACATTTAAGGAGTATCTTCCTTCATTTAGCAGTAGATCTGAATGATTCTGTCCCAAGGCAAGCAGTGAAATTGGATCTTCAGAGGGATGAGCCCATTGCCTACATTCATTTGATAAATTTTTCGCCTGTCAATCTCAGTCTGTCATGGATTACCTCAATTTAAGGTGCATAATTCTACAGCAGTGGTCCAAAAGCTAGAGTGTAGGAAAAAGAGGAGGAGTAGGAGCAGATGGCTCCTAATTGCCATGGGGTTAACAGGGAGTCCATTTTACGCCTCCCTCCAGGATTGGGTGTGTGGCTCTTATGTGAGTACAGGTGTGATTGTTTTCATTTGTGTTCTATTTTAATCACATGTTAATCTCATGTTCATGAAGACTTATATGTATAAAAAAAGAAACAATACATGTAAATGATTTTGGATAGAAAATATTGAACAATGGATACAGAAAATCATTAGTGTTGGACAAACATAAAAGTAAGAATTATCAGTTATAAGACACAATCCATTGCACACACACATACCGTATACACTATATTGCCAAACGTGTTAGCTTGTCTGCCTTCACACGCTGATGAACTTAAGTGACATCTCATTCTTACTCCATAGGGTCTAATATAATGTTGGCCCACCCTGTGCAACTATAACAGCTTCAGCTCTTCTGATAAGGCTTTTCACAATGTTTAGGGGTGTGTTTATTTATTTATTAATTTATTTTTATCATACTTCCAGGAACGCATTTTTGAGGTCAGACACGGATGTAGGACTAGAAGGCCTGGCTCACTGTCTCTGCTGTAATTCATCCCAAAGGTGTTCTAACATTTTCAGGTCAAGACTGTAAGGGTCAGTCAAGTTCCTCTATACCTCTATTCGACTCTATAGACTTTTTCAGTCAGATATTCATTCATTCATTTTCTGCAACCGCTTATCCAATCCAGGGTCACAGTGGGTCACGGAGCCTACCTGGAATCAAGGCGAGAACACACCTTCCTTCACACATTCTCGCAACAATGGACACTTTTGAACAGTATCCCTATTCAGATATAGATTCTGGTAATATGTAAAACTTATTTTACATTGTTATTTTTGTACATTTCAAATGTTTATGGTGTGTATGTTTGTGTGTGTGTGTGTGTGTGTGTGTGTGTGTGTGTGTGAGAGAGAGAGAGAAAGAGGCGCGTGTGTATGATTTCATAGTACTGTAAATATGAATTACTCTCAGCAACAGGTACGGTGAGCTCAGGAGCCAGAAAAGCCCATTCTTAACTGGATTTCCTTCAATGATTCTTATAAACTATACAAATTGTGATATGTGCACAATTATGTGTAATAGCTGACTTCATTAATAATGAGTGTCTACAGACTTTTGGATTTTAACTGTGTTTGCAAACAAGCAAATAAATATTCCACTTTATCACTGAAATTTGGTAGTGATTCTGTGAAGAGAAAATTATTTTGAAAACGTTTAATTTGTTAACGTTTTCTCTTCAATGATATTCTAACTTTTTTTGTGTTTTGAGGTGAAAGAAGCATATACTGGCTTTATCAAGTGCTCAAGAAGTGTTTGAGGTCCAAGAGGCTTTATTGTCATTTCAAGTATAAAAAGAGTACACAGTGAGACGAAACAACATTCCTCCAGGACCATGGTGTAACACAAAACATGAGTGCTATCTCATGTGTGCAACACTGTACAAGTTGTTATCTGTAGAAGATCTGCACAGCAGTGTTCATGGTAGCAGTCACAGAACAGTAATAGAGTACAGGAGATAGTGATTTCATAAGAGAAGTTTACATATTAGGATGTTCAATGTTGTGTAGAAAGGAAGAGTAAGAAATTTACTGTACATTCACCTACAATGTTCCAGTGATAAGGAGGTTGAAGCTGACATTGCAGTACACATAGTGTTTTAGGGAACAACTTCTTCCAGAAGCTGTAAGACTCGTAAAGTCCACCACCTAGCATAACCCAAACGCACTGCAATGACACTTTTTGAGGACACTTAGTCACTTTACTCACACTCGACAGTTTGTCTACACCTAGGACACTTTTTTACTGCTATTCATTCATTCATGCTACTTATGATCATATCGCTGCTACTTATTCAATTATTCAATTTCCTTACTTCCCACTTTTCATATTTATTTTTACCTTCTATATTCCATATTTATATTGTACATACCGGTATTTTTCTTTTTATATAAAAAAATTATATTCTTCTTTTTTATTTATTTATTTATTTTTTAATTTATTTATTTATTCAATATTGCTCTTTGGGTGAAACTGAGTCCTTGAGATCACAATTTCATTCCACCCCATGTACCACATTTAATGCGAATGACAAAGTTTACTTTAATCCTTGAAAGAGGCCTACATCGCAAAACCTGGCTTTTAAAAATGTTCCAAAACTTGAGAAGAATGCGTTAGTTTGCAAACATGACTAAAGCTCCCTGAGAAAGCTAAGCAGACCTTCTACTATCCCAGCAGCATCTGTGATGGATGAATCAAATATCATTGGAAATTGGAATAGGAAACATCTACAAATATTCTATTGTGATTGCGAGTTAAGCTGAGATCTGAGAACAAATGGGGCAGGTGCGGGAATTCTCCAATATGATCATCTCTCTCTCTCTCTCTCTCTCTCTCTCTCTCTCACACACACACACACACACACACACACACACACACACACATCTATGTGTGCATACACACTCACAGCAATCAGGATAAAAGCCCATCTGCTCAGAATTGTATGTTTAGAAATGTAATTATGGTTCATATTGCATATATATATATATATATATATATATATATATATATATATATATATATATATATATACACACACACACAGTACCAGTCAAATGTTTGGCTACATCTTCCCATAGTCATTGGTGGAATAGGGTTATTCACTGTATAGAACTGTGTACCATCCTTACCTCTGCACAACCCAAGGTCTCAAACACATTAGGAAAATGAGATGTTCTACAAATTAACTCTTGACGAGGCCACAGCTGTTTGCTGAAAACCATTCCAGGTGACGACCCCATGAAACAGAGTGCCAAGCATGTGCAAAGCTGTCATCAAAGCAAAGGTGGCTACTTTGAAGTATAAAATATGTTCTGGTTTGTTTAACTCTTTTTTTTTTACTACATAATTCCATATGTGTTCCTTCATAGGTTTAATGTGTTCCATATTCATTTACAATGAACCACACAGGGGGAGGCAGCTTTCAGTCACTATGCTGCCTCCCCTGAACCAGACTCCCAGAAGACATCAGATTTGCCCCTAATATTACTATCTTCAAATCTAGATTAAAGACCTTCCCATTCTCCTGTGTCTTTGAGTAGAGCTGCAATTAGTTTAAATTAGAGATGTATAGATATAGATATATTTATTTTATTTTTAGTGCTGTTTTAATAAATTTCCTTTCTTTTATTGCACTGTTTTTTCTTTTGTAATTTATTTTGTTTTAAATTCTACTTAAATAGCTTTTTAACCGTTTTTAGTTTTTTATATTATATACCTGTTTTAATTCTACTTTAATAGCTTTTTAATTGTTTGTACTTTAATTGCTTTTACATTGTTAATTCTTCTTATGTAATTTTTCTGTATTGCTCTGTAAAGCACTTTGAATTGCCACTGTGTACAAAAAGTGCTCTATAAATAAACTTTCCATGCCTTGACTTGCCTTACAATGTAGAAAATAATAAAAACAATGAAAAACAATTGAATGAGAAGATGTCCAAATTTTGACTGGTACTGTACATTCACAATATGTGGAAAATGGCCCAAAATAAAGGAAGCCCTCCCTGAGTGGGCATATCCAAACATTTGACTAGTACAGCATTGTAGCATTTAGTTTGTAATGAGTAAGTTAAGTTAAGCGATAGAAACCTTCACCAACCTATTCCACCTCCGCCAGCATCTTCGTCTGAAGGTAAATACATTTAACAGAATCGGTTTATTTTTTTACATTCTCTATTATTATGTATTTTTTTATATATACATTATTTGTTATTTATAAAGGACATTTTTCTTATTTAAAAACATGTAACAAAAGAAAATTAGTTTGGTTTTGGGGGTGCTGGATAATAGCATTTCAGTTCATTTTAAAGGGGAAATTTAATTTGATATATGAGCAAACTGAGTTACAATCTCAGTATATATATATATATATATATATATATATATATATATATATATATATATATATATATATAGTCTTTATTTTTTTGAGTATATGATTAATCCACAAAAATATTGGTGAAGTCATAGGCTGATGTTGGATGTGTTTAATATTATGTGCATATAAACTGGTCAGGCATATCATAAAGATTGCCTCCTTGTTTCTACATTTATTGTGCATTTTATCAGCTCCACTGGCACTTTGTGGTTACACACTGTAGTCCATTTGTTCTTCTGCATACGTTGCTGGTCCCCATTTACCCTGTTCTTTAATGATAAGGACTTCTATACAGTAATTTTTAAAAATGCTATATAAACATGGCATTGTGATATGTTGATTCTCTTGAAGTTTTATTTTTACAGATTGAAGTACAAAGATGTCCAAAGTTTTCACTGAACAACTTGATTGTGTTTTCTAAATATAAACAAATAAAGAAGAATCTGACACCTGCAACATACTCTTTTTTTACTAAATAAGATTTAAGAATTATAATCATACAAAAAATAATATGTAGAATATCTTATGCCAATCCATTAGAGCTTCACATAGGGCCCACCACACAGGTGACTATAAAACTTAAAAGGAGCATTCCCCAAAAGCACTGTCTTACTAATTACTCATAATTTTTCAGTGCAAGACTGCAAAAAGTGAGGTCTTACACCATATACAGTTCATTGTATCATGAAAAAATTCAGGTAATGAGGACATGTATGTGAAAATGCCAAAGGTGGAAACTGCTGCTGAATGTGTATGACCGAAGAGCCCTAGGTGGCATTGTTGTAAAAATAAATAAAAATCATGCTACTCTGATGGACATAGCCAAATGGGCTCTGGAGTGAGTACGTTGGAAAACATTGTCACTTAACACTTAATGCCACTGCATCAAGAAATGCAATCTGACATTGTAGTATACAAAGTGGAATCCATTAAGTTAATTTTTCATAGTAACAAAGTTCTCTGAGCTTGAAGTCACCTGAGATGGACAGAGAGACCGTGGAAATGTGTTCTGTGGTCAGACGAATGCCAGCTTGTTTTTTGGAAAAATGGATTTCGAACTCTTCATGCCAAGGTTGAAAAGACCATCCAGACTCTTACTATTGACAAGTTTTATGAAATTACAAGACACTGCTGTTAAAGGAACACTATGTGGTATTTTTACACTAAAATTACAGCTTAAATATCATTGTGGTGTGTCCCTGACCGGTAATAGGGAGAGTAGAGCTTCTGCCATTGCTACTCCAAGCATAACACTGCAGAGACTTCTCTATGTAACTTTTGGAGGAGAGTAGAAAACAACCACCCCTCCCCCCCTTTATCTAGTGTTCTTTTAACATCTGACCTAATGTGCATTGAGGTTGACACATTTATTGGCATCAAATTGGCATTTCAAAGAACTTGCGTTTTACCAATTTGCAAACCAGGTCTACGCCATGCTTGGGATATGACTTATTTTTTAATTTTATTATTATTACAAATTTTTTGGGGAGGGGGTGTGGGTATTGAGGCAAATGATTTTTAAATGTATAAATCATGTTGTGAAAAAGTACTTACATTCAGATTATTCTCTCTTTCCGTAGTCCTAAGGCTAAAGGAGCTATGACAGAGGCCCTATTTTCCCAATTACAAGTCAGTGAAGCATCACCATGGTTTTGAAGCTGTAGTTCTAATGTCTTAATGAAATTTCTGTGATGTGATATGAAAAAAAAGTGTTGTTCATTGTTATCAGTGCTCTTAACATTTAGGTTAATTGTTTTATGCTAATGACTCAAATGTGTCCATAGGTGAGAATGTGTGAGTGTGTGTCACCCTGTGAAGGACTTGTGCCCCCTCCAGGGGACCCAGAGATTCCGGGTAGGGTGTGGATCCTCTGCGACCCTGAACAGTATAAGCGGTTACAGACAACAAATGAATGAATGAATGACTGTTTCATGCCAATGCTGTACAGTGCATTACAGACAAAACTCACTAATGTCAGAGAAAACAGTTTAGATGAGTAAGACATGCCTTTAGTGTATTTTTTATTCCCCCACATGAAACCAAGGGTGTGTGCGTGTGTAAAAGCGGTGTGTGAAAATGCTCTATATACTACAAATTGTGTCTGGCAAAATCATAATATGTAAGCAGATGCTGAGTAGGTGACCAAGCAATATCTGTCTATTAAGAAATCTAATGGCACAATTACAGTCAGTTGCTTGAGTGACAAGTTGATTTTCTGGAGGAAGCAGCTTTTGTTCTGTAAGTAGCTGTTGATGCCTATGATTGTATTTATATGGGAGTAGCTAAAGCCCTCTTACATGACAAATACCAAGATGTATCTTGACAGGTTTTGGATGAAGTGGCATGGCAGTGTTCCTGGAGCTTGGGCAGGATTGTGGGAGATATTTCTGCGTGCCATGTCTTTGCTCCCATATGAATACACGCCGAGTGCTGGCTCAGGTGGTGCAACGGTGCCTCAGATTGTCAATTTAAAGAAGAATGCCTTGGAAATGGCAAGAGGAATGCACCGGAAATGGGACTGGGTGTGAATTCCAAAAGAGACGGAGCTCTGTATAATGCTGTTCTCTCCTGTATCAAACTAATAAATTACAGTCCATCTCTCTAAAAATGGAGAGAGAGTGTTCTAGACACCCAGATGTGACCCAAGGTTACCTAGCAACAGGTACTAGTGAGAAAGGGAGAGGCCTCTATATATAAATGCAGGGTCATAGTCTATTTGACAGAATAATATTGATTTTGAACAAGTGAATGTAGTATGATATTTGCAGGGATCATACATTAAAAAGTTACTGGTGTATTCATTCAGTGTAACACTTTGCTCACTTTGACAATGCTAAGTGTGCAAATCATGCTCACCCTATATCTAATTGAAAAAAAGTACAAAGAAAACATTTAAAGCTTTGTTACATACAGAACGTGTAATAAAAAGAACAGGTTTTCATTTGATGCTGGTACCATATTCCAAAAGCCTAGGACAGGGGTCCCTGTATTCATCACTTCTTATTATTTATATTTGGGAACTGAGGAGACAAATGGTTTTAGATTTGAAACTGAAATGTTTTCCCATACTTGCTTGATATATAATATTTTAGCGTGTTTTTTTTTTTTTTGGCGACTATCTGTGAGGAGTTTAGTGTGTTCTCCCTGTGACCATGTGGATTCCTTCCGGGTGATCCAGTTTACTCCCACAGTCTAGAAATGCACATTAGGTGGATTGGCTACTCATATGGGTCCATATATGTGAATGAATGCATCAACGTGTGACCCACTGCAATGCCGATCTGGATAAGTGACTTAAGAAAATTTATCCAGAGATACCCCCACACCGTAACTGCTGCTGCTCAGCCCTAACTTCTTTAATTCATGGCTTGTGGTCTTGTCCAGAATTGCACAGGAACTGGTCAGAGATTTTCTTAACCACATCAGAGGGTTGGACATTACAGCACTGTTCAGAACTGTGCCCTATTTTAGAAGCAATTTCAAAACTTTAGTCCAGTTTTACTGCATTACTGGCCTTTTTTTGGCCAGAAACCTTATAGTGATCAAGTAGAAATGGCCTACAACCAACTTCCCCAACCAACTCATTCTCTTTGGATAATAAATACACTTTACCATGTTATAAAGGCCTAAATGAATTGTATGGATTAAATTGGTATTTCTGTTGGCATGCAGTATTTAAGTGAATGTGTTACAATAGTTTTAACATGGTTTATTTAAGTGGAAGAACTTGGAAGTATTAGTAATTATTTACAACTTTGAAATATTAACAGGTTAAAAGTAGGGCTGGACAATATGGCCAAAATTTATCCAAGATCATCAAAGAACGAACAAACATGACATCACCGTCAAACATAAACCTATTGGCTTTGTCAATATTCATATTTTAAAACTAAATTTTAAATTTAGTGCGTTGAACTGATGACAGTGCCCTGTAATGAACATCAGTCAGTGACAGAAATTGTAAATAATATACAGTAAAATATTGAAAATGTTTTAAAAAAACATATCATTGTTATTAAAACATTTTATATTGCACCTGCCAACATGTGTTTTTGGACCATGGGAGGAAACCCACACAGACACAGGGAGAACACACCACACTCCTCACAGACAGTCACCCGGAGGAAACCCACGCAGACACAGGGAGAACACACCAAACTCCTCACAGACAGTCACCCGGAGGAAACCCACACAGACACAGGGAGAACACACCACACTCCTCACAGACAGTCACCCGGAGGAAACCCACACAGACACAGGGAGAACACACCACACTCCTCACAGTCACCCAGAACGGGACTTGAACCCACAACTTCCAGGTCCCTGGAGCTGTGTGAGTGTGACACTACCTGCTGCGCCACCGTGCCGCCAAACCCGTTCTTATTTTATTATATTCTTATTTTATTTATTTATTTATTTTTTTTAAGCTTGATCAATAGTGGGTCATTTTTGCCTTGCTTCATTACACGTTCTGATATGTACTTGGATGTTTGAGAAAAACAAAAAAGAAGATTAATTAAATAAAATGTAGAAGACTTTTTAAATGAATTATACAAGTCTTCCCTTGCCTATTTGATATAATTGACTAAAAATAGCTCAGTGGTCACTGCAGCTCACCATGTTGATTTTGTGGCATATTTAGGCTCATTATCATAGTGAAATGTCCACCTGAGCCCAAGGCACAGCTTCCAAGCCCGTTTTGGCTTTGATGTCCGAAGTGGACATACACTCATTAGGTGCTACCCCTGCTGAAAATAAAGGAATCACCACATTTAGAGGATTTTCACCAAACTTGTTTATTTAAGAGCAAGTTAAAAAATCACAGATCATCCCATCATCATGCAGAAGCTGAGCGTCCAGGCCAGCCGAGGCCAGCCCACTGCCCCATAGACCCCCAGAGATAAAGCCCAGCATTTATCCAATGGCTAGTCTCGTTTCGCCGCCCTTCGCTGCTTCGCTATTGAACTCTGTGGACGCTCAGCGTCCTCACTGTTTATAGCACCGTGAAACTGCGGGAAAGCCGCGTCTTTATCAGTGATAAGAAGCTGATTCTGAACAAATGTTGAGCGCGTTGTAGTGCATATTTATTCAATGACATGTACACAACAGAATATATTTGATCACTTATTTTTTGACATTTTAGGGGAAGCTGAGCTTCCCTTGCAGTCTTAGAGCAATCGCCTCTGCTTGACAGTCAGTGAACTGGTGTACACTGGCATTTTGGACGCTCTCTTTGTTTCATCAACAGAAAATGGTTTGGTGATGAAATCCAATTTCAGGAGGATAATGCGTCTTGCAACAGTGCAAAGAGTGTCAAAGCTTTTCTTCAGGAGAGGCATCTCAACTAATGACTTAGCCAGCAAAGAATCCCAGTCTCTATATTATTACAGATCATGACAAAGCTCACACAAAATATATTGAAAAGAACGTATTCATTTCATGTTTTGAAGTATGTTTCATGTAGCCAGAATATTTATGTATATTTAGCTAAGCCAAAATGTCTGTGATTTGTTTAATTGTTATGAAGGAAAAAAATCTGATTTCTTTATATTTGCCAGGTGGACTGTCTAATAATCTAACACCAGATCCATGTTTACCTTCAGAACAGCCTATCATCACAGACTTGCTATTTTCAGCAATTTCAGGCTGATGCGGGTTCTGTAGAGTTTTTGGTCACACTCCCATGACTTGATGTCCATGCTGTGCTCAGGGAACCAGCTTCAGGTGATACATACTTTGTGCCCGGGTTTGTTATCCAGTTTGAAAACTTAGACGACAGACTTAAAGGGATATTCACCAGTCAGCCACAACATTAGGACAACCTCCTTGTTACTACCCTCACTCTCCATTCTCTCAGCTGAACTGAAGATACGGGAGCACTCTGAAGTTCTACAATTACAGACTGGAGTCCAGCCATTGCCCTACATACTTTATTAACCCTCTTTCATCCTTTTCATCAATAGTCAGACCACCAGAGTGCAGGTATACTGTGGCTGGTTCACAGCACTGCAGTGACACTGATGTGGTGCTTGTGTGTTAGTGTGTGTATTACATTGGTACAAGTGGATCAGACACAGCAGTCCTGGTGGAGTTTTTAAACCCTGTGTCCACTCACTGTCCACTCACTTACATTTTTGGTCCCCCTGACCAAAGTCAGAGATCAAAGCTTGCTGCATGTTTTGTGTTGGTCATCCTCTGGACCTTTAACTGTGTTCACTCAACACTGCCTGCAGGACAATGTTGGGTGGATATTTTTGTGGAAAAGTGTTTGAAGAGCCAATGCTTCAACATCTTGAGACACTGAGAGTCAATGCTTCAACATCTTGGGCACTCAGTTCTCCCCTGAACTACTTATAGTATTGAAATTATTCCTCATATTACTTATACTGCTGCAATTACAATGAGACATCAAGCTTAGATTATGTCAGTGATAACCACATTTACAGTTTCAGTGTAAGTAGAAATAACTGTTTTACCAGGAAACCATCTGAATTTCTATGTAAGTGGAATTTGAATAACAAATAGTGTAGTCAGAGCAACGAAGGTGATATTCATTACTGTAATATAAAATTATTATTATTTTTTAATCCAGAAGATATTCCCTCACCATTTGCTAGCTCTTCATTCTGTTTGTGCACGGGACACTGGTTTAATGTGTTTAGGAACCTCCTGGTGTCAGTAAATGGGTAAAAAAACAAAGTGGTTCTGTCAGTTATGCTACAATAATAAACAACTCAAGTTACAAATGCTTTTCTGTGATAATTCAAACAGTGAAAAACTTACAGACAAGTTAAACTTGAACAAGTTTTTCTCCTCAAACATACTGTTCAACCTTAAAAGATGCCAAACTTCTGAACGTGAACAAATCTTAAAAAGAGAACAGTGTTTCCCCATAATCATAGATTGAACATAGTTCCCTGTAAATATTAGCAACACTAATCCTAAACCCAATACCAAGTGGAACTCTATGCCCTGTGGTCTCCCACAAAGTTTACAATTTCGTGACATCAACAACATGAAGAGCTACAGGTCAAAAGATCTTGAGGATTCATTGATTAAATGCATGCATTTGCAGCAGATCTATATTTATAGTTTTAATTAGCAGCATAATGAATCTCAGTGAGATGCTCAGTTATTAAACAAATGTATTCACATCATAATGAATTTTTGCCATTTTGCTTAGAAAGCTGTAAATAAAACTGTTAACTGCTTGCATTATGGTTTATAAGCCTCTGTTAAGCCAGCATTTCTGTTGAGTAAGCGTGCATAGAGGGTGCCTTTGAGGGTCTTTGTATTGGCAAGTGAGAAAAGGGACACATTTCAGCCTCACAGCTCCCATGCACACATGCAGTTGTGGACAGCCAGGCTGCGAGTGTGGCATTTGAGAGACTGTGAGAGAGGACTGTGTTAATTTTAATGGTAATTTAGAGTTTTTTTCTTCTTTTGCGTTTTCTAGCAAGTAATTTATATTAGATGTGTCTAAATGAACAAACTAAAAAACAAAAATGTGGATGGAAACCCAGCCTGTGTTGTTTTCTGAATAAGGTTTACACATGTTCTTATGCTCACGAGGGAATTAGCATTTTCATGCCCTGACATGCTATAATCCATCCTTGTCTCCATCTCTCTCTATCTCTATCTCTGTCTCTCTCTCTTCCTCTTCCTCTATATTCTATGATCAGCTAATTTACTCATCACCTCTTTCCCTGTGTGTATAATTGCAGGAATGATCACCACGGTGACCTGGACTCATCAAGGCCTCAGAGACCAAAAGAAAACAGAAAACACACACACACACACATCAGATTGCAGCATGTTTTGGAGAAACTGAGGTTCCTCCCCCAGGACATTAACAGGAAACCAAGATTTCATTATGTGCTGCTTTACTTGAATTATATTACACCACATATATTTAGAAATTAATCATTTTATAGTCCATGAGTGAAGCAACAGTCACGAAGAGGACAGGATCTAAGAGATGGTTTCTTATGAGATCCTAAAAACTAGAACAAATAGTTCAGAAAATCAGTCAAGAAACATTGGAACACTAACTGACGTATATGGTGATGTCCTGACCTGGAAACCTAGAAAAATAAAACCAAATTAAAATCCATTAGACTCTCGATAAACATACTTTATATATAAATATACTTTATATATATGCGTAAAAACAATTAAAATGCTCCAGCACTACTGCTGTGTCTGATCCACTCAAACCACATATCAGTGTCATTACAGTGCTCAGGAATGATCTACCACCCAAATAATACCTGCTCTGTAGTGGGTGCTGATCATTGAAGAAAAGGATAGGGGGACTTGCAGATTATGCAGAGCAACATCTTTTTAACTTGACCTTTCATAGATTTGACCCCACTCATTTTATGATTTATTTAATTAAATTGATGATGAAATTTAAAAAATGTGGATTGTTTTTCAAGTTTGACCGGGAGCTCTTAAGCTACACCTCCATCCTATAACCATGCTATCCTTGTCTGTATCTGTAGAACTCCAAAGTGAACCTGCTGAATATGGTCAGTGGAGATACAATGGACACTGAGTGTTTCCTGAAATGTGCATTCTCCTGGGAGAAACTGAATTAACTTCACTCATGTGTGTACATAAATTAAACACACTAAAATAAAAATATAATCAAACATCAGCAGTTATACAGTGAATTTCAATGTGGCCCAGGCCCCCAGAGAATCCCTGCACCTCTCACCTGGTGAGGTAATGAGCCGGGGATGATTCTAGAGCTTCAGATCCAGGAGATGGAAGTTGGAGAAAATATTACAGCTGCACAGTCTGAGGCTGGGCTGCAGCCACATTAACGTACCTATAGGTGCAAGCTAAGTCAGAAACACCAGGCAAAAGTGTGCTGATGGATATAAGGTCTGAGTTGAGGACAGGCAGTGGAGGAAGTGGTGAATCTCCTGGTAGTCTCCTCTGGTCAATCTCCTGGTAAGAATAGTTAGGAGCCCATGAAAACTTCAGTGTAGGGGCAGCTCCAAGTGGTGTCTGAAGCGTGGAGCAGGAGCTCGAGAGTCATTCATCCACAGTCACAGTTTTGTGTTCTAAAATGACAAAGACAAAAAAGAAAACACAACTGTGGACCAATTTCTCTGTGTTTTGAATAGGAGAGAATAGACTGTTTGTCCTACAAAGAGAACTTGATGTAATGTGTTAACATGTCAAGAGCATTTCCTCAGTTTTGTTATTTCACCTGAGAGCTGCAGCAGAACCTCCGTCTTTCTTCTCTGTGTTTATATATGTGTGCAAGACAGCGCTCTGTTCGTCCTTCTATTGGTCATGGAACATGCTGTAAGCTATGTGACACTAGACGAAAAGATCCCAAACATTCTAATATGCTAGGCTTTTTGTCATGGTGTCTTGGGGCATCTTAATCTTTGATTATGTCAAACTACACGACCATAACTCGCCCCCAATGCTCATATTCGGTTCAGACACTGTACATTTGTCAGATACAGCAATATTGTGTCAAAATCGGGCTAAATTCGTGTAGTCTGATCCTGGCATAAGCCTTCTGATGCTCAAACATGAAGTTTTTCTGCAATGCAGTTTTTACAGTTGAGTAGAAAAAAGTACCCTCGCAATATTTGGAAAAATATTTCTTATCTGTGTTTGCAGCTATAACATACTTTGACCACGAGTCCTCCTGTTAGCCACATATCCTGCTAGATTCTGCATTCAAGCCCCATTTTTTCCACCTTCATTTGGTATTCGTGGAGTGTAGTCTGTGTTGCTTTGAATGTTCATATATATATATAGTTCTTTATTCACATAGCATGCTAACCTGAATAATTATTAAGCAACGCCATGCACTTCCTGTGCCAGTGGGGTCGTAATTAACCTTTTATCCTGCAGTGCAAACAAACAATTTGGATGCTCCACTGAACTGAAATAGGAATAACAGAGCCTCTGTTGTTGTTACTCCAGGCTCAGTACTTCAGAAACTGAGCTATGTAATTTTTGGAGGATGGTAGTGAGGTTTTTGTCGTATTGTCAAGATGCAACAATTTTTAGTAACAGATTTACCGTTAACTTAATTCTTACGGTCGTTTTATTCCTGTATGTGTTTACACTGGATATAAAGACATACAGAGACAATAAAGAAAGGACTGGGGGAGAAAGAGAGGAAGAGAAAAACTCATTTAAAAGAAGAATCATTCATTATGGTCCTGTCACTTTTCATTAGGAAGGGACTGTGGGGGTCTGCAAGAGACCTGGGGGAGGGTTTTTTTCCTAGAAAAGAGAGAAAGAGCGAGGTAACAGCAGTAAGAGTTAGAAACACCTAGGTTAAGAATGAAATAGTGAGAATTGCAGACAGAGAAGATGGAGACACATCAAAAGAGATAGAGGGCGAGAGATACAGAGAATGATAAGGAGAGGACACAAGACAGTAGGCAGAAAGAGAGAGGGACAATAAGAATAAAAAAGGGGAGGAGTGAGAAATAATATATAGGAATTAAAAGAAAAATAAAGAGAAAACTGGAGAAAAGACAGATAAGAGCAAGGGGGATCATGAAAGAGACATAGGGGAAGAGAGTAAAAGACAGAGAAAGAAGGTAATGGAGAGAGAGAGAGAGAGAGAGAGAGAGAGAGAGAGAGAGAGAGAGAGATTGGTGTTATTGTCAGGTGTAACCGTCAGTCCTCTTCAGGCCAAACACCAGACCCACATACTCGTGTCTACTTTACTCATGTCAAACACATGCACATGGACACACACACACGGGGGTGACAGACACGATGAAAATGATATATGATGTGAATTATAGTTAGGGAGTAGCACTGATAGAGTGGGTACTATGGTTACACTCACAGCACCACAGCCACCAGTAGCGAGTGATAACTGTACAATCACTGGTTTTAAATCATTTTCACTTGGTTCTGTTTCTTCTCTCTGCTTGTTTTGAAAGTTTGCAGATTTAGTTCATGGTTAATGATGGTTATTGATTGATTTATCAGGACTCCTGCAGCCACCAGATTCAGTACAATCTCTTTATTCCCCAAACTCCATCTGAGAGGAGAACTTTGGCCAAAGAGCTCATTCCAGATACACACACACACACACACACATTAAGCATTAGAAATTGAGAGGACCACCAAAATGTCATCACAATACCAAATGTGAGAGTTATATCCTTCTTATTCGCTCAAATGTATAACACACTGACAGAGAGAGATATACAGCACTCTAGAAATCCCAGATTTTATATTGTTAGGGTTTCAGAATTAGTCTGTAATATAATGACTTATATAATGTAACTTACATCTGAGTACATTAGAACTGCACTTTATGATTATACTTATTACTCTGATTGATTTCGATGTCAATTAAAATGACTGATTTTCCACGTTATGGTGTCGTGTTGTATGTGTTAAATTTTATTGGGATGTGCGCAATGTGGCACCAACAGTCCTACTGAGGATATTTTTCACGTGTGCAAGATTACTCTTTAAAATGGTTCTGGAGGCACCAGTGGCAGAAGCTGAAAGAATATAAATGGTCACCAGCCAAACCGTAGGGATGAATGTGACTGTATAAAATGGATTGGGTGGAGGTACTAAGGCAAGTACTAAGACAAAGTGGAGTGACACCATTGCTGGCTCTGAGGAAGCAGAGCATTATTGTATGTCATTCTGCAGCTTCAAAAATCAAGTGTGTAAAATGTACATCTTTACAATCTGCCTCAGTTATAACTCAAATAATGAAACAGAACTAAGCATACATTTAATTGCCCATATATTTCTTTCAACGTCATTCCTGGCAGAGCTTAACTGTATCATGGTGTAGTATTTGAAAATCTCAGCCCAATGCATTTTAACCAATCACATTAATACTCACCTTTTGGCTGGTAGCCAGGTGCATTCTTTCTGCCTCTAAGGCAGTGCTGCCTCCAGAAACATTGTGAGGAGTGATTTTGCATATGTGTATATTTTTCACCAGCTGTCACTGTAAATGCATGCCAAACCCTGTTATTGGAGAGACTCAGGCGAGGGGTTGGGATATTCCAAATTGCCTGCACTTCATGTATTTGTAAGAAGCAGCACAAAATCAAAACATTTTATTTTGTCCCATGTTTTCTGAAATTGGTAGTCAACGATAACTGACTGAATTGTCTTATTTCATAGATAAGGGTTTGGTAAGAACTCGAGCAAACACGTGCAAGTCAATTGAAATGTATTCTAAACATTATCACTCACACAAAACTACAACTTTTTATCATACAAAACTAAATAAAGTGAAAAATCGCATGCATTATGTATGTGTTCATGCTTCTAGGGGAGCACCGGCCAGCATTCAGACCAGCAGCCAGATTTCTGTATGCAAACACGGATCAGCGCTTTCCTGCTGTTCCTCTGAATAATGTGATAGCAATTTTTATCATCACAATTATGAACATTTTAAGTCATATGCCAAAGCTAGACCATCTAGAACCCCTCCTCAAAAAATGAGACAGCAGATTTAGAATGGCAGAGGAGAGAAAAACAAAGGAGCAAAGCATGTTAGAGCAAAACAGATGGTCTTTAAACTCAATGGAGACCCCAAGGGAAAGAAAGAGACCATATAGAGCCACCTCTGATGTGTGTGTGTGTGTGAGAGAGAGAGAGCGAGAGAGAGAGAGAGAGAGAGAGAGAGAGAGAGAGAGGGAGAATGAGTGCTTGGTCCATATATATCTTTTTTGCCACATACTATTACTTACAGTATTTTAAGAGAGAGGGGGTGTTATTTACACCTCAGGTGTTGTTTAAGAGAAATCACTGACCAGTAGGTCCCCGTTCTGTCCAGGGTGTGTTCATGCCTTTCTATCAATGATTGTCCCTCTAAAATTACAATATAACACTCCACAACAATAACACCTTCACACACATGATCACTGTCTGAGAGAAAACTTTACTCCATCATTTCAACATAGCTTCACATTGTGTAAAAATTCATGATGAATGAGCCAATAGAAAATGCTCTAAAATCAGTTTACATTGACTTTAGGGCTGTCCCAAATTAGATTTGTAGGGCTTCTGTGCTTTGGCTGCAACATTCTGCGACTATATGAATAAGTGTGGGTTTGCCCTTTATCCTTGCTCGCTAAGTCGTTAATACATGGGTGAACCAGAGCTTTGCAGTGGTGGTCTATTTACAAAACTTTGGCATTGCATGTATATTTTTTCCTTTGTAAAAATAGACAGCCTGCATTTGAATGGACAAGAAATTCATCAATAGCCTACATTTATTTAAAAAAAAAAAACAAACAAAAAAAAACAACAACAAACAGAATCTCAAAATTTAAAAGCAAAAAATTCTCAACCAACAAATGTATGAGTGCAGCTCTAATTGACATCTACTTTTTCTTATAAATTTACTATATTATATTTCATGTTAAACATGAGAGTTGCTATCATGTTTTTCTTTAGATAGCGACAATCCGCAAGACACCCTTTCGTAGACACTGATGCCCCTCTTACTATGACATACATTGGCTTTTGCAGCTGAAAACTGTTTGGATGTCTCTTTTGATTTTGGCAGAGAGCTTTTTTTCTTAGAGGGGCAGCACGGTGGCACAGCAGTTTAGTGTCGCAGTCACACACCTCCAGGATCCTTGGGTTGGATTCAAGTCCTACTCTACGTGAATGTCTGTGAGGAGTTTGGTGTGTTCTCCCTGCGTCTGCATGGATTTTCTCCAGGTGCTCTGGTGTTTTTCCAGGGTCCAAAAACACACATTGATAGGTGGATTGGCGAATCAGTTGTAAGTGTTCCACTGTGAAGGATTGGTGACCCATTCCAGGGTGTGTTCCTGCCTTGCGCCCAGTGATTCCTGGACAAGGGTTTACAGACCATGAATGAGTTATTTTATATCATCATTATATTCTGTTTTTGTTGACATTTTGCACAGGATTTTTTTCTTCAAGAAATGGAGTTCGTACCTTGTTCTTATAAATACACACACACACAGAGAGAGAGAGAGAGAGAGAGAGAGAGAGAGAGAGAGAGAGAGAGAAAGAGAAAGAGAGAGAAAGAGATATCGTATCCTCAAAATTGAAGTGAAAATTGCTGTTCTTCCTGTTTTCTATGTACAATATTTAGTACATTTCATATAGAATTCCTTTCATATATATTTCATCACAGTTGAAATTGCAAGTAGTTTAATGAGTCTCTCTCTCTCTCTCTCTCTCTCTCTCTCTCTCTCTCACACACACACACACACACACACACACCACACACACACACACACACACATCTTTCTCTAGGGGTCTCTCACAGGTGCAACATCGGTTCATGGCATGGAACCTTATACTGACTCTCATCATCAGTATGACACACACACACACACACACACACACACACAATGTGCTGGGCTCAGGTGGAGACAAGCTGAGCCGAAGGGTTGTGTGTGTGTGTGTGTGTGTGTGTCTGAAACTATCTGCTCTCTCTCACTCCCTCTCTCTCATTTTCTCCATTTATCTATCTATCCTTTCTCTCATTGTCTCTGCTTCTCCCAATATCACTCTCTGTTATTATTTGTCCATTATACTGTCTGTCCCTCTTGTAGTATTTCTTTTAATATTCATGCATATGGTGTTTTGCCAGATGTGGTTGTACACTGCAGATTATTTAAGAACATTATTAAAAATAAAATCTAGTCTATCCACAAAACGTTCTCTGCTCTTTTTTCCTCTGCAGATTTCAAACTGCTTTCCTTGGGAGCTCATTCCTATCCATTTATATAAGTTCCTGTAAAAAGTTACCATGCTAGAAATCTCTGCTATTTGTACAGAAGTGAAAGGAGAAAATGTTCTAAATTTCACAACATGCAGGATTTCAACTGAAAAATGTATCAGTTAAAGTGACCATGAAATTGATTAGGTTTAAACTCCACCACATCTCACTGTCTGTAAGGAATTTAGTGTGTTCTTCCTGTGTCTATATGGTTGCCTCTGTTTACGAGGCACCAGTGTCAGTAAATGACTAGAAAAAAACAAAATATCTCAGTCTGATATGCTAGGCTTTTTCTCTCTCTCTCCCTGCTCACAGTTGTTTAGATGGTTAAGAACTCCAAATGTTGAAAAGCACGAATCAAGATGAGGATATTGCTCTATTACTGCTCCATAGGTGGGTATCCTTGACTGATTTTTGCGGGCCAATTTTCCAAATGTGCACATTTCAGTCTTAGAAATTCCTTGCACTTTCCATCTCACATACAAAGTAGTTCAAAACACATTCACATATTTTGAAATGAGGTCTCATGTGGTCAGTTAATTATGCAGAGAAACCCAGTACTTTGTTTGATTTGCATATTTTAAAATTTATTCTCTTTCCCCAGGAATGGCTCCTTGAAAGCTACACATACTTTCAGATTGAGCAGGGACTTTTTTGGACAGTTCAGCTGGTCTACCACATCTTTCGTGGTTGTTTTAAGCTCATGGTTGTTTTAAGTTTTTCACAATAAATGTTTGAATCTTGAAATTTTTACTTTTTTGGAAATATATTAAGGGTGGTCTCCTACTATTGTAAAATATTGTATACATTCCCTCTATGTGTGTGCGCGCATCTGCCAGTGTGTGTGTCCAGCAGGACTGAGCTCAGGTGTGTTTAGCTGATGAGCTGCAGCTGGCTTTCTCCGGGGCAGGGGATGGTGCTCCTGTCCAGTGCAGGGGTCACAGTGATCCAGCTGCGGCCAAAGTATCTGGCTTCACCACCACACCAGGCAGAGAGAGCAAAACACTTTCAAACTGGACGCAAAAGGCTAATGCGTTTGTGCCACATGCGTGTTTTCTGTGGTCATAGTTGTAAACTGTCTGATTTATGACTGGATACAAATCACATAACACTCAAAGGTAAGAGAACATCATTTCCTAAAATATATTTTATATACAATGAATATTTAGCATGTATAATGAAATACTCTAAATAAATGAAGTGAACTAGCTTTTGCAACAGGTAGTGTCACTGTCACACAGCTTTTGGGCCCTGGGGTTGTGACTTTGAGCCCTGTGTCAGGCGCTCTGGTTTTCTCCAACAGTCCAAAAACACATATTGGTAGATGGATCGGTTACTCAAAAGTGTCCGTAAGTATGCATGTGTGTCGCCCTGAAAAGGACAGGTGCTCCCTTGCACCCAGTGATTCCGGGTAGGCTCTGAACCCACAGCGATCCTGAACTGGATAAGCGTTTAGAGACTATTAATGTATGAATGATTGAACAAATGAATAAATGAACTTTACTCCCTCACTCATATTTAACAAAAATTAGCTTAACTCTGACCAGCACACAATATATACACATACCGTTATCAAAATATATCTACTTATGTATACACTTGCCTTTCTTTACCTGATTTGTTCTTAAATATGATGTTTCTACAAAGGTTCTTTAATACTGGAAGTAGATCTATATAGAACCCTGAACACTTTTGCATGATTAATGCTTTCTTTGTGTCATGAAGGGGTTCTTCAAATTGATGGAGTAAGTTCTATAGATGGTTCTATATACCTTTCAGAGAAGGGCACCAAACAGTGTTCACCTATTGTTACAATGTCAAGCACCCTTTTCTGAAAGGAAAAAAAACTGTGCAAAAACATGCACATCTATTTGTTCTGTTCTTAGGGATAATATGGTATCGAAAAGTAGATTTGGTTTAGACAATTTTGTGATGGTACTTTCCCCTTACTTGTCACTTCTTCTGATGAAGAAGCAAACTTTTGAGTCATGAATATATTGTGGTTGTGGTGAGTCAGATGCCAGAATTTCCAAGTAGTTCCACAGTTCCAATTAGGATATTTCAACTGGGACACCCCCACAAGTTGGATTTCCTACTCAGAAAGTTGGCTGGCTGCCCACATATCATTCATTCATTCATTATCTGTAACCGCTTATCCAGTGCAGGATTTCGGTGCGTCCGGAGCCTACTCAGAATCACTGTGCGCAAGGTGGGAACACATCCTGGACAGGGCGCCAGTCCTTCACAGGGCGACCCATTAACTCACATCTATGGACACTTTAGAGTCACCAGTCCACCTACCAATGTATGTTTTTTGGACTGTGAGAGGCAACCGGAGCACCCGGGGAAACCCACACGGACACAGGGAGAACACACCAACTCCTCACAGACAGTTACCAGGAGCAGGACTCCCAAGAGCAGGACTTGCTATATGTGAATGTTTGGATGTGTAAAATATCCCATAATATCCCATAAGTATCCTAAGCAATGTTAACCAGGGACAAGCTAACAATGATAATCTATGCTGTATTCCATTTGAATACAGATGTCGGATTTTCCACATTCCAAGTAGGAACGTAGGAACAACTCATGAGTCAGATTCCCTACTGAGACTTTCGAGAGGCCTCACCAACCTGAGTTCAGAGAGAGATGCCTGAATATCAACAGTGTTTAAAAGCAATAATACAGTTTATTAGAACTTATATCAAACTTATATCAAGTACAGTCCAACCGCTATATGTGGACGTGTTTCCTTGTTTTTAGATCCGTAAAATATTGCATAATGTGCTGTTATTAGCTGCAATGCTAACCAGGGATAGGCTAAAAATGATAATTTGGGTCATATAGGTTTCTGAATGTTTAAATGGAATGTGGACAGCTCGGGTGTGGTGTATTTCCCTGCTTCAGACTTTTGACTTTAGAGGTAAATGGAACACTGCATAAATCTGGCTCTTCAGCCTAGGGCAAAAATGTCTGTCCTTCAGTTGTTTGGAATAGAACAACCCTGGAGGTGGGGGAAGTTATTCTTCCAACTATAAACAATTAAAAAGTGTGCCTCTAATAAGTACAGCTGGAAGAGCCAAACTATTAAATATTCATGTTAAATCTGGACTCTGAGAAGGCCACATACACACCATGTTGTTTGTGCCATATGTTAAACATCTGTGCATGTGTGTGTGTGTGTAGAGGGGAGGGGGAGTTGCACGTGTGCATTTGTATTTGTTAAAAGGCCATGTGTCATGCTCTACTGTGGCAGGAGAAATTTCCATTGATTTGGTACTTAAGGTGAATTAAGCCGCGAAAGGGTCGTCCATCAATCAATCTGACACTGATCAATAAACATGATCCAAACAGCATTTTAAAGCACAGTTGAAGATAACCCACATGGACCAGCAAACACTCACAGTAGAAAAAAACACACACATGGTTTTATGTACCACCCATACTGTATTAAGACAATATATATTCTCTCACAATATGTTGCCTTATATATGCAGTCATAGATTAGGGAACCATTTTTACAATCAATTTGAACATTGGGACAATGTTGTGGGCCACACACACAGAAACAGGGAGGTTTTCATAGGGAACAGTGAGTAAGGCTCAAATGCAGTTTCATCTCTCTCTCTCTCTCTCTCTCTCTCTCTCTCTGTGTATGTGCATTGGTTTTTGTGGGGTGGGGTGGGGGGTGCTGGACACCATCTGCCCCTTTCTCACGTCTGGCTTCCACATGTGTGTGTTCTACATATTAGGCTGCAGGAGGGGGGAGTGTGTGTGGGTGTAGGTGTATGACTGGGACTTTGGGGGGTGGTGGTGTGAGACAGAATGTTAAAGTGAAGAAAATTTTGCTGGATCATTTCTATAAAACATCCATTCAATTTTCCTCTCATTCTCTTATTATATATATTTTAATACTTATATTTTAATACCAAATAATATTTGAATGCTTTGTTTCTGGTTTAAAAAGGCCATTAAGGAATAAATATCTTATAATCCATAAATCCAAGAGAGAACAACAATATGAAACCATGATCAGAACAGCTTTGGTCTTTAGAATCGGTACTGACACTCCATGTAAGCTTTTTAAAATTGCCTTTTTAAAAGGCATTAAAAATTCCTACAAATAATTTATTTTATTATACAATAATTTCACTTCAATTTTGAGGATATGATTTCTCTCTCTCTCTCTCTCTCTCTCTCTCTCTCACTCTCTCCATGGTTGTGTTGTGTTGTGCTTGTTAAACTGAAGGTAACAGCAGATCTTCCTCTTTGTGGCTTTTTTACGAGAGACTCTGAAACAGAGGGACATGCTCTCTCTCTTCTTTATGACCCCTCTTTCATTCTCATCCCTCGCTCTTTACAAGGACGAGCTCTATTAAAGTTCAACTTCTAATCAGGAACGTCCAGGGCCACTATAGCTTTACTATACACACAATGCTAATGAGAAATTTAAAAAGACTGTAAGTTTTAATGTATATGATCTAAAAGTAATATAGGACAGCATGTGAAATACAGATGAAACTCTAACAGAAAAAAAAGTAATTTGTAAATCCAGTTGTCGCTGTATGAACACAAAACAAATACAATATATTTAATAATGACTTGGTTGATCTGTTTTGTTTGTTTTGTTAATGCATTCACTCATGCTCACATTCAAACTTATGGCCACTTTTGAGTAGCCAATTCAAACAGGTGTTTTTGGACCGTGGAATGAAACCAGAGGCCTTGAAAGAAAACCAACAGGACCCATGGGAAACACACTTAACTCAGTCACAGACAGTCACCCAGAGCGGGGCTCAAACCTAAAATCTCTGGACCCTGGAGCTGTGTGAAAGCAACATTACCTGTTGCACCATTCACACTAATTCTAAAATGGATGGCTGCACAAGCAAGGACTGTTGGTTTTCTAGTGTAGGAACATTGTGTAATGCTCCAACAATGCCTTCAACAAGCGCTGTGCAGGGAATCAGGCTTGAATGAAACATCAGGGGCTGAATTCACAAAGAAAATCTTTAAAGTGAATGTATACAATTTGGGGGAAAGACTTTTCTTGTTTGTTTATGTTCAGAATATCTGCGTCTTTTACAGGGTGCGCTTGGTCTGTGCTTTTCAATGTTTGGAGTTGTTTGGATGTTGACTAAAACAACCCCATATGCCTTTTCTGTGCCTCAGCAGAGAGAGAAAGCCTAAAATACCGGTTAGAGACATGCAAGACCAGTTTTAAGCATGCAATCAGACATTTTTATTTCTTATAAAAATGTTTTTTGAATAAAATTGTGAATGTCATCTTTAAGCATCGACTTAAGAATGCTCTTAAATGCAATTCTCCAAAACGTTTATGTTCTCAAATATTGTCTTATATATTGTCAATATTGTCAATATTCTTAATAAAGCAAATGGCAAAATGGATGAAAAGAGTCAACCTAAGCTTTCAGGAATTTATTGTCTGAACAGGGCTCTAGGTGGTTTGGAATAGCAGTGGTTTAGAGTGCAGTTAAAAGAAATTAATACATAATAGATATTCATTATCAGTTTTTGACTGGACTTATAAAATTAAGGGACAGTGAGATTAAGAGCAGATCTTGATCAAGGTCAAGCTTTCTCTATCTGACCTCAGATGATGATGAGGCTGATGATGATGTTGTCTGATGGAGCTCAGGTGTGTATCTATATGATAAGTGAGTAGTAGGGATACTAGAAAGTAAGGAATATGAGGTTCTGAACGCTGGCCGTGGTGCTGAAATTTAACAGCATGTTAAAATGAAAATGGCTAATCCATGTTAGTGCGGATCATAACATTGCCAAACATAACTATCATCAGGAGATTGCTATAATTCAATCCATGGTGATGTCTCAGTCATCACCTTCTGCATCCTTCAGTGCAGTTAGCATTCACCTCCAAGCGTATTGTGCTGTCCATTAGCATTTAGTTTGCAGCAGCGGGAATAGAACATGGGCTGGGGATACATGTGCTTGCCTCACCCTTTCACGTTAAAGTCATATAGATAGATAGATAGATAGATAGATAGATAGATAGATAGATAGATAGATATATAGATAGATAGATAGATAGATAGATAGATAGATAGATAGATAGATAGATAGATAGATAGTTTAATGACAAACACAGATTCATAAGTGCTCACTTATCACAGCAACAGAATGACTGCCTTTTCCTTAAATGTCAAAAGCACAGTGGTCACTGCAAGGACAAAAGAATGTTAAAACAATTCATATGTATGTGTGTTTTTATGTGTATAAAGTTTTTCCATGATTTTCTATATCATCAAGAGAAACATCCTCTTCACCTCTATTTTTTAAATGGAAATACAGTGTTTTTGTTTTTCTTTAGATTGGTGCTTGAAAGTTTGTGAACCCTTTAGAAGTTTCTACATTTCTGCATCATTTTTACATAAACCTTCATCAGGTAGAAGTCTTAAAAGTACACAAAATTAACCATAAGAGATCAAACAAAATAGACAGCAATATTAGACTTGGACATTAATGTACTGAGAAAAAATAGGTTTGTAACTCATCTTCATTTAATCATTTGATTAAAAATATAATCAACTCTAAACTCTATTTTTTATATTAATTTATATATTTATTTGTTGGTATATATTTCTTGTGTCCTCTATGTTCTCTAGAACCTAATCCGATGGGACAGGGAGAGGAGGGAGGAGGGGGTGGGAGAGAGGAGGAGACATGTTGAGAGAGAGAGAGAGAGAGAGAGAGAGAGAGAGAGAGAGAGAGAGAGAGAGAGAGAGAGAGTACGCCTAGAATGTAATCTACACTCCCGTCATTTCTTCACCCTCGTGTATGTGCATCGGTCTCGAGTCGAGAGAGAGGGGAAGATGAGGAGCATTCTTCGATGAAACATCGCTCATCTGCTCGCGGAGAGAGAGAGAAGAGAGAAAGGAATTTAGAGAGTGGAATAGATCGATGGGAAATGACACTGAATGAAAAGGTCCCGAGGAAAATGGAGAAAAAACTGAGGAGGAAACTTCAGTGAAACACACTCATATCCAACTCAGTCACAGCAGTGTGAACCGGAAAACAAGGTGAGCTCAAACACTTTACGCGTCTACAGAAAAATGGTTCTCATCATTTGAAAAAAAGTGTGTGTGTGTGTGTGTGTGTGTGTGTGTTACCGTGTGTTACGCATAAAGGTAACATGGAATCTGACATCTGACTTAGCCACTTATAGTACCTTACTCTGTCACGCTAATAACTTACAAACTTGTACGGACTTTCCTCACATATATAAGACTGAAATACCTCCCTTATACCTCATGTTTTCCAGAAAGGACATGAAGGGAACGCGTCATTTTTGACATTTTTATTTTTTATTTTTTATTAGATTACATTATGTCATATTAACGGGAAATGTTTTCATTATTAAAACTTAGCACATCCGCTATTTTAATTTCGGATAGAAGTTCCCAAACATCGTATACATTCCCGAAGCAGCCTCTTATCCTCAACTTACTCCACACTGATAAACATGATGGATTGTTATGTAGTTATATAGTGTTCATGAATTTCAAAGAAATCAGTTCAATTATTATGTATTGTTTCAGAGTGAACTGGCTCAAAAGCAGACGAGTCCCCTTCGCTTATTGAGGTAAAGGTGTAAATCTCTGGTGAGTTTGAACAACGAGGTGTGACCAGAACTCAGTGGGGATTAAGACACCTGTAATTAATATTAACAACACATTTTAGGTAACGTTCCCAATGCTCATACACAAAGCTCTAAACTGGACACGGTTTTTAATTTATTATAATTTTAAAGCCTAAAAAAGGTGTAAATGTAAGCCTAAAAATAGTTAAATTGACATAATCACAAGTCATTTTCGGTCTACTAATTATTATTATTATGAGTGCTAACTGTAAAGTGGTCAAGTTAAAACCACAATTTAATCAAAACATACCTTTTTATTCAACTTAAATTTTAATTTCAACTGCAGCAAGTATTATTGATACTAATATATAAAAACAGATCTTATTCTCGATGACCACAGTGTGCTATGTAATATAAAATAATTTAAAAATCGATTAAACTGTTAATGATGTCCATTATATTAAATGTTTAATTATAAGAGAGAGAGAGACAGCATGTAGTTAGTTGCACTCTGAATAAAGTCAGTTATTAGAATTTATACACACACACACACACACACACACACACAGAGAGAGAGAGAGAGAGAGAGAGAGAGAGAGAGAGATTTTAAAAAAGGAGCAAAACCAATTACTGTTAAGGAAAAATTAAAAGGTTAATAAAAAAAATGCGCAATTGTTAGAAAGGCTTAAATAAACAAATCATATATTAATAGCAAGACTGATTTGTTTAAGTGCTTCCTTTTGTTTACATCAATTTCGGGAGAAGATTTGACATTTTGTAAAATGCATTAAAATCTAGAATTTGTGATTTTTTAATCCTCTTGAACATTTATTTAACTTACAAAAGCACAAAATGCACTAAAATGTCCAGCGATCTACTTATTTCATAAACAAATTTAGAATTTGATTCATTCAACACACCCAATAAAAACTTCCCTGTAAAAGATTCCATTTAAATTACAGCAGATGCCTCTCTAAAATCCCAATTTTCAGCTCTTCATCAATGATAAATTCACACATATATGAGTTTGTCATGCAGTGGGCCGTGATGCACCTCAGTTTGGATGATCCAGTTTGTCTTTGGCATATTGATCTCAACATACATTTTCCTGTGAACAAGCTGAAACTTGGACTCATCTTTTCATAACACAGATGAAACCAAAGTATTTGGGACATCTGCATGAGCTTTTTCTTTTCTTAACTTTTTCTTGTTTTCTGTCTCTCTTTTTTCTTTGTTTCTTTCATTCTCTTTCATTTTCCTCCCTGTATTTCATCTTCAAAAAAGGTAATTTAAATTTTAGATTCAGTTTAAGTCAGATTATTGCAATTTAACAAATCCAGTAACTTTAGTTTTTTTATTTGCTATTATTTATCTTTTTTTTTTTTTTTTTGCAAGACCAAGCTGACCAATAAAAAAGGCCTTTTCTCTTACTGACTGAATGACTGACTGCCTCCTAATGTTGAAAGGTGCAAGTAGGAACATTATTTCACCTTCTGATGTTAGATGATGCCACTACACCATCTGTTGTTATTTCAATTATATTTCACATAGCACCAACCAGGAACCAGAATGGTTCAAGTTTTTTAACTCAATTTGGAACCATCTGCCGCATTTCCACCGACATAAAACCAGAACCATAAAATTTTGTTCCCAGCTGGAACCAAAGAAGAGTAGGTTCTTCAATGTGAACTGTGGCTTCATCCATGGGCATGTCAAGGTTGGGCAGCACGCTGGATTAGTGGTTAGCACGTTCGCCTCTCAGCGCTGGGATCTTGGATTCAAGTCCCATCTGGGTGAAGTTTCCATGTTCTCCCTGTGTCTGCATGGGTTTCCTCCGAGGTCTCCGATTTCCTCCCACAGTCCAAAAGCATGGAGAGTAGGTGAATTGGCTCCTCTAATAACTGTCCTGGTGTGTATGTGAATGAATGTCTCTATGTGCCCAGATATGGATTGGCGCTCTATCCTGGGTGAAATTCTAGTGACCGATGCAGTCCTCCAGGTGGACGGTTGTTCCTGGATGAGAGTAGGCTGTGTGCGTTTGGCTGCCCCTTCATGCCAGTGTGTGTGTAGATTTAATGTGGAGCACTGATTGTAAAGCATCCTTGGGTTTTTAGAAAGGCACTATATACGTGTAACGTTAAATAAAAACAAAAGGTTCAGTAACTCAAGAAAGAACTCAGAGCCTCACGCACAGTGTTATCGCCCAGTGGAGCTGGACGGGGTCATTTACAAAGTTTCATATTAATAAATAGGAAGTAAGACAGGAACACTCCATTTGTGTGTGTTTCTGGGGCTGTGCTTGGCCATAAGTGTTGGCCAGAGCCTCGGCTCAGCATTGGTTATGTTTCTCCAATTTTCACAAGCTCAGCAGTACGGCTTGAAACTCTGTAACATTTACTTATGTATTATATCTCACAGACAGAGGAGGATTTTTGAATTTGTCTTATTTCACGTGAGTGTGTCTTTGCTAGAAATATTGTAAAGGGAAGTGATGGGGAGACATTTTGTGGCGTTTTGTGTTTCTAAAACTCCATATAGCTGCGCACATCCTCCTTAACCTTCATGTGCTTTGCTCTAACCCAAGTGTCACCAATCTTATCCACAAAGGGCCAGTGTGGCTGCAGATTTTCATTTCAACTAGTCTCCTTCTCTAAACAGTTATACAGGGTGTGCTCCTGTTTGGTTGGAATGAAAACCAACAAACACACCAGCTCTTTGTGGACAAGATTGGTGACCCCTGCTCTAACCTGTTACATTGAATACATAAGTGATTATAATTCTTAAAATCAACAAAATATTCTTGGTCTTCATTTTCCTTTGGAGGTAAATCAGCTAGTATTTATTTTTAAATAAAACGAACAAGAAAAAAATACTGATGCTAGTGTTAAATATTATGAAAAAAACTGTGGTCCTTTTTTTCCATTTCTGCATTTATTAATCCTGCCCTCTATAGTTTCTGTACACAATCACATAATAAACATGTAAAACATGTAATAAAA
Source organism: Hoplias malabaricus (assembly GCF_029633855.1). Taxonomy (NCBI): domain Eukaryota; kingdom Metazoa; phylum Chordata; class Actinopteri; order Characiformes; family Erythrinidae; genus Hoplias; species Hoplias malabaricus. The sequence goes on along the minus strand of NC_089811.1, from coordinate 20,501,264 downwards.
CATGTAAACAAAGACATTGATATGAAGCACCAAAGCTTCTCCAGACCTCCCAATGACAAGGGTATGTGTTTTGGCCTTTCCTGTTTCTGAAATGCCACAAACACCTCTGTGACTATGGCTATGGCGTGCCAGCAAAACTAGGTTTGCGTCATTTTTTTTTTCTTGCTTTCTTCCTCTCTGTGTGAAGTATTTATTGAACTTTGGTTGAAAAGTAAAGTGGTTAAATCGATTCAGTTTGTTTTATTTATTTATTTATTTATTTATTTATTTATTTTTGTATCTCTGGTTCAATGTGTGGCACAACTATTTATATGCAAATATTTAACCAAAAAATTTCAACTCAAAATACTACAGCAAATGGCTTACTTTCTTCAGAGATTTGTAGTTAGGAATACTTAAATAAAACAGTGAAATATCCTTGTTAAGGATCCATGTTAAGCTGACCTGATTTTCTTACATTTAAATTCCCCTGTAGTTTCTTTTCTTTTTCTTCCTTTCTTTCAATTTATTCATTCCTTCCCCACATGCTGTTTCTCAGTCTCTCACTCTGCTTCAGAAATTTACTTTCCCCACTATCATCTCTAATTCTGTTCCTCACCCATTCTCTCTTTCTTCCCGTTTTCTCTCTGACGCTCCACTCTTCTTTTTCTTTCTATTTGTCTTTGCTCATAGACTATTCTCTAATATTTTTCTTTCCCCAGGAACATTAATACCCCCAACTCTCTGTTTAAGCCCCCCGCCCCCACTGTTTGAAGATGATGCTGAGTCCGGATCACTCTGATTCTGACCTGCTGTGGCCTCAGTCTGATCCTGAAAACCTGCTGAATGTTATTAAGTCTGAACACCTGGTGAACGAGGCTGTGGAGTTGGAGGTGGACAGTAAGTCTCGCTCTCGCTCTGTAGCGCCTCCTCTGACCCGTGAGGAGAAGCGCAGACGGCGGCGAGCCACGGCTAAATATCGGCTCGCCCACGCCACACGAGAGCGCATCCGCGTTGAGGCCTTCAACGTGGCCTTCGCCGAGCTCCGCAAATTGCTGCCCACACTGCCACCTGACAAGAAGCTCTCCAAGATCGAGATACTACGCCTTGCCATATGCTACATCTCGTACCTGAACCATGTTCTTGACGTTTAAAAATGTTCACAGCAGCTGGAGAGCTAACTGCATTAACAAAGACCTTAAATATTGACCCAGAGCTCTGAGGTGAAGCTTTTCTTTGGACACATGAATAGTCTAATCTAAACGAAAGATACAAGAAAAGCTAGGTTCAAGTTGGGAGGAGAAGACCTGCATTAAAATAAGCTCTGAGCACATGAAATGGCAGCTGGATAAGCAAAGCTTTGCATTAATGACGGTTATATTAATCCAGTCAGGTAAAGGTTACAGCAGTCTCTTTAGAGGAAAGCCAGACATACAGTGAGCAACATTAGAACAGTTAATCTCTGGGACTCATTATGGATGACCAAAACCTGCAGTTTACAGCTGTAAAGTAAGTTTGGGAGCCTGTGATCAAATGTTTTAATAATTTTTAAAAGTAAAAATACAGAGAACACACTTCTACACATTTTATATTACTAAATAATTATTTTTATTCTTTGTTAAATTAAACGTAATCAAAAATATAATGTGGTGTGTAAAACATCAGTGCACATTCCCTTAATACGTTAAACTCGATAAATAGACTAGTTTAGTTCATAGAATAGTTCAATAAATTGAGCAGAAAACAGGACATAATATTTATAATATTCCTGTAGAGACCATCTTAACTTATTTTCACTTAGTCTATTGTACTATAACATTTGGCTTGATTACTGTAATGATTCATACTCACTGCATGTCAGTCGGCTTAACTTGGTGCTTCATGTCTGAATATAAAATAGAAAGTTTGAAATGGCTCCCTACTCATTAATCCCTACATTGTTCACTTTATAGTGCATTATTATTGGGAACTGAAATCAGGAGTGTAGTAAACAATTTTAGGATTGTTTGTGTACACTTAAATTTGGTCACCGCGTTTTTCTAACATCACTATAAAACGGCAGAACCTCAAAGACGTGCACTATATAGTGTCTGCCTGTTTACATTTTAGGCCACTGTTTGAGCTCCTATATGGACCAGGATCAGGCCCACTAGCTCTTAAATGTGGACCAGGATGCAGTGGGAGTTTCTTTGTTACTAAGCAACAAATATTGGAAGTGTTTGAAATCACTTATTTGTAGGACTATTTAGTGATCAATTGTGCCTCACTATATAGCGCAATATTAATGTGGGATTAGGGAGCCATTTCGGTGACAGCAATTGAGGCTCCCACATTCCAGGATGACAATTGTAGGTTGTTAGGATGTGGCTCGTTCCACAAACATAATTGAAGAATGAAACAGTAGGCTATATCAAACATTCTGTACAGACTGTGGTAATACTTAACTGACAGGATTAAGACTGTTATTAATTGGTATGAATGTAAAATGAAACTTAAACAACTGTTGATAAAGAAATGTAGAATTGTAAAGAATTATGTTATTTATTTATATATTTATTGGCCCAGTGATCTTCCAGCTTTGTGAAAAAAAATCACATTCAGACGCATGTACAGGGCATTTCTTTAGGAATCTTTGAGTCATAGAAAAGTAGCATACACTGAAGAAGGTGATGAATTGAATTTACTTGATTCATATTTGTACCTAATTTGCAAAAATATCTTCTAATAAATTAAGGTGGATGGTAAAAGGTGAGAACTTAATCAGACCACTGCTGAGTCTGGGGAAAAGAAAAAACAAAAAACAGTCGATAACATGGCCTGTTGTTTTTTAAACCACTGTACTATGTTTGAAAGAGGAGATGACCCCTATTTTAATTTTGGACTAATGAGGTTGGTGGTTTCTAATTTATGATGTGATTCTTAACTATACCAACAAAAGATTATTGTAACTAGTAGATATGATTTTGGTGCCACGTAGAATCGTTTTGAAAAGTTCTTCAAAAACAATTACAATAGTTTTTCCATCTTAACACTTCTTCAGATGATTTTTTTGGGGATTCATGGCTCTTTAAACAAATATTATCTATACCAAAACACTCATAAAACCTAGTTTTAAAGGTGTCAATAGCAATGATTTTAAGTTTATTCATTTTGAGTCACTGTCACACAGCTCCAGGGTCCTGGGGATGAATGGATGAATTCATTTCTTGGTGTAATATGGTTTATTACTGTACCATATCTTACATATCTGAATCAATAAATTGAGTACAGCACCTAAAGTAGCATCAGCTGTTTAAATGTATTAAGTTTTAATATGAATTATTGTATTTATTTATTTTTTTTATTTTTTACTGCTATATTTATTTAAATAATATTTATGGAACAATTTATGTCTTATTTATATGTAATACTTTACGATTTTGTATATAGTATATGGGTGTTAATTAACTGTAAATATGTACTAATACTATATACAATTGTTTATATCTTAAATCTACTTTTTAGATCGATCAAGTCTTGAACATTTCATAAGTAGATGTGTTGATGTAATCATTAATGAATACTGAAGAACTGTCTTTTGTCACTATGTAGCATATGGCTTAAACCCAACCGATTTCTGTTTGATTATAGACAATTAAATATATTTTTTATAGCTATGTATGCTGTATATAGTGTTGCTATACACTGCTAAAATACACTCTTAAATGTAAAGATGCTACATAGGGTTCTTTGAGAGATGCAAAAAAAAAACAACTTTGGTTCCATAAGATCCATGTTTATTTAAGAGATGTGAAGTATTTAGAACCTTTCAAAGATTTTAAAATATTTTTTAAATAATCTTTACAAATTTAAACCTTATTAGCAAATATGTTTTTAACGGAACCAAAATGGTTCTTCTACAGCATTACATAAAGGGTTGTCTACAATGATGGAGAAGCACTGTTCTCTCTGATTTGTTGATGTTCAGAAGCTCCATGTCTTTTGTACATGGCTGAAGTTTGTAAGTTTTTATTCACTGTTTGAATTTGTTCAAATTGTTTAGTTTTGTAGCATTTTTGGTAATGATGTTAGCCGATTCACGAATTTGGAGACATTTCCACCTCAAGTGATCGGAAACAGCAAAAATAGGTCAAAATTACCCACCTATGTAGCAGGAATAGAGCAATATCCCCATTTTACTTTGCGCTTTTCAACATTTGTAGTGAGAAAAACCTAGCATACCAGACATTGTGGGTTTATTTTACTGGCTTTTGACTTTTACTGGCTGCATAAAAACATTAGACCAGTTCCCAACATGCAAACAGACTGGGGAGCAGCAAATGATGAGAAAACATCTTCTAAATTAAAAAATAAAAAGTTTTTTTGATTAAAACGCCACCTTTAAAGGACCTTGTATAGTACCTTTATTTTTAAGAGTGTATGTGCAACATGTATGTTATAATCTTTTTGCACACAAACTATGTTCTATGGATTATTTCTTAACATCTTTATTGTGAGTCTCTAAATTGTTCAGTGATTCTGTTTGCTTACTGCTTCATATCCAAAGATGCCCTGATAAATCAGGGCTTTGTGTCTTTTCGCATTATGAAAATTTAGGATTTCATACCTTAATGGGGAAAAGATGGATTAAATATGTAGGTGTTTTGATATGTGGTTTTGTTGCATGTGATGCACATTTCTCTTAACTGAAATGATATTTGATATGTAAAACTTTAACTTTTATTTAATTTTATTTATTTAATGTTATATTATTTTTTGTAGCAATTTGCTAGCAACTACCTGGATCACCACAACAGACACACACACACACACACACAAAATTGACATACGTCCAAAGGACTAGAAGGGATAAAGCCCCCAGTATTGGAGATCCAGAAGGAATAATCCAACATTAATCATTGACTCCTCTATGTTTTCATGAATGAATGCTATCAAATCCTTACAGAAATATTTTAACCTATAAAGGCTTCCTTGAAAACCACAAGCTGTTACTACAGGCAAAGGTGAGGAAACTATGTAAAGGAACACCTTTACCTTTTAACACCTATTTTTACCTTAAAATTACAGCTTCACTTACAGTCTTCTAATAGAGAGAATAGAGCATCTGTAGTTTCTTTCCCAGCTCAGCAATACAGAAACTGCACTATGTAAGTTTTGGAGGAGGGAAGAAATCCCCAACCCACCCCCTGTTGATTTCAGCACAGTGATGTAAAATTTCATTACACAATGGGGAGCCCCAGGAGAGAAAAAATATAACCTAGTGATTTTTAATGAGAAAATTTTCATTTTGTTTCATTTGATATGAAATGAGAATGCACCAACCATCCTTTGACCATACAGTGTAGCCACAGCCTAGCAACCATATGGGAAACAGTAACCACCAAACAGCAATTTAGCAAACAATCCGAAAACCATAGCAGGGGTCTAGCAACAGCCTGGCTGGAAAAACAGAGGCCTAAGAGACAGATTCAAATCATTATTATTTATAGACCTATACAAGTTCCATTAAAAAACAAGAAAGGCACTTTGAACTCAGGAACATTTACAGAGAGTTAAGTCACAGGGCATGGTCAGCTGTTAGGCCTCACAAGTGAGCTTTTTCTGTGTGTGTGTGTGTTTACCTCTCACTCAATCCCTGAAGACTGGACAGGTGTTTCTTCAGACAAGTTGAGGCAAGTAAATCACAGTCTACTGCCTCCCGTGGGACACAAGACGAGCTGAGGGGCGGTGGATGGCCATCAAATCACAGAATGCACACTACGACATCATTTACAGCCCTGAGGGTGGATGGATATATGTGTGTGTGTGTGTGTGTGTGTGTGTAGATGTGATCATTATGTCGCAATAACTTAGATTTAAACATTGGCTGAAATGTTAGGGATGGAGCAATAAGAAAAAGAGATTGCCATAGTCTAGTTCTGTTTGTATGTCTAACTGAATACATACACACACACACACACGCACACACACACACACACACACACATGGAAAGGAGAAGGGACAGGAGTAAAGTATGTTATGATATTTTTTGTGACCTGCTCAAGGTCTTCTCAGGCTGCTCTCTTCTGTCTATTTATCATTCTGTCTGAAGATTACCCCCCTCCCACTCTCCACTAGTTCTTTTGCACCTCCACCCCATCTCCCTCTCTTTGCGTTTCTCCCTCTCTCTCTCTCTCTCTCTCTCTCTCTCTCTCTCTCTCTCTCTGCATTGTAATTCCATGGAATAGGAGACATCTATAGGCAAAAATGCAGAAAACCTTAAAGATGTATAATGAGGGCAAGAATCCTGTAAATATGGCATAGATATTTAACATGTTGTGAAGACCATAATCTGTTTACTTCCTCACATAGAGACATTTCCTTCCATTTTAAGATGTGTTAGGGCTATGTGAGGGTTAGTGAAAGGGTTAAGGTCATAGTCGTTTTGGTTATTCAGGGAAAGTTTCCATGAAATGAAAGGAAGTCCATGTAATGTCCCCTTAAACCATGGAGACAAGACCATGTGTGTGTGTATGTGTTACATAAAGAATTTCTAAGTGATCTTAAATAATTGCTTAGTGATTCTAAATATACAATCTATATGTCTTGAGTTAATTTTAGTAACTGAGATTATGTTGTATGTTCGATTAAAAAAATGACAAAAAAAGTGATAACAAACCAACTACAAAGCAAAAAAAATACAATGTTTCTATACTCGTTGTCAATTTTCTTAGCTCAACTGACCATATATGCATGTTGTAGTTCTTAAATTACAGACTTTAGTCCATACTCTGCATACCTTGGTAGACCCCTTTCATCCTGGTCTCCAATGTTCAGGAAGCCTAAAAGAACACCACCACATAAGCGGTTTGATTTGGCTTATTGTCAGTTCCACAGTGATGATGGTATGTTGGTGTGTGTTGTGCAGTTACAAGTGGATCAGACACAGCAGAGCTACTGGAGTTATAAACACCTCTGTGTCACTAATGGATTGAGAATAAAAACACCAACCAAAAATATCTAACCAGCACCGTCCTGTGGGTAGCATCAAGTGTCCACTGATTAAGGACTAGAGGACTTGCAACAACAGATGAGCAACAGATGAACAGAAACTGGGCACAGTGTTCACCATTGAAGAACAGGGTGAAAGAGGGCAAAGGAAGTGTACAGAGTAACAGCTGGACTACAGTTTGTAAAATTGTAGAATTATAAGGCACTGATAACATGGACGATGAATGTAGAAACACGAAGTTGGTTTAAATTTTAAGATTGAGTCATATATACCGCACATGCAGTGTGTAGTATTTACTATACAGATGTTCTCAGAAAAGTGGATTGGCAGCCCAGAGCCAAGACCTCAACATCATTGAATGTGCTTGGCATTACTTGGGTTAGACATCTCTTCAAAAATATGTTCATTTTTAATTTTATTTTTAAAAACAATATTTTAACCTTAATATCAAGGCTTTGTTTCAACACTGAAATAAAAAAGTGCTCTCTCTCTTATTCTCGCTCGCTCTCTAGTGTGTTTGTGTGTGTGTAGATTCCATTAGCACTTTGCTATTTTAACATAACAGTATGCCGATCTGTATTCTCAGCTTGTTACCCAATGATTATTAGATCTAAATTATAAGTGTCTATTTAAACACATATGTTCAATGACACACACAATATAAGCCCTTTATATGTGTGTGTGTGTGTGTGTGTGTGTGTGTGTGTGTGTGTGTGTGTGTGTGTGTTTTTGTTTCACCCCATTTCCCTGAGTATGGAGCCAGGTTAAAAAGACCTGGCTTAAGAAAAAATTATGCTAATTAAAATGATAAAACCAGAGTCAGTGCTTAAATCTAAAATTATTCCCTATTATCCTATAGACTGGATTAAGAGCTACCAAGGGCTAGATGACACATTAAAGGAAATAGCAGTTTTTTTTTCCACCCTCAAACAGTAGCAAACAATATATATTTAAATAATATTTATGTATTTATATAAAATGTCTATTTATTTGTTTGTGTTTGTTGTGTTTGCCCCCGAAAGAGACAAATATCAAACACACATTGCAGTCCTTAAATGAAGCTGTTTATTATGCTCCATAGAGTGGGTTTATCATGTGGGGGTAGCCATGTTTACAATAAGTGTAGTACAAAATCTCTAGTACAGAATTTCTGATCCGCGTCTCAACCTCAGACTCCAGCTTTCTCTCACTTGCAGACAAGACCCCTAGATACTTGAGGCAGGAGCTCATTTCCAAACTGGAGAGAGCACACCACCCTTGTCCGACAGAGTACCATGGTCTCATGTTTAGAAGTGCTGAACATCCCTATCGCTTCACACTCTGCAGGAAACTGGTCCAGCATGAGCTGGAGGTCCTGACATGATAAAGTCAACAGGACCACATCATCTGCAAAAAGGAGACATGGGATCCTGAGGCCTCCAAACCTTCCACCTCTTGGCTACACCAAAAAATACGACCAGGACGGAATCTGCATTGTTCCTCCTCGATCTGAAATTTAACCATCAGCAGCACTCTCTTCTCCTGTACGCCTACATAGACCTTACCAGGAAGGCTGAGGAGTGTGACCCCCGGTAGTTGGAACACACCCTCTGTTCTCCCTTCTTAAAAAGATCCTAAGAGTAATTTTATTTAGAGTCACCCCGTAGTGCACAATGAATGTAATGTTCTGTTTAGTTCAGTATATAAAGCCATTTCTTCCTCAAACAGTATGTTGTGTTATACTCTTGTACATACAGTGTACATGTACTTTACATGGAGTTTCTTTTAATTAATGCTTTTAATTTAATTTAATTTAATTTAATTTAATTTAATTTAATTTAATTTAATTTAATTTAATTTAATTTAATTAATGTTTTTTTGGGTGGTAAACTTTTAAAAGAAGAAGATTCAACAATTTATGGTTGTTCTATTAAGTTTGAGGTCAAGCACTGAGTGTATTTCACCCCACTAGCCAGAGGATAAATAGCATTTTGATGATTGTAGCTTTCTATTAAGGGGGGCACGCCCCTCGCTGCCGTTGTATGCTTAGCTGAACCTATGTGTGCTTTTAAACCTTTATTTGCTACACATGGGAAAACATGGGAATTTCTTTTTTAATTCATCCAAGAGCTTACATTTATGTTTCGGCATAGCTGCCGAAGATGGGGGTGGGTACATGAGCTTTGCCTGATGTAAACAAGGACTACTGACGTGCAGACTGACCAATTAAATGTTTACAGAGAAGGTTATCGACCAATAACGGTAGCTCTAGAAAAACAAAATCCCGTACGTTTGTGAAATTCCACCTTTTTTAAGTCTAAAGAAGAGGACATGTCCGGGAAAAAGAGGACGTCTGGTCACCCTATATATATTGCTTTTTTGTTGAGCCAAAATGCTAAGCTGCATTGAAGCTACAAGGCTAATGTAGTTAATAATGAACACACGGCAACTTCACGTATCAGCTCATAGAAAGTTATTAAATACCTTAGGGCAATGCTATAATATTTGTCAACTTAGCCTCATAGAATGGAGTGTCTGTGGATTAAGATCACGCCTAATATTCTGGCAGGTTGAGAGAGTCCAGTAAATTATAGCATTCCACACACTTAGCACTACTGAGTAACTTGCTGGTTTTGAGAGAAATTTTTAAAGACTGTGAAACATCTATAATAATACATTATTTAATTGTATATAAAAGATTACAAAATGCCAGCTGAGTATAAGAACACGTTGACCAGTGAAACTTCAAATAGATCCAGTGCAAAACTAAGCAAAATTTATAAACCAAATGTCTGATGGTTTATATTGTGGTGGGTGATTTTTTGTCCATGTTATAAGTCGAATGGGCATTTAGCCAAGTGCTAGAAAGTTGAAGATGTTGATCTTGAGACACAATGCTGGGTTATGGCGCCCTCTGTTGGTCCTGAAGAAGAATACGAGTTTCAATACACTGCCTTCTTGTGGTGTTTCTTGGCCATTTCTCTTGATAATATCGTTATCATCATCTTTTCCGCTTAATCCATTTCAGCATCGCAGTGTCTCTTGATAATACCCCTAAAAATGTGTAAGTTCATCTAATTTAACGTGTTATTTACCAGAGCATGTAGGTCTACAGCAGAAATTCCACTGTTCATGTAATGTTTTCATTCTGCTGATCTATCATTAACAGCGTAGATGTGGTTATTAAAATGTCTTAGTGAGCACCACTAAAAGTACAGTGGCCAGTATATGTCCCGCAGAACACAAGGAATAAACCTTGAGGATAACAAAGGCTTAAAGGGGAACCCATCCTCGTCTGTCTGAAATTGGTGAATTATAACAACACAACATAAGCAGTCTGAATAAAGACAGATGAGTGAGTGTACAGTAGTGAGACCCTGACTGGACAATTAATCCAATGCCAAATCAGTGACCATTCTTAGAAATGTATTATAATATATCAAATGTTTGTTAAGAATCATGAGAAAATATTGTACGACACAGGTGAACAAAATATGCAGAGCTACAGCTGGACTACACAGTGCTCCTGTATGGTAAGGGGAGCTGCGAGAATGAACAGAGAGTGTTAAAATAAGGAGGTGGTCATAATTTAATGGTGATTGGTGTATATTAAATATTCAAATTATTTAACAGGGACTTTGATAAGTCTGGTGTGTTATCCCTTAGTGAATACAATTCTGGCTCTTTTTAGAAAACTGGTCCTTTTGGCTCGGCTCACTAAATACAGTCAGCTTTTTCAGTTCCCAAGTTGCCCCTCAGATGTTTTGTTGCTTGAATTAATTTAATTACTAATTTGAAAACATACACTATATGTAATGTTTATTATTTATTCAACTTTATTTATATACTCAACATTCTACAAAAATTAAAGTATAAAATAATAAAACAAAGACCTTTCTCATTCATTCATTGTCTGTAACTGCTTATGCAAATCATGGTCACGGTGGGTCCGGAATCACTGGGTGAAATGCAGGATTACACCCTGGAGGGGGCGCCAGTCTTTCATGGGCAATACACACTCACACATTCACACCTATGGATACTTTTGAGTCGCCAATACACCGACCAACGTGTGTTTTTGGACCATGGAAGGAAACCGGAGCACCCGGTGGAAACCCACGCAGACACGGGGAGAACACACCACACTCCTCACAGACAGTCACCTGGAGCGAGACTTGAGCCCACAACCTCCAGGTAACCCGCAGGTAGTGTCTCAGTCACACAGTTCCAGGGAAATGGAGGTTGTGGGTTCGATTCCCGCTCCGGGTGACTATCTGTGAGGAGTTGGTGTGTTCTCCCCGTGTCCGCGTGGGTTTGCTCTGGGTGCTCGGGTTTCCTCCCACAGTCCAAAACCACACGTTGGTAGGTGGATTGGCGACTCAAAAGTGTCCGTAGGTGTGAGTGTGTGAGTGAATGTGTGTGTGTCTGTGTTGCCCTGTGAAGGACTGGTGCCCCCTCCAGGGTGTATTCCCACCTTGCGCCCAATGATTCCAGGTAGGCTCTGGACCCACCGCGACCCTGAATTGGATAAGCAGTTACAGATAATGAATGAATGAATGAATGAATAATTACTAATAACAATTGTTATTATTTATTAATTCACTCATTAATGTATTTCAGAAGTGAAAGTACTTTAAGAAAACCAAGAGTAGAGCTGCCATATTCTAGGATTTGAGAGGATTGGAGCAAGATTGTGAATAACAAAGTCTTTTTTCATGTGGTTAAACCACTGCTAAGAGTTGGTCAGATGCAGGAATGGGTGTGTATTCAAGGTCAACACAGATCATCAGAGAAGAACAGGAGCACCTGCCCAATGAGTCATTCACTGATTATTATAATTACACTGTGTGATTGGGATTGTGTGCCTTCTTACAGTCTGAATATACATGAATGCATATGCATGTTAATATTCATGTACATCCTTTTGGGAAACTGTTCATTGGAGTGATTCAGTTGTGGCTGAATGGGGTTTGTGGAGTATAAGCCTTTGTTGTATGCAGCAGTAGGTAGTGCTTCCAAACAATTCAGCCTCGATTCAGCCACTGCTCCGGCTGATTGTCTGTAAGGAATTTGAGGAGCGTTCTCCCCGTGTCCACATGGGTTTCCTCCAGGTGCTCTGGTTTCCTCCCACTGTCCAAAAACACACATTGGTAGGTGGATTGGCGACTCAAATGTTTCCATATGTGTGAGTGAACGTGTGTGTTGCCCTGTGAAGGGCTGGTGCCCCCTCCAGGGTGTATTCCTACCATCGTGTGGTTTTTGGACTGTTGGAGGAAACCAGAGCCGATTGCTCTAAGACTGCAAGGGAAGCTCAGCTTCCCCTAAAATGTCAAAAAATAAGTGATCAAATATATACTGTTGTGTACATGTCATTGAATAAATATGCACTACAATGCGCTCAACCTTTGTTCAGAATCAGCTTCTTATCACTGGTAAAGACGAAGCTTTCCTCTCAATCATTTCCGCAGATTCACAGTGATTTAAACAGCGCGAAACAGAGTTCAATAGCGAAGCAGCGAAGTGCAGCGAAACGAGACGAGTCATTGGATAAATGCTGGGCTTTGTCCCGCCCGTCGGACGCTCAGTGTCTCTGGGGGTCTATCGGGCAGTGGGCTGGCCTCGGCTGGCCCGGACGCTCATCTTCTGCATGATGATTGGATGATCTGTCTGAGGTTGAATTCCTTTTTGATTGACAGCGAAATGAGCGAATCAGCGATCCTATGCTGTAAAGATCCATGGGAGCGTTCAATTTTCAATCTGTTCTGAGTTAAACCGGAGACTTTCTTAAACCACTTAGCGGCATTTTCTTTGTTAAAAACGACTAGCGACAAATTGAGCTTCTATTTCTGGTGGGTTTTTGTAGCTGCTTGTGTTTGGAGACTGACTTCTATCGCAGTTTCTGTCCAGCGGGTGTTGCTGAGCCCCTCCACCGTCACAAAGCACTCACAGGCGGACACACTTCACATGGGCCAAGACCGTTTAAGCAGCCTAGCTCTGCTGGCCATTGAGAGGACACTATTGAAGTCCTTGGAAAAGACGCCTTGTTGGTCCGACAGGGTCACAGATCATTTTCTTAAAAATGAACAGAGGGTAGTATTTACGTATAAATAAACCGACACGTTTTATGATGTAGGCCGAAATTGAGCTTCCCCTCCTTGAAAGACCAGCATCCGCCACTGGAGGAAACCCATGCAGCCACAGATAGAACACACCAACTCCTCATAGACAGTGAACTAAACTGAGGATGCCAAGACCCTGCAGCAATTTGTCAGTACTGCAGTACCTGCCACTCCATCTCTAATGTATGCTTTTATTTGGATTTCTTGTTATTTTTTGGTCTAATCGTTTTCTGATGTGATGTTTTAATCGATTTGACGTTTACGTACGTTTGCGGTTTACTCGAGGGAGAAAATCCCATTTCATGTATGAGCAGTCATTAGCTGTGGTTAGTTATTTTCGCCCCCTATTGGCGGAGAGGCTCAATACACCGCCCATTGATGAGGCATGAGTCCCGCCGCCGCTGGAGGAGGTGAAAGGAGAAGGGTGTTATCCCTGAATGTGGATGAGTAGAACAGAGGAGGATTTCTGAGCTCGGAACACATTCCTGAAGCACTGTGGGGATGTTTACGAGGTGAAAAAGGTACGTTTATTATTATTATTATTTAACTAAAAGCGTTGCTATTCTGTTGTGCTCTGTATGCTGCCTTGGGGGCTGGTTGAAGAAAAGGCTGTAACGTTACGTTAACGTAAATCACCTCTGGCACTCAGACGCAATAGGTTAGCTGTGTGTACCGTATCCCTGTTGTGTACATGTTTATATATGTATTCTTTTATCGGCTAATACAGCTAATGAAGTTCGTATCAGTCTTACTATACGGTGAAATACAAGCCACTGGCGTCTTAGAGCTTTTTGGGGCTTTAATTTATATGTAATTTGGTGTGAATGGCAAGTTCAATCTCACGAACAGGAGCTGGAATTTATTTTGTACACAATGTATTAGCTCGGCTAACAGTAGGCTTTCTTTCTCCCCTTCGTTCAGTTCCGTTCGGTTTCTGTCATCACCAGCAGACGGCAGGGCGCAGTAAGAGCTCTCTCCCGCTGTTGTATCGGGTTTTGTGGCTTATACGTGAGAAATTGATATGTCTGAGGCGGCAGAATGCCCCAGCGAGCCGCGTGTTTATCATTCCTGCCTCCTGTCCCTCAGTAAAGCAATGCGGATCCTCGGAAGACATATTCATACACAGCTTTATGTATATTTCATCCATCTCCAGAGAGAAAGGAAGTTTTTTCATGCCCAACTTGACACCAGAGCTTCGTTCACCAGTGGTTAAACAAGTTGGATAGATATATAGAAAAATAACAATGTGGACATACACTGTCAGACAAAACAATGTACAATTACAAACACTGAAACCCTGATAGAATCAACCGTAGTCTTAAAGTCCATAGGGAAGTTTTGTGGTTTCAGGTGGGCTGCTAATATTGACCCAAGGTTTAACTCATCCATAAGCATCCTAGCATTTTACCCTTCAACATGACATGCTGGACCCCAACTGGAATGCCCATTTCGATATGTTGGGTGGGACAAATACTTGAGGACAAGTCATATGGTTAATTTCCACTGTGGTACTCTGAAAGGGACAACATATATTATTATTATTGCAAGAAGACCTGCTATAAAGTGAATTTTATTATGTGTTCTGAAATGCAATTAACACTGAAATCAATGTTTCTTCCAAATCAAAAACAAATCTAGGAAGGGTAATTTTAAGTAGTTTATTATCCTCTGCTGCAGTAACAGCTTCTCCACTGAAAAGGCTTTATATCATATACTGGAACATTGCTCTGATTATTTCTGGATCACAGTCACCACTCTAAATCATACAAAAGGTATTGGATGGAGCATCATTTCTCCACAGAAGGCAGTTTCACTGCTCCTCAGCCTAGTGCTTTATACCTCTCTAGCCCACACTTAGCCACACTTGGTGACCTTATGCGTTTGTGCAGCTGTTCCAGAGCATTCAATTTCATTTCATTTCATTTCATTTCATTTCATTTCATACACTTTACACATATTACACATGTTTGAGGATGTAAACAAAATAATATCATGATGATTATTTTCTTTGTGGTAATCTAAAAGGGAAACCATCTCCTTACTATAAATGGGAAACTTCTTTTTCATCGTCATTATCATCATCATTATATTGTTCATGACTTCATTCATTCATTATCTATAAGCGCTTATCCAGTTCAGGGTCACGAAGGGTCCGTGATTCCTACCCGGAATCATTGGGCACAAGGCAGGAACATACGCTGGAGTGGGTGCCAGTCCTTCCTAGGGCAACACACACACACTCACACATTCACTCACACACATGGACACCTTTTGAGCAGGCAATCCACCTACCAATGTGTGGGAGGAAACCCACACGGACACGGGGAGAACACAACAAACTCCTCACAGTCACCTGGAGCGGGACTCCAGGTCCCTGGAGCTGTGTGACTGCGACACTACCTGCTGCACCACTGTGTTGCCCATTGTTCCTGACATTTATTCATGAATATAATTATATTAATATTATTATAAGTAATATTATTATTACGTATTGCTGAGTTCCATTTTAAAAGCATAGTGATTATTAGGATTCAGCTTCTTTAAGGTGCACCCATTCCTGCTGAACCTATAGTGGGATTGTTGTATTTATATTCATAGATTTGTAACTAATTTCTAGATATTTAGATTTCTATTAAATACATTTATCTACAGACATTCTGTTTGAAGGGGATATTTACTATTTACTTTTACTGCAGTTCACATTTGCATTGCAATGCTATAATTAAAAATACAGTTTACTAATAGCTTTTTGAATTTGTTTTACAAGATTGATTTTACAGTACAAAGCTCTATACAAATTCATTCTTTAATTTCCTGTGACAGCTTATCCAGTCCAGGACCCAAAGCCTACCCGGAATCACTGGGGGCAAGGCAGGAACACACCCTAGACAGGGCGCCAGTCCATTACAGCCTGTATACACAGTGCACTAAAATTGAATGATGTGTTGGAAATCTGGCATTTCAACATATTGAGCATAGAACTCGATCTTCCAACATTCTGCTTAGAAATATGCTGTATTTGTTGGATAAATAGAATATATTAAATATAGATTACAACTGGATTTTCGCTGTAATTTATACAGCAGTTCATTACAGTGTATTTTTTCACAGTGAGAAACTCTAGTGTGTGTGTATATATATATATATATATATATATATATATGTGTGTGTGTGTGTGTGTGTGTGTGTGTGTGTGTGTGTGTGTGTGTGTGAAGTGCCTACTCAATATTGTAAATAGACATTACATATGATTTAGAACAATAGATTGCTTGTATCCATTTAGCTCGGTAGCTGTAACAATGGAACACGCGTGAATGATTTTTTAAATTTGTCTGAACTAAATGAGCCTTGCACTTGAAAGATTGCCAAGCCATCATTTTCCATTAATGCAGCTGTGTTAATAATTCAGCGTAGATCCGAGAGAGAGATAGAGAGAGAGACTGATTGATTGCTGTAAGCTGCTTCCCTGTGCTTGATGCCAGCCAGTGAGTTCTGCAGTCACACCTAGACTCAGCACAAGTTCACTTTCAAATCAAGTGGCGTGTAATCTGATTGCTTCCACAGTCCGCCTACAGATGAAAAATATCCTGTGCTTATACTCTCCCCTCTGCTGTCACACCTGAACACTTCTATGGTTTGTTGGAAGCAAATAACCCTTCTGCTTGAAATGGGCTCCCACTTGAGAGGGATGAGTCTGGCAATAGTCTGGCTCTAGAGTCTGTGGAGGGCATTTGGAGGACAACTGACCTTATGTCACTGCATTGCTGGACTAATCACTTTTCCCCACACGCACACACAAACATACACACACACACACAGCTGTGCATAACCATATGCCATATGCGGAATGAAGTGTGAGGATGAGTTTAAACCTTAATCTCTACTGATTGGTGATGGGTTTTTTGTTTTGTGGGGTCCACTTATTTTATCAGAAACTGTGTAGGCCTCTCTGCCCATTGACAGTTAACTGAGCAACTGTTGAGTAAAACCATGTTGGATGGATCAGTACTATTATCACAGTTGAGGGAGGATGCGGAGGCAGACGTACATGTAAGGAATATTTATTTAAACTAAATCAAGGCAAACACAACAAACAGAAAACAAACACAAGCAGGGAGGCAAGAAAACAAACTAGAACTCAGTGGAACATAACTAGGACAAGAACATAACAACTGTGAACTTGTGGTAATGTGTAAGACACCAGACTAAGAAACATCTACACCCACCAGACCAGGGAGCACTGAAACAAAGGGACTATATATACAACGAGCATAGACAAGGATCACCTGAGACTGATAACGACAGGGCAGGACTACAAAGGAGATATTAACAAGAGGGTGGAACCAAGGCAAGACTAGGGAGGAGACATGAACACTAACAAACAGAGCCTTGTGCTACATGAGCACATGGTGGGAATAACAGGACCAGGGCTGACAACTATCAATACTCTGTGAGAGGAGATGTATTTTGTATTTTGCACACACACACACACACACACACACACACACACACATATACATATATTTGCCATTGTTAAAATGCAAGTAGTTTTGTCCATGTGGCATCAACGTGTTCTTAATTTGGGTTGATACAACATCATTCCAGTATTGATATGAACAATATAAAAGCCACAGTAAAATTGCCGAGAATAAACAAGAAACATAAAATTCTTGGCTTTGTCAATGTTAATATGTTTATACTAACTTCAAAACTAAAAGCAATGAAATCATAGCAATTCCCTTTAAAATAATACTACATAATATTATTTCCTTAATATTACAGCTTTAAAAATCATTGTGACGTTTCGCAAACCTGTAATAGGAAGAATAGAGCCTCTGTCACTGCTACTCTGGGTACAGCACTGCAGAAACTGTCCCTTATAACTTTTGGAAGAGGGCAGGACACTACCTCCAGGTTCATCTTCCTCCCCAGTGATTTCCCCTCCCCAAATCTCATGTAGTGTTCTTTTAATGAATGTCATACAATGACACATGCTGTAAATAATGTATGGTGAAATCTTGAAAATGAATATTATATTATTGTTTTGGAAACATTTTATATTGTTTTATATATGTATTGATATTTGATGATTGTCCAGACCTATCTTTAAGTTTACACAGTTCAAATGTGTTACATTAACATTTTTATGTGTCTGCTGCAGTAAACTAAAAGACTAATAAGAGTCAAACATCTGTTTAATGATAAATGTGGCTTTTATTCTGCTGATATGTATCAGTTTAGATTTTCTGATTATTGTGCATTTGGTTTGAGATATTTAAATAATGTAAATTCCAAATACCACTACAATCACTAGATGATATTCTGTGCTTCCCTTTAACAAAGGCTTTACATTTTCCTTCAGCTGCAGTTGTTTATGTTTTGCATCAGTGATGTATGCATAGAGTGCTTGGAGATGATGAGATTTTCATCCTTCACTGTGTATGGTCTCCATCCTGAAAATGATGGTGAAGCAAACTAATTGGCAGTAATACCTCATGCTCAGGCATCCTGAGACTAGAGAAAAGAACAGAACGCCACACAGCTGACCTAAATACCCATCCCCAGGGAAAAGGCATTCACTCCAGCATCTCAGGAGCTATGAATAAGGTTTCTGGACTGTCCCCACTGACTGACTGTGATCTAATATGGGCCACAGGATTCCCTCAGCTATCTGATAGCTGCTGTTAGAACTTCTGAGTCAATGTGAAGCGTGGAGGTATGTAGAGCAGAGATAATCCAGGAGTTTTCATACAGACACACGTCTTATCCTTAGCCTGTAGTCATTATTGTTTTGTGCTGAGTTGCCCTGAATCAGACTGTGCCTCATACTAGAGCTGCATTCTTTAAAAGAAGGATGACAAGGTTTCAGGGGTCTTTGGCGTGATGTCATTAACAAAACACTTTTGGTTCTGAAATCTTTCAGTGGGTGGCAGTGCTAAGAACTTATATAATGTAACCTACATATAAATACAAATGTCCAAGATCTAATACAATAATACAATTATTAATATTAATATAATATTAATATAATTCTAATATATTCATATAAATTTAGTTTCAAAACCCTGTATGCATTTGAAGCCTTTCTGGAAGTTTCTAATTTTGGAAAGAACATGTTACCTATTCTATCTCTCTTATTGTTGTGATGCAAATCACACTACAGCATTGCTATATTGGTGTAAAGCCCATTGCCAGTTATTTATTTAGTGTAAACATAATAAGTTGGTTTTGTATAATGTATATTTGTAATACAAAATTCAACCATTCTCTCGCTCATTCTATTGTCATTCTATTCAACAAAAATAACTTAAATATTAAGCTGTGTGAAAATGACAAGGAAGAAAAATGAGTTATGAGTTCCAGCACGGGAAAAAGGGCTGAAAAAGTAATATATGTGTAATATATAGTTATTACAAATATATGTTACACAAAAATGCTTTAAAAATCTTGAGTGTGGTCTACAATGTGTTTTGAAATTAATGCTTTGATATAGGTGTACTCATGTTTGGTCACCTGAATCATGGGGAGGAGGTTCATAGGAATGACCAAACACTTATCAGCATTGGAACAATTCTTCAGTTTAGCCTGGTTTAAAAAAAAATCATACCTTTGAACCACTGCCATATAGGGGCAAACAGATAAACAGTCTAAAAGTACAGGTGCCAAAGTTACAGTTTTACTTAAGAATACCAGTCAAAAAAAAGGGCATGGATAAAATTAAACCTTTAAAGAATATCTTGATATATATTTTGATGTTGCTCTCACTGAGGTTTGTTAATAAAACAAAACAAAACCCTCAAATCGTACTTATAGGCACAAACAGATAGCCTAAGAGTACAGGCACTGATGAGAGTAATAAAACATTATCCTCCAAGAATCTCTTGCACTCTCAGAGTGCAGGGACAGCAGGATCAAATTATTTACCATGTAAACAGGGGGAAAAGAATGAGACAAAAGAATATGTGGCCTTTTTCTGTAGTCTCCTACTCTGTATAACAACCCACAACTGAAATAAGAAGTTTACAGAATATGATTTGTATATAAATAAGTCACTCCGATTCAGAAGAGCAGAGAAATGCATTGATGACTAATTATTTTCCATTAGATCCTATGATGACAATGCTAATGTGGCTAACCTTTTTCTCCTCATGCTACACAATGCAATATATTACCTGCCCTGACTCAAAGAGGTGTTGGGCTTTTGTGTTTCTGGGGTTTGTAAGACTTTTCATTTAAACTTTACTTATCTATCTTTACCATTCATTCACAATTGGTCCGCAATATGGCGCCCAGGCGCAAAAAAAATAAAATAAAATAAAATAAATAAATAAATAAATAAATAAATAAAAAATGTCACCCATGGATTTGCACAAGCAGATAGGCAGTCTAAGAGTACATGTACTTGTAATTGAAGTTACAACAAGTTGACTTAAGACACTGCCAGCTAATGGGAGGGGGATGTCTCAGGTTAGGGTTAGGGTTATTGTTAGGTCCTGCAGGAGAATAAGTGTTAATATATGTGCATGTTATTTTGGTATAACGTTTATGTTTTATTAAGGCCTTGTGTTGTGTTTTGTTTTGTTCACTTGTTTTCTAGCATTGTGGTAACCCATTCTTGCAGGATGGCCACACCCCCAAAGCGTAAAATATTCGGGGCGGGAGCTATCCTATAAGATTGGAAGAGACTTTAATGCTGGGGAAACTGTCTGGGAGTACTCGCCTTAGGCTGAGAGAGCTGAGGATTTAGAGTGGTGTTAGTTTGAAAGTTTATACGGACCTGCCCTGATTTAAGTCAGGCTTTTTGATTTTTAGTGTTTGTTTTGGTTTATAGATTGTTTGTATATTTTTGCATAATTGTTTCTAATAAATTTTCATCACTGTTTGTATTGAATCCTCTGGAGTCCTCCTTTTTTCCACCTGCATCCCCCCTCTTTTTCTTTAGCTATAACTTACCCAGTGACTTTATGTATGGTCGGCAAAGCATCGTCACAATGAATGAAAATCAAACTGGCTTAGTCCGGTATGCCAGTTTTTCTTCTCTCTCTGGAGTTGTCTTATACAACAGAGAAAACTCTAAATGTTGAAAAGCTCAAATTATAGGTGAGTAATATTTATATTATAGACTTTGTGGAGGTGGAAATGTTGGAAATTTTAAGGTGGAAAGATCTCTGAACTCTGCAGATGGCTTCATTCCTGTATGTGCTACAAATCTAAATAACTGAAGTTATAAATTAGTTTCAGTGATAATTCAAACAATGAGTTAACTATAAATTTCATTTTAGCCACGTACAAACTACAGTCATTATTATCCCTCATACCTACTGTTCCACATTAAAAGATGCAGACCTTAGAGCTTTAAGTGCAATATGGGCCATATCCTCTCCACTCTTCTTCTAAACTACACTAAAAAAGGACATTTTTATTTACAAATCTTTTATACATCTAATGGTTGCATGAAATTAAATAAGTAGGTCTAAATCTAGGTATGTTATCTGAGGATGAATGTTACTGAAATATATCTGTATGTAGACACTTTGATGTAAAAAAATTAAATACATTCAAAATGTCTTTGTTTGTGTACTCATGGCTGGATGTCTCACCGTTTAAATGCCATATTGGCTGTATATTAGAATTTTTGTGTGTCCCATTCATGATTATTTCTGTTACTGGCCTGATTTTCACATGTATTTGCTCATTTTCACTTTTCTTTATGTCATAATACTTCAGTGGTATCTTGTAATGTTTCGTTATGACAACTTTAGATTTTATCCAAAGTATGTCTTATTCATTTATTAAAATAGGTCAGTTTTCTCTGCAGTAATGGATTTTTAAAAGTTTTTATACATTATGAACATATCTTTATGGTTTTTTATGTTTAGACCATTTACATGATTGTATAAAGCAGATTGCTTGGTTACATGAGAGAGACATACCTGTCAGATAGTGAGTTAGTGGGCTGTGTGACTACTGGACTAATAATGTGATTTGCTTTGTACTTCAGTAATGAGCTGCAACTGCTCCGCAGAACACATCCGCAATGGAGTGTGAAGCTGTCAGATACACAGACTACGGAGCTCCTGTCTGTCAGAGAGCATGAATAATTTACTCCTATTTTCTTCCTGCTCTCTAACACAGTGCTGACATAACACTTGTCATTCTTTAAAAATAAAAGTAAATAAATAATGCCAAAGAGTGGTTGGATAACAGTTCTCTAAAAAAGAGAAGCACTACAATTCTTCTACTCCACATACAGTTGTGACCTGCACTGCCTTGGAAAAAAGAATTAATGATTGTAGCTTTCACAGCTGTCCATTTTTTGTGTTATGTGTTAAAACACAGTGATACACACTACCCACATCAAGGGCTGTGGTGTTCTTCACCCAGACACACCCTTGCAGAAAACCGCATTCACATCTGCTTTGTTCCTCTAAAATTTGGCCAACAGCTGAGATGCTTGGCCTAACTACATGTGTGTGTGTACTGGCTATATTTAATGTAACAGCAAAATGTATTTATAATATTTATCTGTATATTTTATGTATATTAATAATACTATATATAATAATAAATAGCTATTTAAGGTATTTTAAATTAATTGTTACCATATGTGTGAAGAGGTAAATCCAAGTTTCAACTGTTTAAAACACCATTAAAGACAATGAAGAAAATTCTGTTTGAGAACAGTAGTTCTCTAGCATCTTTAAAGGTGGAATGGTATGTTTGAGTAAAAAGCTGACTGTAGCTTGTTCAGAACCTCACTTGTAACTTGAGCTGTTTAGATTTGTAGCACTTTTGGTATGCATTTATTTCATGCAGTTAGTGGTCTCCTGGAGTCAGTTCCACCTTAAAAAATGAATCTGAAACTGCAAAAATAAGTTAATATTACCCACGTGTGACGCAAAAGTAGCACAGCATCCTCATCTCTTTTCATGATTTTCAATGTTCGGAGGTCTCTCAACCATCCAAATGCCTCCAATCACCTGAAATATTTTGGACTGAGGTACTTAGAAACATCCTCTGAATTGTATGAAAGTGTATTGGACTAAAATAATGAACACAATTTACAATACTAAGATCATCTTTATCCATACAGAATTTTAAGTAACAATTGACCATGTAAATGAATCTAAACGATGAATGTGGTCATACTTTGCAGCTCAAACTATAGCACTTAGACCTGGGAGGCATCATATGTGACTGTAGCATGCTGGAATTGAGGGTTTTTACCTGTGCTGGGGGAAGTGGGGCAATCCTAAACCACCCAGAGAGAACAGGGCTAGTTGAATGGCTAAGGCATCACCGGTAATGTTCTGTAATGTGCAGCTCTAAATGAACATGTAATAAAGCCTCTTTAACTTGTATAAAAATGATTTTAGTTTTTTGCTTTATTATTGCTATATTAATATAGACATGCTTTTCCATGCAATGCTTGGAAATGCAAATATTTTTTTCTCCACAACTGAATCTTTCGGTTAGCAGTGACTGCCTCGTAAAACAGCTAAGGGATGTCTACAAAGACATGTAGTGTACCTTTAAGGTTGTTTGTTGTGTTTATAGCATTTGACAGTACAAAGTAGTGTGCTAAAAGAGAGAGACAGAGAAAGAGAGGGACTGTATACCTGTCAGCTAATGGGATAGTGTGGTTGCCTTTGTAATTCAATAATAAACAGCAACTGCTCCCCAGAACAGACACAAAGGATTCTAAATCTGTCATACACCCTGTGTCTCCATTTTGTACATGTGACATTTTTGCATCTCAGTTTGTTTCACGTCAAAGTTACACTAAGCTGTCATTTTCTAACTCCCTGAAGAGCCTGCATATTTAAACAAGGCAGAGATTTATAGTCATCTGCCTCCTTATATCTTTTCACATTAACACTACTGTCTATGAGGAGTTGGTGTGTTCTCCCCGTGTCCGCGTGGGTTTCCTCCGGGTGACTGTCTTTGAGGAGTGTGGTGTGTTCTGTCTGTGTCTGCGTGGGTTTCCTCCGGGTGACTGACTGTGAGGAGTTTGATGTGTTCTCCTTGTGTCTGCGTGGGTTTCCTCCGGGTGCTCCGGTTTCCTCCCACAGTCCAAAAACACACGTTGGTAGGTGGATTGGCGACTCAAAAGTGTCTGTAGGTGTGAGCGTGTGAGTGAATGTGTGTGTGTGTGTCTGCGTTGACCTGTGAAGGACTGGCGCCCCCTCCATAGTGTATTCCCGCCTTGCGCCCAATGATTCCAAGTAGGCTCTGGACCCACTGTAACCCTGAACTGGATAAGTGCTTACAGATAATGAATGAATGAAAGACTGTCTTTTCCTTTCTTGTGTTAAATCAGTATTGTGGCCAAAAACCTAACTTTCACAAGTTAATTACAACTTGTGCACCTAAAATATGGCCTAGTTTATCAAAAGTGTCATGTTTTATACATTTTCCATTTGAGTTAGGATATAACCTTATGAATAGGCTTATCCATTAGCAACTCATTGCAAACATTTGTCTCAAAACATATATCTTTGATCAGTTCTAATCATTTATTAGTCTCTAACAAACTAATAAAGAACAAATGAATGTCATAATTCATCATGGCTATTTCTGTTTTCATTTATACACATGCAGTTCTTTTAACTCAGAATATATTATTGTGTCAAAAACCACATTAATAACACTTTTACAGATTATTTATCAAATCAAATGTGAAAACTCAAATTCAAATGTGACATTTAGGCAAACTTGTTCAGTGCTAAT
This sequence comes from Hoplias malabaricus, assembly GCF_029633855.1. NCBI lineage: Eukaryota > Metazoa > Chordata > Actinopteri > Characiformes > Erythrinidae > Hoplias > Hoplias malabaricus. The sequence goes on along the minus strand of NC_089811.1, from coordinate 20,476,466 downwards.
TGCTAAGTGCTAAGTACACATTTGAATTACTTAGCCTCATAGCTCCAAAAGAAAATCAAAGAAGCCAAACTCTGACACTTGTCGGGTGTGTGTATAACTACTTATCCAACGTTTCCGTTCCTTTTGCTGCAGTGACAGCTTCTGTGACAGACGTTTGGGTATTTTTGTGAGGATCTAATTGCAGTTAGCCACAAAAACATTAGTGAAGTACAGATGTTGGATTATTAATTTTTGATCTCAAAAGCAAATACAGGTCACCCCAACGGTATCCGATGTTGCTTTATTTCTCCAGAGAAATGAATTCCATGGTGCCACAGACTTATGTTGAGTTGGTGGGGGGCTGGGGGGTTATACCCCAATGGTAGGTTATTGGCATTGCGCACTGTGATTGTCAGGTCAGCTGAACCAGATAATCTCATATTATTTCATGTCTATTTGTGCGGATTATTCACACTGTGTTCACAGCTGGATGCAACTTAAAGTAGGTGAGTTAATTATAAGGAGTATCCTTTTGGACAATGATGCAGTATTGGCCCTAATATAAGACAAGCTCTCTCATCTTAAATCCTGAATTCTCCAAACATAATAGACGAAACTCCAAACAGGAGACATTAACACAGACCAGCAGTGGTTTGAGGCTTTGGCAGAGTCTAGGAATTAGTGTAGAACAGTTTTTTTGTTCTTAAAAACAGCATTATAACCTCAAAAATGATTGGAGAAAAGCAAGAAACTAACTCTTAAAATTGTCATACCATGTTGTTCCCAAATGGTTGATCATCTTTGGTGAAATTGCATGTTTTGAATTTCATCTTTGAAGTTCTAGAACAATAAAAAAAAAAAAATAGTATACTTGTTTTGTTTTGTTTTTTCAGCTGAGGATATGTAGTTCTAAGTATGTATCATTTGCTTTCCAGATATTTTTAATATATTTATAAGAGACAATGAGATATGGCTCATAAGTAATAACATCACCAAATGAGTTGTTCAGCTGGAGCTTTTTAATTGTAAACATTATTTAGGGCTTTTAAATGGCTCAGAAGTCTAAGCAAAACTATCACTAAAAAATCACTTGTTTGATCCCTGGTGATGCTGAAATTACTGAGGTAATTTGAAGTCAATGATGTAACTATTGTGACAGGCCTAGGTATATAGTAATTTGGTGCTTGCCACTGGTAGCCTGATAAAAGGTATTATTGAATATCACAATAATTTTAACCAATGATGATATCAGATAAATGATTGTGTACCATTGCAGCATGATTATTATTATTATTATTATTATTATTATTATTATTATTATTATTATCACTATTAGTAATGTTGCTACCTTAATTTTACATGGTGCCACTGACTGTACCAAAACCTGTTCATTCATTCATTCATTCATTCATTCATTCATTCATTATCTGTAACCGCTTATCCAGTTCAGGGCCGCGGTGGGTCCAGAGCCTACCTGGAATCATTGGGCACAAGGCAGGAATACACCCTGGAGGGGGTGCCAGTCCTTCACAGGGTACCAAAACCTATATAACAGAAAATATGTAATTTAGCAGTCTTCATCTAGTCCATTGCACCCTGCATGCTGGTTGTTCCCAGCTGATTTTAATAATGTGAATCAGCTTTTTCCCCTGGGAAAATATCGCTCCATTTTCACTGATGATTACTTAGAAGCTCGCTTGAGAATTGGTCAAGAAAACAGCTTTCTCTGTAGCGAAACAAAAAAGGCTGTCATTGAAATAAAATGAAAAGGCTGTCGTGCCCCTTGTTGACAGCCTCCAGGGTGTGTTTCCCTGGAAACCACCATGATGCTGAACTGGATAAGCGTTTGGTGTGTTCTCCTTGTGTCTCTGTAGGTTTCCTCCCACAGAGTCGCTTTTTTGGCGACTCAAAAGTGTCCCTAGGCGTGAATGTGTGAGTGTGTGTCGCCCTGCGAAGGACTGATGCCCCTCCAGGGTGTGTTCCCGCCTTGCGCCCAGTGATTCCGGGTAGGCTCTGGACCCATCACAACCCTGAACTGGATTATCGGTTACAGATAATTAATTAATTAATTAAATAGTTAAACCTATAATTTTATCATGCAAGTTATAAAATAAAAGTTGAGCCAAAACGTTTGGGCACCCCAGATCTAAAAAACCTTAAATGTGCTTTTTGTAAATTAATGTTTAACATGATTATAATTCATCAAGATAATTTTAGATATGGTTTGTCTAAATTTACAGTCTCACCCAAGCCTAGCAAGTGGTGTATCAGGCTCCAGTGTGGAATGCTTTCATCTCCTCTTTGGTAGCCATGTGGAAGGGGTGTGTCCAGGAAAGCTGATATTACTTAAGTGTGGCATGTGGTTTTGAAAGATAAAGATATCTTATCTTAGCTATTTTATGTATCTCATACATTTTCACTGTCAAGATCTGAAAGAGCAGCATAACCTGATAGCAGATCTACAAACCCTCCATCCATCTCTGTTGTTATGAAATGGTAGCATGCTCAAAAATATTTTTCTGAGATTTTTTTTCTTTTTACCAGGAATTGTCTCTCATTTCTTTGTGAATTTAAGACATTTTAGAAGTTTGTCTTCTAAGAAATTTTTCCACCAGATGCTGGAACATTTACTGTGAGGATTTGATGACATGCAGCCAGAAGAACAACAGTGATGCCAGGTGCTGATGTTAGAAATTCAGATCACAAACATGTTTCACTTGCCTGGACATCAGTGCTGCTGGTGTAAGTTCACAGTAGAAAGTACAGATCACTTCACTAGAACAAAATCTTGAGGAGGATTTACACACTCTGATTCTGAATTCCTCTGCAAGGCTCGAGGCTGTACCCTTCAGCATCTGTTCCTGATGGTGAGATGAGCTTATTTAAAGCAGAAGTGTGTTTGTGTGTGTGTGTGTGTGTGTGTGTGTGATTTATATTCAATATAAATGAATGTCACTGTTTGTTACAATTACCTCTTCTCCCAGACTTTAATGGACACATTCCCCAGTCCTCACTTCTCTTTCTCTCTCTTACTCTCACCCTCTTTGTCTTGTCTTCTTATGTGTGTGCGATCTCTCTCTCTCTCTCTCTCTCTCTCTCTCTCTCTCTCTCTCTCTCTCTCTCTCTCTCTCTCTCTCTCTCTCTCTCTCTCTCTCTCTCTGAATCACTGATGCTGTTAACACCTCTGGAGATGGGCCAGTGTCCAGGCAAGACAAAATCCTTTTATCGGAGTTTAGATCAGTGTGCTGTAACATATGGAACATAATCTCTCCAGCACTAAAACTGATCTAACACACACACACTCACACACAGAGGCTCAAAGACATTCAGTGGACTTTTGTGTGTTTAGTCCATTGCTCTGTGTTGCATTTTTTTTCCTTTTCTCTGTAAATGTTTCTCTACTGAGCATCACATTCTTTCTGACCCATAGCACAGACAGAAAAGCTGAGGATATTTTCATATCTGAAAAAATCTGTTTTTATGTCCATAAGCCTGTCTTTACATATTTTATGTACTCCTTCATTGTACATTAAACAAATTAAGGTTTCTCTCTGACCTTTTTTTAATATGAGATTAAATTGGTCTGTTAGTTGTGTCTACTCATATTTGCCTAGCTAAAAATCTTTGTTCCTTTTCTTCTGTCTTGTTATATTCTGTTCTGCTTTTTGCTAGTGGGAGAAGAGATGCCATTGTTTTTTGTGTTTTTTATTTTTCTTTGATCATTTTCTTTAGCCTCTGGGTAAATATGCCAAGCTCAAGAGGGTAGGGGTTCATGTGCGCAGGAGATTTAATACAATACACAATTCTTTGAAGCTGCATCTAGAATTCTCATGCTCAAGAGCACTTTTTAGCCTGATTCTGTGTGTGTGTGTGTGTGTGAGAGAGAGAGAGAGAGAGAGTGAGAGAGAAAGAGAGAGACTCTGTAGGTGTAATGGCTGTGTAAAGCTGAGTTTTGAAATCTAAATGTAAATGCCTGCAGGCTCTCTTCTCTTGCTCCAGTTCCCACTATACTACACCACAGTAATGTAGTCATTACTCCAATACCATAAACCACTCACCATGACCTCCTTAGGTTATCGTCTTATTGGCTTTATCCACAGCTCCACGCTCTAGCTTTCCTATATTTACTTTATCTGGTATCTCACAGGAAATGCTGTGTATATCAATGGCATGCAGGTAGATCTGATATTAGTGTATGTTTGTTATTTTTCTAGGTAAAGAAATAAGAACACAATAAACCATCAAGCTGTCAATCACACATAGCTGTTGTTTAAAGTGGATTTGAGTTGTGTTAAAAGGACCTCCAGAAATATTGACATTGTTGGCCAAAGGCAAATCATGTACATCATTGGGAAGAAGTACAAGTTCTTTTTTAGTCAAGCACACGTAAGGTCTTATAAGAATTACAAATTTAAACATTTTAAAGGCCCTGTGAAGGACTGGCACCCCCTCCAGGGTGTGTTCTTGCCTTGTGCCCAATGATTCCGGGTAGGCTCCGGACCCACTGTGACCCTGAACTGGATAAGTGGTTATAGACAATGAATGAATGAATGAATGAATGAATTAACATTTTAAAGAGGTATGGCATTGTATTTTACTGTTGCCTTAGAGTCTTGACCCAGGACTCTTATAGCCCTTTTCCATCAAAATGGAACAATTTGGTTCCCGTTTATGAGCCTCATTTGAAACCTTTTTGCAAGAACATTAGGTCTTTCAGTATGAAGTGAACCGTGATGATGTCTGGGGTTGTGTTGAGCTCAAAAACTCAAATATAAGCATTATTGCATAGTCAAATAGTGGGCTAAAACAAAAATATATATATGAAATAAAACAGGAAAATGCTCTATTTTTGTGTGTTTCTAGAGCTCTGCATTCCCATCAAAACTAGTGTGAATGTGGGCTGGTTTGCTGGATAGCAACAAGGTTCCAAGAATCTTGAACAGGATTGGTTCAAGAATCAGGGTTTTTATTTATTTATTTTTGTGGAAAAGTGGCTAATATTGGTGTAGCAATGTTTTCTGCTCAAGCTGAGAGTAGTATTAACCAGTATTAACACACACTCCTTAAATAAAAGGTGCTTCAAATGTGATGAATCATTTTTGGTTCCCTAAAGAATCATTCAATGAGGTGTCCTTCATCCTATACACTGTAATTTATCAATCTATATACATATGTCCAGCAGAGAGCGTTACCACAGATATTGCTTTCTACATGTTTCCCTTCATTTAGAAAAATTACATAAACGTTGCACATTTGAAACATGTGATTTAGGCTAAGTTCACATTACAAGCTTCATTTAATTATTCTGATTATTTGTCTCTATGGTTCACTTTCATAAATGTGAGTGACTTTTAGCTGCCTGTAGTGTGAAGGAATATGTCCTTGAAATGGCACGCATGCACATTGATGCATTTATGCATGCGATTTCCATCATCAACAAAATAACATTATGTTTGTGATACAACTCACTGTATTAAAACTAGAAAAATGGATGCATTACAATTTGTGCATCACATTTGACTAGGACGACAGCAACCAGCTTGCCAACTGTATATGACCAGGATCAGAAAAAAAACAAACAAACAAAAAAAAGCCTCTATATACTATGTAGTGCACAGGATACTTCGCGGTTCATCTTTCGCGGATTTGCTACTTCACCGGTTTTTTCAAGGGAGCTTATGGCCGCTATATCGCGTATATTTAGGGAAAATCTAGGAAAAACGTGAAAGATGAATAGCCAAAATATTTTTTTTTTTATTTACATGTATTAGACTAGGCCTGTAGGTGACAAGATATATCATTTACAAGTATTTCTTACATACAGTACATGTATTGTTCATGTCCATGTCCGAGTGAAATTTACTTGCGCTAAATCACAGCTTAGGAATTACTCTATTAAAGAAACTGGTAGGATATCACAAGTAGTTCCAGCCGAAAACGATTATAGAATGACTGTTTAATGCACACAGCTCCATGGACCTGGAGATTGTGGGTTCAATTCCTGCTCCGGGTGACTGTCTGTGAGGAGTTTGATGTGTTCTCCCCATGTCCCCTGTGGGTTTCCTCTGGGTGCTCTGGTTTCCTCCCACAGTCCAAAAAACACACGTTGGTAGGTGGATTGGTGACTCCAAAGTGTCCGTAGGTGTGAATGTGTGTGTGTGTGTGTGTGTGTGTGTGTGTGTGTGTGTGTTGCCCTGTGAAGGACTGGCGCCCTCTCCAGGGTGTATTCCCACCTTGCGCCCAATGATTCCAGGTAGGCTCTGGACTCACCGCGACCCTGAGCTGGATAAGCGGTTACAGACAATGAATGAATGAATGAATGTTTAACGCAAAGGGTGGGTTGTTAACAGTACATGGAGGGTTTTAAAAGTCCAAATACTCGTTAAATACATAAAAAAATGTCTTTCCTCTACTTTGCGGAAATTGCGGAAGATCACTGTAATATATAACCATAAATAACAATGTTTTCTGCACTCACAGATTGCATTTTATGTAGAAATATACACCAAATATATACTCAAAAATAAACCTCACATTTTCCTGTCAAACTAGTGCCCTGTCTGGGTGCAGTAGTTTTAGTTTTATAAACTGTGAAGTGCACTAAGTAGGGAGTGTGGCGCTATTTGGGATGCATCTTGAATGTCTCCTGGAATTTGTAATCCTGTTACTTAGAAATGCTACATCTGAGTTAAAAATCTATCATGGTGTTCCTTCTAGAGATGGGAACTGAATGCTGCTCAGACAGTTGAAGTGGAGTGGTGTGGTGTAATCCACTACACCAGTTACCCACTGTGGCTCTGCTCTAAAGAAACATTTTGATAAGAACAATTTAGGTAGGTAAATACATGTTTTTTCTTAGCTGATTTGATTTAGGGTTCCAATTACTCTGCAAGTACAAGGTATTTTTATAGGAGAGTTAAAGCAGTGGGAGCTGATCTTCCCCTGTTTATTTTGGCTTACACTAGGGTCTTGGAGAGCTTTCACAAAGAAAAATATCCATAATTACTTGATAACCTAAGTAAAAACTGAAAGCTCAAATAGTAATACACATATTTTCCTCCTATTAGGCTGGTGTGATACTGGCATGAAATCATTGGCTAATGGCCAATCTCACTCTCTGAACTTTCACCCAATGCCCATTTCTGCCCCTCTTGCCCCTAGTTTGAGAGCAAAACTCATGTGCTCATCTGTGCTCATCATAGCCTAGTATAACTTTTATCTTTCCTCTAGCTTTTCATAACTTCATCTTCAAGTGTTCTCAGGTTTCAGATTTTGACTCACCCTTCTGAAGTTCACACAATCTTATGTGGCCTTTGGCAAAGAACACAACATTAATAGGCTTATTTTTACCCTTGAAGCACTTAGCAACCACTTTCTCATAAAAATCAATGGGAAGACACATTACTGAGCACATGTATGAAAGTGAGGAGAGGGGAAATTAGTTTGGTAGCTGTAACAAACTGCATACTATTTTTGTGAGTTTAAGTAATTGTTGAGTATAATATGTATCTGTGTGTTTGTGTTTCATTGTAGCATGTGTAACCCCAATGGAATGCTGTGTGTGTATAAGGGAGCAGCTCACATTTCTCATGTTGATGACTGTGGGCACTAGAGTGTGTGTGTGTGTGTGTGTGTGTGTGCGCGCATGTGTGTGTGCGCATGTGTGTATGAAAGAAGGAAATATAATCATAGGGTTTTAAGATTTTTGGATTTATATATTAGAAAAAAATACCTCAGTGGTTGTACTGTGGCGCAATAGGTAATGTCGCTGTCACAAAGCTCCAGGGACCTGGGGTTGTGGGTTTGAGCCCTGTTCCAGGTTTCAGGAGTTTGGCGTGTTATCCCCATGTCTGCACGGGTTTCCTCCGGATGCTCCAGTTTCCTCCCACAGTCCAAAAACAAACATTGGTAGGTGGATTGGCGACTTAAATGTGTCCGTAGGTGTGAATGTGTCATGTTTCTGGTAAATCTAAAAAAGTAGTGCATTTCAAATCATAGCTTTATCAAGAATGCAAGACATCAGAGTATTTCATTTATTTATTTATTTTAAACTCTGAAGTATATGTTGAGGTATCTGCCTCATTTACAATACAGCCGGGCTATAATTTAATGACACCTATTCTATGTAATTCACTTTAAATTATCTATTCTTTAGGATAACTTACCTGAATAAATATAGTTTTTTTTTTTACCAATGTGAGATTATCTCAGTGATACACATATTACTCCTAGCTAAACTCATGCAGCTATTTGTTGAAGTATGTGTTTATTTTGCTACTTCTTTCATAATCATATACAGGGGTTGGACAATGAAACTGAAACACCTGGTTTTAGACCACAATAATTTATTAGTATGGTGTAGGGCCTTCTTTTGCGGTCAATACAGTGTCAATTCGCCTTGGAAATGACATATACAAGTCCTGCACGGTAGTCAGAGGGATTTTAAGCCATTCTTCTTGCAGGATAGTGGCCAGGTCACTACGTGATGCTGGTGGAGGAAAACGTTTCCTGACTCGCTCCACCAAAACACCCCAAAGTGGCGCAATAATATTTAGATCTGGTGACTGTGCAGGCCATGGGAGATGTTCAACTTCACTTTCATGTTCATCAAACCAATCTTTCACTAGTCTTGCTGTGTGTATTAGTGCATTGTCAGGATTCAGGATACAATGTTTGAACCATTGGATGCACATGATCCTCTAGAATGGTTCGGTAGCCCTTGGCAGTGACGCGCCCATCTAGCACAAGTATTGGGCCAAGGGAATGCCATGATATGGCAGCCCAAGCCATCACTGATCCACCCCCATGCTTCACTCTGGGCATGCAACAGTCTGAATGGTACGCTTCTTTGGGGCTTCTCCACATGGTAACTCTCCCGGATGTGGGGGAAACAGTAAAGGTGGACTCATCAGAGAACAATACATGTTTCACATTGTCCACAGCCCAAAATTTGCGCTCCTTGCACCATTGAAACCGACGTTTGGCATTGCCATGAGTGACCAAAGGTTTGGCTATAGCAGCCCAGCCGTGTATATTGACGGGGAACTCCCGACGGACAGTTCTGGTGGAAACAGGAGAGTTGAGGTGCACATTCTGCCGTGATTTGGGCAGCCGTGGTTTTATGTTTTTTTGGATACAGTCCGGGTTAGCACCCGAACATCCCTTTCAGACAGCTTCCTCTTGCGTCCACATTTAATCCTGTTGGATGTGTTTCGTCCTTCTTGGTGGTACGCTGACATTACCCTGAGTACTGTGGCTCTTGATACATCACAAAGACTTGCTGTCTTGGTCAAAGATGCGCCAGCAAGACATGCCTCTCTGTAAATTCATCAATAAAATTAGCACTGTACTTCTGTACAGGCCTGTAGACAGTTACTAGTAATATCTGTGGTGTCCCTTTCAGAACTACACAGAGGTACTCAAATGTTGTGAAGTCACCAAATGATAACTGCTTGCATTGAAAAGAAACATGGAACAGAGCAGCTAGACCGCCACCTTTTCTGCTGGCACGAGATACATTTAAAAATTGAAAATCCGGAGGAGCCGACTCCAATAAAACAGATGTAGCACTACATTCATTTATCCACGTCTCAGTTAAAAGTATAAAATCAAGCCCATGTGCTGTAATACAATCATTAATTAAGTGTGATTTGTTTGTGAGAGATCTGATGTTTAAGAGAGCTAATTTAGTAACTCTTACACTTTACTACAGAATCTCTGTCACACATTTTATATGCTGTAGATTGGCTACATTTACAGAATCTGACCTGAACCCCCCGTTCTTTCTCTCTCTGATGAGTACTGGAATGGGAGAGATTACAGGCACCAAAGGTCCAAGCTTGTTTTGAAAACATGTACTGCTGACATCATCACTGCAGCAGCCAGGATGTGAAAAACATCACTTTTCCTCGCCCTTATCAGCTGACGGAGAGTTGTGGAGCTCCTGCTGCCGATTGGGCTGTGAGTGAAGCTGCCTTTCCGGGAGTTTAGGAGCTTGTCTCTTCCTTTGAGGTGCTCTAGGTGGTGATGGAGCGTGATTTTTCTTAGGGGACAGTCTGGGGAACTGCAGTGGGGAAGTTGCAGTAGATGAGGGTGGAGTAGAAGCTGGGGTGGTTCTACTCTGCACCTGAGGGCTGGCGGACAGGGAAAGTTACAGCCTTGTCCCAGCTGATACCAGCTTCTCCATGGCTGCTGGGAGGTTCAGGTGGGGTGATGTGGAGGGCGAGAGGAATAGAGGACATGTAGGATTCCTCTTGGGGTTTTGGTGTCTCTGGCAGCTGATAGAATTGATTGTTACCACTCATGTCCAGTGTCTGCTGCTCTCTCAGGTCGTCCTCAGTGTGGGGAGGATGTTCAGGCTCTGAAATGGTGTCATCAGCTTGTACAGGAGAGTTCCTGGATGTTGGTGATAATGTGCCACCACCAAGTGAAGTGGATAAATTGCACACTGAGAAAATGAGGTTGTCTTGTGTGCAGTCCGTCTCTCCTAAAACATTCTCTGTTCCCGAAGAACAATTTAAAGTTGTCAAAGAAATTCAGTCCATTTGACCAGCAGCTGTTCTGTAACCAGGTGTTTAATCCCAGTAACCTTCAGAACATATTGGTGCCTCCTGCAGGTAGAGGTCCACTGATGAAAGATTGTATGTTGAACTTACTGAGTGTGTTAAAGAGGTCTTTAAAGTCTCTTTTTAAAACTTCAGACTCCTGCATGACAGTGTCATTTTTTCCAACATGTACAAAGGCACAGGAAAACAGGAATGTCTTTAATCTAGATTTGAAGACTATAATGTCTGGGGCAAATCTGATACCTTCCGGGTGTCTGTTCCAGGTGGAGGCAGCAAAGTGACTGAAAGCTGCCTCCCTCTGTATGGTTCTGACCCTGGGCACTACGAACTGACCAGTCCTGAGTCATCTTAGTGGCCTACTGTGTTCATACCCTTCTAGCAGATCTGAAATATTTTTTGGTCCAAGGCAGTTTATTGATTTATAAACAATTTATAGCACTTTAAAGTCAACCCCGTGTTTAATTGGCAGCCTTGTTTCTGGTAAGAATTCTAGCTGCTGCATTTTGAATAAGCTGTAGGTGCCTAACTGTGGACTTGGGAAGTCCAGTAAAGAGACCAATGCTGTAGTCCAGCCTGCTGGATGTGAATGTATGAATTAGTTTATCTAAATGTGGTTGTGACACACCCTTTGAACTTTGATAGGTTCTTGAGGTGATAAAAGGCAGATTTTATTATTGCCTTTATTTGGCCTTTAAAGTTCAGGTCTGAGTCTAGGATTATTGCAAGACTTCTGACGTGGCTTTAGTCTTTAAAGCTCTGCTGTTAAGATGAGCAATGACCTCATGTCTTTGTCCTTACTGCCAAACACTGCTCCATGGGTGGGTTATATTGACTTATTTTGCTGTAGATGGAACTGAATCTACATTCGTCAGAGCGCTAAATACTACAAAACGCAACAACTAAAGTAGCAAATGAGATTCTGTGGTAAATTGAATAAAAACTTTTAGACAAGCTAAACATACACCATATACAAACAACAGTGGTTTATACTCTCAAACATTTTGTTCCAACTTAAAAGACGCAAAGCTTCTGAATGTAAACAAACAATATTAAAGTTACACTGTAAAAATATTAAACATGATGTTCATGATTTTAATCCATTAGACATTTTAATGCAATACACAATCCAATTAAATTTTTCCTCACTATTCACTAACTGTACAAACTATTTGAACGCTGGAAAAAACATAAAAAGCATGAAAGGAAATGAGGATGTTGCTTTATTCCTGCTCAATAGGTGGGTAATACTGACCTATTGCTGAAGTTTCATATTCATACTTAAAGTGGATCTGACTGGAAAGCAAACACAGACAGAAAGTGCTACAAAACTAAACATCTTGAGTTACAAACGAATTTCAAATTCAAACAGTTAGTAAAACCTTACAGAGAATTTAAAATTAAAAATGAACAGGTAAGCTACAGCTAGCTTATAATATAAACATAACTTTCCACATTAAGGTTTTTGAGTGCACCTCACATTGAGTTTTTGAATGAACACAAACTCTATGTAAGCGGCACGGTGGCGCAGCAGGTAGTGTCGCAGTCACACAACTCCAGGGACCTGGAGGTTGTGGGTTCGATTCCCACTCCAGGTGACTGTCTGTGAGGAGTTGGTGTGTTGTCCGCGTGGGTTTCCTCTGGGTGCTCTGGTTTCCTCCCACAGTCCAAAAACACACATTGGTAGGTGGATTGGTGACTCGTGAGTGTCTGTGTTGCCCTGTGAAGGACTGGCGCCCCCTCCAGGGTGTATTCCCGCCTTGCGCCCAATGATTCCAGGTAGGCTCTGGACCCACCACGACCCTGAATTGGATAAGCAGTTACAGGTAATGAATGAACAAACACTATGTTTGTCTATGCTGCCTTTAAGTCAGAACAACTGACTTATTACATCAACTATAATCTGCATAGCATTTTTAATTCTTGTATTGATTTGGATATTCATTTAATTTTTTTAACAACTAGTTCTCACTGCGTGTTAGGGTAGATCAATAAACATTGTTTTTGAGTTGGGTACAATAACAAAATTCATTTTAAAAAGCCTTATACCTTGAATTCCCACCCACATACTTTGACTCCTCAAAGCCTGTGTTTGAAGTCATGTTGTCTGTTGCATTTTTGAAATGTACTGTACTGTACTCTTTTATTTTCATTTGTAAAAGGACTTTTACAAGGAAGAGGGTTTCCTGGAGCAGAGCAGAGAGCTCTTTTTGGCTGTTAGCACTGCAGTGGCTATAGTTTCTTCTCGCCATGCTTGCCGGACCTCCTGCTGGGCAGGCCTAGAAGAGGCATATGCGCTTACTGATTGACTGACTGATGCCTAATGTTGGAATGCACATATGCGAGTATGAACTGTTAATTCAGCTGTATTTCACAGAGAGAATTTATGGTTGCGTCACTACACCACTATACTGTCTGTTTTTAGTTCAGCCATATTTTACAATCCAGTTCGTGAACTAAATTTGAAACTGTTCGACGGTGATCAGAGGTCATATTTTCCCTGGACAAGTACTCTTTTTGGTACCTAAATTGTGTTCAAGGGGTTAGAGTGTTAAGAGCTGAATTGGGACACAGTCGAGCCGCTTCAGCGCTGTAGGTACACCATCCAACGAGGTGCAGCTCAGTGTTTTACAGGAGCCTCGAACAGAAATGTGTAGAAAGTTACACTGAAACATTTCATCGTTACTAACTTTCTGATGAGTAAATTACATCTGCACAGCTTTTTGTTTAACTTTACATGAAAACGGACAAAATCTCTGGATGATTAAAGCCAGAACACCAGAGCAAGGTGTTACTCAAAATAAACGAGGCTGTGATTATGTTATAGCACAGTTTTATCAGTCGGACCCTTATAGAAATGTAAGTCACTATATAAATATCTAGTTCCCAGCCATGGCTTGTTCCTTTATCAAGTATACTTTACTTGGTTGATAAAATGCTAAGGTGCTTGGTTTTAGAAATGTTCAAAAACTTAAATATTTTCTTGTTGCTTTCTGGAAAACTAGTTGCTTTAATGTCATCTCAACACTGTGCTTCAGTTTAGTAGATTTGTATGAACAGAAAATAACTGGCTTTTCATGATCATATATACAATGTCAGCAACTGACAAGATACATTATTTTTATGGTCTAATCATTGTTATTATTGTAAGCAAAGACATTGATATGAAGCACCAAAGCTTCTCTAGGTCTTCCAATGACAAGGGTATGTATTTTGAGCTTTCCTGTTTTTGAAATGCCAGAAACACCTCTGTGACAATGGCTATATGGCTAATGGCGGTCAGGATAAACTATGCTTGCGTAGTTTCTCTTTGCTTTTGTTGGCTCTGTTTTCAGCAAATCAAAATAAAACTGTATTATGGACCTTGAATCGTCATGGTTTATTGCAGTTTTACATTGTAGCTACATTTATCTAAATCCAGTACTATCTACTATGTTATCTACTATGTTAATCAGAGGCAATGCTAACAAAGGCACAGTATGTCTGGCATTTTTCTCAATGTTTATTGAAAAGAAGTTCAGAGCGAGGGTGAAATGAATGCTTTTGTTGTGCTTGAACTGTTCCTTTCAGCTTGACCTTTTACTCCCACTGCCTACTGTTGGTGTAAATGTCACAGTAAAATGTGCAGAATCCTCTTAACTGTGCAGAACTGGGATTAGAGTAGGTGTTTTGGAATGTAGTAGGTAGGCCAGGAAATTGTATGTAGACTGTATTTACTGTGTGTGTGTGTGTGTGTGTGTGTGTGTGTTTCTGGTCAGATAACTGCACTGATCTCTTGTCAAAGAGCTGTTTTAAACACATTGGTTGAGGATGCAGAACATCTGGGTTTATGGAACAGCGCTTTAGAACGATGGCCCTGAAAACTGGACCTTAGGCCTGAAGATGTGTGTATGTGTGTGTGTAATTGGGTTATGTTTGGGAAATCACTGCTGATATATGGGTCAGTGCACAATTTAGCCAGAGTCAGATCTTATGATTCTGTAAAGAGAAGAGTACAGATGAATTTGAGCATATGTGAATGATATTAACAAAATCTGTGAGAGATAATATCCAGATTTTTTTTTTTTTTTTTTTTGCCCTTCTATGAAGTAAACTAATTCTAAGCTCTTGACTCTACTGTGAAATTCAGTCTTCCTTGTGAATGTCAAAAGTGTGCTTTTCTGTGTGTGTGTGTGTGTGTGTGTGTGTGTGTGTGTGAGAGAGAGAGAGAGAGAGAGAGAGAGAGAGGAGAAAAAGGAGAGGCTTTAGTCTGAATTATTATTCATTTAAATATTGATTTAAGATGAAAATTAGGTTTGATCTTTTGAAATATTCAATTTTAATCTCCAGATATAGATGGATTTGTGGCAGATTTTTTTTCCAATCAAACACAAGCCTCATTTGGAGGTGGTTTCAAATCTGATTCAGAACTTATCTCCCAAAATGAGATTGTGTTTGACCAGTGAGATCAGATTTCTTGTGCCTTTTTTTGTCATTCAGGGAGCATTGCTTCATGCCTTCCAACCCATAGCTCACGCCTGCAGTGTTACTATGACAACCAAATGTGGATACACCAGAAAATGACCATACAAATCAGATTTGGCCACTTGTACTTGCATGTTTAAGAGATGATTTTAATGTCAGCTACAGTCACATCAGTGTAGCAGAAGAAGTGTGACATTGTGTATGCCAAAACAATTAAAATTACCTCCCTGTTTCTACAGTCATTGTGCATTATATGAGCTCCACTGGATGTATAGATACACGTTTAATTACAGGCTGTAGTCCATCTGTTTTGTCTGACCATAATGTTAGCCCCCTTTCACACTCTTTAATTGTCAGGATTTTTGGCTGAATATTTTGGTTGGTGGACTATTCTCAGTCCAGCAATAACACCAAGGTGTTTAATAGTAGCACTGCTGTCTCTGGCTCACTACAACAACTTCTCCTTGAAATGTAGCCAGTGACACTGAAAAACCCTGTATCCAATGAGTCTTTTTGTTTTTTGGGACAGAACAGCTTAGCTCAGCGTCAGTTCAGGGAGATCTCTAGAGATATTTTGTTCCTTGTTGCACAGTCCAGCTTTTGCTGGCACTTTTCATCAGGCACCTATTCAGGGAACATATGAACCTTTTCAAAAGACCAAGGCAGCTGTTTTGAGTCCGATTAAAAAAAACAATGTAATTGCTACTGTAACTTGGGGATTTTACAAATGCTCTTTGTCTGCATTTTGTCGTGATTGACAAGTCAATGAAACCAAGAGCAAGCAGGTATTAAAAAGGTACCCAGTTCCAGGTACCTGTTAGGGTCGAGGGGTGCGGACGCACACGCTAATAACTAGAGATGGAACGATCAAAGTTTCTGAGGCCGATTCCGATCTCTGATCATATTTCAGCACTATCGGCCGATAGCCGATACAGATCGAGGGCGGGGCTATATGCCACGGCAGGGCAACATGCAATTTTTAGCACGCAAGACACGAAACTTGGTCTAAAATGGTTTATTACCATTTTTAACGAACTCATGTGATACAGCATAATACAGAAAATTAGCAATAAATACGAAAATAAGTTCAAACAATGATTACTTTTAGACCATTCATTAATTAAAAAACAAAATGTAATTAAATGCAGTCAAAACTGCAGTCATTAGACTCTGGGTTATTTTAAATGAAAAACTGCAACCGTTAGTTTTGATTTATATTTCTTTTTACAATTGTTTTAAAAAGAACTTGAATTGTTTTAAAAGAGTACACCAAAAAATAAGATACTGCAATCATTAAATTTAGACCACTAATTATTTTAACACGAAAAAACAGTATATTACATAAATACAGTCAAAATTGCAGGTATTAAACTCAGAACCTGGGTTATTATAAAAACGAAAAATTGCAACCATTAAATGTTTTACAATACATTTACAAACATTTACAAAATGTTTTACCATTATTGTTATACAATAAATTTTAAAAAAATGTCTGCATAGCGTCACTGAAATTGTGCAGTTAGGTCTTGGATGAATTATAGATTTAATAAAACAGCAGGTATAAAATATGGAAAGTTTGAAATTAAACAACCGGGCCTGTTTTAATGGGAAAAAGGCCCATCTGCCGAACTACTGGTTCTTAATGTTGAGTTTTAAAGGCATATTTCTTTTCACAAAGAGTAAAATTTCAGCTTTCTGGGATGACAGTCTGTTCCTCTTTTCAGTCAGTAGTGACGCTAAACAATCTTTCACTATCCACGCTTGTGCAAGTTGCAGTGAGATTTCGCGATTTCGGCAAGAGCGGGGCCTTATTGCTTTTCCAATACGCTAGTGCTTGCGCGCTCCGTGAGATGGTGGGCTCCGAAAAATATCAGCGCACTTGGGATGCGATCGGACTGTTGCTCTCCTGGACCTCCAGTATTTCACTGTACATGGCAGACAAGGAATCTATTCGTGATTTTTCTGTTGGCTTGGCTGTGTTCATCTGACTTGGTCCTGGCATTTCTTCACCGGAACACGGCTCCCGTTTTGTTTTTGGCGCAAAACCCTTAAGTGGGATATTAAGCGGCAGAATCCCTCGTCTTCTACAACCGAAAAGGGCTGATTATCTAGCGCTATAAATTCCATCAATTTGGCTGTGATTCCTTTAGCCTTTTGGCTGTTGCTGCTGTACTTTTCGTACCGGTCAAATGTGGTCTGCACGGTTTTCTGCGTTATTTGTTTTGTGCTAGCTCTGCTGTTTTCTGATACTCGCTGTATGCAGCCGCGTGGTGTACTCTTAAGTGCCGTATCAGATTAGTAGTGTTAAATGACTATGTTTTGGTTCCCCCACAAGACACGTTGGTTTTACAAATTTTACAAAACGCCCTGGATGAGTCTGTGTCACATAAGGTGAAAAAACTGCCAGACTGACGACATGTTTTCTAACAGTTCAGATAGGAATTGCAGGGACTTTACCGGGGAGGTTTTAAGGAGGCTCCTCCTGGATGAAACGCTAGCTCGGGATTGGCTAAATTTGAGAAATATCGGCCAATCGCGATCTCATATTTTGATTAAAAATCGGCCGATACCGATACATAGCCGATCGATCCTTCCATCTCTACTAATAACACAGACTTTATTCACAGGGAATTAACAAAACAAACAGAAACAAACTCGAGGGCAAACAGGAATCGAAGAAATAACATGACTAGAAACAGAGCAAGCAAAACAAGACGAAACGACACTACATGAATGGGGCATGAAACGAGCAGGAGAAATGAAACAAACAATACGAAGAAGAATACGGAGAACAAGGCGAACATTACAAAGCACACGAAGAACATAGCAAACAAAACAAAGAACAATGAACGTGAACGACAACAAAACAAAGCCATGTGCTGAGATAGGAAAACAGACTAAACGAGACGAGGGTGTGACAGATGCCCCTCCTGAACGCGCAACTCCCGGGGTGCGTAACCTAGACCCCCCAGAAGCTGGCGCAGGAGGGAGCACGGAAAACAAGACTGTAACAAACACATGAAATAAGGCTGGAGACAAGAGACTAGACTCTGGACAGAACAGAAGACTGACAAGGGGGAGAAACCAGTGAACAATCTAGAAACGGAGACACGAAAGAACTATAGATGGGTGGCAAAGCACTGAAACGAAGAGAACGGACTGGGGACAGAACTTGAGCGGGGACAGAAGACTGAATTAACAGGGGATGGGACCTGGGTCTGGAAAGGACTAGACTGAACGAGAGTGTTTACATGAGACTGGACAGGAGATGGGACTTGAGACACGACAGGTAACTGGACTGGGGTTGGGTGTTGGGAACGAACAGGAGCAAAGACTGGTGATGAAACAGGGGCCATAACTGGGGACAGGACAGAACCACAAAAACGTTAAACTGGACAGAGGCTGGGTGCTGGGACTGGACAAAAGACCGGACAGAGGGTTGAAAAGGGGCCTGGACAGGACTAACCGGGGACTGGACAGGACTAGGCAGGGGAACAGGTACCAAGACGTTTACAGGAATGGACACGAACACCGTGACAGCGACAGGAATCGAAACCAAAGCAGACAAGGGTACAGGGACAAGGAGAGAGACAGGAACTAGGACAGGGGGACCAAAACAACATGGGGGTGCCCAGGACTGGCAAATGTCTGAGGGGAAGTCCGAGGAACCAGCCTGGGCACAGTTCTGGGGATCAGCCCCGAAGTCCTTGGGGCCGTCCCATAGACACGACCAAGAGCGGCCGGGGCCACCGTCACGGGAGCAGAAACGGCCGTAGCCACAGTCACGGGGGCAGAAACGGCCGTAGTCACAGTCACGGGGGCAGAAACGGCCGTAGCCACAGTCACGGGGGCAGAAACGGCATTAGCCACAGTCACAGGGGCAGAAACGGTCGTAGAAACTGCCTTCTCTGGGGCATGTGCGGCTGAGGAAGCCGCTCTCTCTGGGGCATGTGCGGCTGAGGAAGCCGCTCTCTCTGGGGCATGTGCGGCTGAGGAAGCCGCTCTCTCTGGGGCATGTGCGGCTGAGGAAGCCGCCTTCTCAGGGACTGGAGCGGCTGGGGGAGCCGCCTTCACAGGGACTGGAGCAGCTGGGGGAGCCTCCTTCTCTGGGGCATGTGCGGCTGAGGAAGCCGCTCTCTCTGGGGCATGTGCGGCTGAGGAAGCCATCTTCTCTGGGGCATGTGCGGCTGAGGAAGCCGCCTTCTCAGGGACTGGAGCGGCTGGGGGAGCCTCCTTCACAGGGACTGGAGCAGCTGGGGGAGCCTCCTTCACAGGGACTGGAGCGGCTGGGGGAGCCACCTTCACAGGGACTGGAGCGGCTGGGTGAGCTGCGTTCACGAGGACAGGAGCGGCTGTGGAAGCCGCGTTCACGAGGACAGGAGCGGCTGGCTGCGCCACGTTCACAAGGACAGGAGCGGCTGGTTTCGCCGCGTCCACGGAGACAGGTGCGACGGGCGCCGCGCTCACGGAGACAGGGGGCCCTGTGACGATGTCCACGGAGGCTGGGAACTGTGCTGGAGCGGAAGAGGGTTTAGGGGGCTTGACGGGCGCACTCATGAGATCCCCTAGAGGTGCGCCCCTGTTAGCCTCACCTCCGTCGTCCTGAGGCTGAAGGCTAACAGCCCCTACCCTTAACCCCCCCCCCAAAAATTTCCCCGGACCTGAGGGGGTAGTCCTCGGGAGCAGAGGGTCCTGCGGAGATGTCCTCGGGAGTCTATCGGGAGAATCTGGCTCTCAATAGTTCGCTAAATGTCTCCACTGTGATATGCAGGGCTCTCTCTCCCAGCACTCGATCAGCCCACTCCACTGCTCTCCCTTTGAGACGGGATCTCATAAACATCACTTGGATAAATTCGTGTGGCACCGGAACAGTCAGGTAGTTAAGGTACAGTTGGCACTGAAGCAGGAAACCTTCAACGTTTGAAGTCCCCTCAAACTCGGGAGGAACTCCCATATAGGATTGCAGGGCAGCAGGTTGATCACCCACCTTTGCCGCTAGAGACTCCTGTACTTTCCTGAACGCCTCTTTGAAAAGATAGTCCGTGCTAGCTGCGTCCTCTGTTTGGTCGTTCATTCTGTTAGGGTCGAGGGGTGCGGACTGACGGGGGCGGACGCACACGCTAATAACACAGACTTTATTCACAGGGAATTAACAAAACAAACAGAAACAAACTCGAGGGCAAACAGGAATCGAAGAAATAACATGACTAGAAACAGAGCAAGCAAAACAAGACGAAACGACACTACATGAATGAGGCATGAAACGAGCAGGAGGAACGAGCAGGAGAAACGAAACAAACAATACGAAGAAGAATACGGAGAACAAGGCAAACATTACAAAGCACACGAAGAACATAGCAAACGAAACAAAGAACAATGAACGACACCAGGAAGTGAGGGAAGGGGACTTAAATACACCAACAAACGAGAAACACCTGAAACGGATAACGAGGTTAACGAACAAGAAGGCGTAACAAAGGCGGGGCGTGAACGACAACAAAACAAAGCCATGTGCTGAGATAGGAAAACAGACGAAACAAGATGAGGGCGTGACAGTACCAGATATGCCTAATGGAATAGCAAAAAAGCAGAGTAGATTTACGTCAAGTAGTCTAGGTACCAAGCAGAGATCCTCAAACTTTTTAATCAAAGAGTTAGCTCACAGCTTTTCAGTCTGTTGCAGGGCCTGACTGCAGCCAGAGAAGAAAACATCTAGAAGAACACAAATAAGCATATATTAATACGTCATGAATTATCTCTTCATAGTATATAAATACATACATTAATGCTTAATATATCAGGAACTAACAAAGGATATACATTAATGACCACATTACTCATACATATATCGCCATTAGCAAGGGTAAATATTAAGTATCAACATCTTGTTAATTCAATCTCTTAATTAACACTATGACTTGCCTTATTAATTAACACCCTTTACATATTGGATCTATTTGGATACTGTGTGTTACATATCTTTGTGCATTGATGTAGGCAAAATTATAGGCAGGGACATAAGCAGTGATTAAGTGATTATTATGAGTTTATTACGAGTTTTGTAATTACTCATATAAAGTCACTTGACTTTAGGGTTGTTATTGGCCACAATAATTAATTAAATAATTAAATTAACCCACAAAGATGTTAATTAATAAGGCAAGTCATAGTGTTAATTAAGAGATTGAATTAACAAGATGTTGATACTTAATGTTTACCCTTGCTAATGGCGATTTATGTATGAGTAATGTGGTCATTAATGTATATCCTTTGTTAGTTCCTGATATATTAAGCATTAATATATGTATTAATATACTATGAGGAGATCATTCATGACATATTTATATATGCTTATTTGTGCACCCGTATTGTAAAGTGTTACCAGAATGTATATACCATGTCATAAAGTCATACATATTTTGAAGTTAAAGTCATTTTTATTTTGAGACTAAAGGCATAATACAGTAATCCCTCGCTACTTTGAGGTTCATCTTTCGCGGATTTGCTACTTCGCGGGTTTTTTTCAAGGGGGCTTTTTTATTATAAATTTATAATTAGTTCATGCAAAACAACAAATGTAGGTATTTTATTATCTACTGGCTTTAAAATTGTAAAATAGCCACATGGGCTTGGGAGTACTTCCAAAAGATATCCACAGCTGCATCAAGAAATGCAACCTTATACAATAAAAGACATCAAGTCTTTGCAGAACCACTAAAATATTTGCTGGGCTCAAGCTCATCCTATATGATTCAAAACACAGTAGAAACATGTGCTGTGGTCAGAGTCCATATTTCAGATTAAAAAAGTAACATCATGTTTTCTGTGCTAATGACGAGAGGGACCATCCACAATGTTATAAGTGATTGTTTTAAATGCCAGCATCTCTCATGGTTCAGGGGTGCATCCCACGGTATGAGTGACTTGCATATGTGAGAATTTTTCATTGATATGGCGGTAAACACTGGGATTTTAGAAAGACATATGCTGCCATCAAAAGCACATATTTTACTGGGAAGCCAATGGTTATTTCAATAAGACAATGCCAGGCCTCATTCTATACGTGCTACAACATCATGGCTTCATAGAGGGCGTGTGCTTGACTGACCTGCCTGAAATCTGTCTCCTGTGGGGCATGATGAAGAGGATGAGCACTGAATGGTGACCAGCTGATGTCTTGTATGAAGCAGAAATGGGCTTGAATTAGCATCTGCTTTAACAAATTTATTAAATTGTTGAATTAAAAGGTAAACTTTTGTTTAAAAGCTTTGATTAAAAGGAAAAGGATTGGAAAACATGCCTTTGTCAGAACTTTTCTTGGGGCATATTGAATGCATACAATTTTATATGTTTATATTTACAAAATAGCATCAATCTGTGAAAATATTTTCAATGTGCTTCTGTCAGTTAAATAAATTAACAAATAAATAAATTTAACAATAAAAAATGCACAAATAAAACAGTTACTTAACAAATCAGAGGTTCTTGTTTTTTCAACTTGGCACATTACAGAGAAAGAAGAATGACGTTATATTGCAGATGAAATAAGGACCCCAATTTTAGACCATGTCATTAATCATGACCATACAATGGCTGAGGCTGGTCAAATGGTCTAGCCAAATGTTGGGAGATCAACTATGCCCTCAGTCATTCATACGTTTCGTAGAGAGAACAGGTGTGTAATCCAACAATGTAATCTGTACTGTAGTAATGTACACCTCTTGTAACACTTACAGTGCATGACTACCTCACAGGGGAGGAGGAGGAGGACGCGTCTTCACACCTCAACAGCAGGAGGCTGTTCCATAGTCATAGCTAATAATGCTATTAGAATAAGGGAAATAAAGAGTGTCATTATTGAAGGCAACATTGTCTTTGAAAATATCCACTGAGTCAGCCTCCCAACTATTCACAGGTTACTGAAAAGACACCAGATGAGCATGAAAAAACTTTACTGAATACCATTTGAAAGGAATGGAGACCGAGTAAAGGAGCTACAGTATCAGTATGCACATGTAAACCTTTTTGTGGATACAGAAACAGTACTTTACAGTAAACAGTATGCCACTGTATAATGATATATAGTACAGTAAGTCAGATCTGTGTACATTTGCTATTGCTTTGCAAAAAATATACAGTATGTTTACATCTGATTTACTATAACTGTATTTTGTCCAGAAAGAAAGTACATGTAACCCATAAAACTGATTTTGTATGTTCTGAGATACAGCGCCACATGGAACTGGAATCCAGCGACTCATCTGGCAAATTTATATACCTGGATGAGGCTGGGTTCAACCACAAGACAGATGGCTTGGTCGAAATATTATCAGCCATAGAGCTTCTGTTGATGTTCCAGGCCAACAAGGAGGCAACATCACTATGTGTGCAGCCATTTCAGAGCATGGTGGGCTGACTCATATTCCCATTAAATAGCCATACAGTAAATAGCATCTCCTCACCTTCTTAGAGACTCTCTACAGGAATCTCATTCCTGATGATGAGAGGGGAATGAATCAATATGACTTACCAATTTGGAATAATGCAAGTTTCCATCACTCTAGACTCATCAGGGAATGGTTTCTGACCCAGTACCAGATGCTTATGGAATTTCTCCCACTCTATTACCCCATTCCTCAACCCAATCAAGGAGATCTACTCTTCATGTTGGTAGAAGGTTTACGATCAGCAGATCGTAAACAGCTCTGCCAGCTGCGATGGACGCAGAATGTAAGGACATCATACCTGATGCCTATAGATTCTGAATGAGACAACCAATATGATGTTGATGTGAATCTTTGGCCCAACTGAGAGGAGTATCAGGAGGTCTAGAAAGGCTCAAGTGTAATTCCCCATGCAGCCCTATATGTACATCTCTGCCTAAATTGTCTTGATTTGTCTGATTCCCTTTGTGCTAAACAGTCTAGTCTATTTTCTGTATCATAAAGACACGCCTGTCATTGATGTACCATACAAAAAGTGAACAGTATGAATAAGAATCGTGATTAGTCACTTTTAATTAGTCTCACATGTACAGTAATGTTTAACTTTGTACTGTTTATTTGCACCTCGTAGTAAAAGTGCAGCCTAGTGTATTTTCACTCTGGTGACACATACTTGTTCATTGACATATATCCTTTATTCTGGGTCATGAACTAAGGATTTTGAGCAAGTTACAGGCCTTTGCCTGTAATCCAATGAATGGTGCAGTTTGTACGATATGTTTGGAGAAATGCACGTAATGTTGTGCAAATATAGATGATGATTCGAGAAATGCTCCAAAGCCAATGAGTAAAAGTGTAAAGCCAGAAAGTTCCATAATTTTCTCCCTTACCCACACCTGTTGGGATATTGCCCTTTTATCTAAATACACCAGCAAGTAATGGATGAGGGTATGTCTGGAACATGGCCGCCATCTTGAAAACCACAATACTGGATCAAGGGCAGGTTTTTCCAATGGGAATCAAATCAAATCAAATCAAATTTATTTGTATAGCGCCTTTTACAACTGACATTGTCACAAAGCAGCTTCACAGTTTCAAAACAGAACATTTAAATCAAAGCCCAATGCAAGCAAGCCGAAGGCGACAGTGGCAAGGAAAAACTCCCTCGAGGCTGAAGGAAGAAACCTTGGGAGGAACCAAGACTCACAAAGAGGACCCATCCTCCTCTGATCAAACTATAGATTGAATTTTATTTGATCACCAATGAAGTGTCATTATGCTACATAATAATAATAATAATAATAATAATAATAATAATAATAATAAGGTGAGCAGCTGGTCTGGTCTGGTCTGCAGGAGAATCCAGCAAACAATCTTCCATCAGTGGGCCACCATTCTCTCAGAAAACAGTAAAACAGTAAAGGGAAGCAGTTAGTTTAGTTGAGTGTAGCAGAGAATAAGAGCATGTGAATATTTTCTTTAGTGTAGTGACGGATCTGACTGTAACAGACTGGGAGTAGGGAAACCAGAAGGAGCTCAGGCAAAGACATCCTTTCGTTCCAAGCAAGAGTAATTGTGAGCACATCATCCACGTTAACCCAGATTCTCCATGTCCATGAGTTCCTGAAACCACAACCTTAAACTAGACAGAGGTTAGTTGCCAAAGGCTAAACTGAACAAGTGTGTTTTGAGCCTAGACTTAAACATAGTGACTGTGTCTGCGTCCCGAACACTAGCTGGAAGATTGTTCCAGAGCTAGAGTTAGAGTAGTCGTGTAGCATATCAAAGGAAAAAAGGGTGTCCTTTTGACTCACCCATATATCAGGGGTCTTCAAACTATGGCCTTATATACCAGCCCCATTAACTACAGCAGCAAACTACATGTTGTCTGACCAAGGGCTAGGGTTGGGTAGAGATTGTATGGACATGTCTCTATACCAATCCAGTGACTATAGAATTGTCCCTACCAATCATTTTGGATGAAATACAATACAGTGGTTCATCAGCATCTAGTCAGTGTTTTGGTAACAGTTAAGGTCTCATCCTCGAGTCCCACCTCCCAAACCCATGCCGTTTCTCCATAAAGTGTGAGAGGCTGTGGCTGTAAGGAGACAAAGCGCTGTATACATGCGGCTGCATGAGAGATGCTATTCACATCACGTCTCAAATTGGGACAGTGCCACCAGCTACAATGGTGTTTTAGGGTCACTTAATTTCAGTTCTTTAAATTCAATATCTGCACTTTTCAATGAGTTTTCCCAGTACGCTCACACACAGATTCGCAAGTGGAACTAACTGCCATCCAACAATACACAGTGACTTTACATTTTTGAAATACAGTAATCCCTCGTTTTTCGCAGGGGATGCGTTCCAAGACCACCTGCGAAAAACAAATTTGCACGAAGTAGAGGAAAGATATTTTTTTATGTATTTAACGAGTATTTGGACTTTTAAAACCCTCCCTGTACTGTTAACAACCCACCCTTTGCATTAAACAGTCATTCTGTAATTTTTTTCAACTGGAACTACATGTGATATCCTACCAGTTTCTTTAATAGAGTAATTCCTAAGCTGTTATTTAGCGTAAGTAAATTTCACTCGGATGTGTACATGAACAATACATGTACTGTACATAAGAAATACTTGTAAATGATATATTTTGTCACCTACAGACCTAGTCTAATACATGTAAATATATTAACGGATGTTTTTATTGTATTTTGTGCAATGTCCGTCTTTCTATGAACATTGAGTTTATAGTTCAGTTAAAACTCAAAATCCTACAGTGAAACCAAACCCTTGGTTTTGGTCAGAGTTGATAAAGCGAAGAGTGAACGTGTGGATTATATATATATATGTGTGTGTGTGTGTGTGTGTGTGTGTGTGTGTGTGTGTGTGTGTGTGTGTGTATTTGTTCGTATTAACAAACTAATTGCTATTAGCTCATAGATTCATGTGAGCTTTCTCTGGCTTTGTGGAAAGCCCAACTCTCCTGTGGTGTAGTCTTGTTTTTTAGGCATTTTGAATCATTTTAAATGGCATATGTGTGTATAGTTTCTGCATGAGTGGGTGTGTTCGTGTGTATATTCATGCATATTTGTTTCCTTTGTGATGTCAGGTGGGATTAGAGCCTCTTCATAAATCTTTGTGGCCTAAATTCTCTCCCTTTTCCACTCAGCTGTCATATGATTCTTCATCAACGTTATTTATCTGGAATATGTCAACACATTTTTTCCCATTGCTGTACACACTGTTTTGTAATATATTATTCCAACTTTTCAAGACCTATTTTTCTATCTTTAGAGACACAGTCCAGTAACTATGACCAGTGCAAGCCTTCTTGCATCCATCAAGATTCATGGAAGCTTGCTTTAGATCAGTGCTTGAATAGATAGAGGCCATTTTTAAGTTGTTTCCCACTGTTTGTTATCTCTTATCATACATTCAGATTATCATTTATTTAAAATGCAAATTTCTGTTGCTTACTCTGTTAATCTCTCTCTCTCTCTCTCTCTCTCTCTCTCTCTCTCTCTCTCTTCTCTCTCTCTCTCTCTCTCTCTCTCTCTCTCTCTCTCTCTCTCTCTCTCTCTCGTTCCAGGTTGATGTTATGTAATTAATAGACATCACCCATTAATTCCTGTTCGACTGTCTGTAGCCTTCACACTACTCTCGGCGCACCCAGTATTTTTCACCAATCATAGGGCTTACACAGCATCATCATGGACACAGACTCTGTCCATTCTGGCCACTCCCACCACTCACGCGGATCAAACAGACACAGGTAAGATATATCAAAATAGTTTTACGCACACACACACACACACACACACACACACACACACAGCTTGAACTCCCTGATATTTTACAGAAATGGCAGCATGTTAATTCCATTTAACATTTACATTGAAATCTCCCATTCACACATTACTTCACAAATGTACTCATCCGAGGGGAAAATAAGCTTACTGAGTAAAATTTTAATTCCCATTATTTATTACAGTTAAATCTATTTAGGAGTCTTAGCGGGTGAATTTTATCAGCAAAATTAATGAGCTACACTGTGAATGGAGAGTCGTTATGGAGAATGAGGTTTAAAGGGGTTTACACTGTTAATATATGAAAGGTTTTATTTGTAATATGCTGGCTGTGTCAGGGCCAGAATTAATCAGGACTGAAAAATATGGAGTAGAAGCTGGTTTTAGGATCCTAATGTATCCTAATCCTAAAATAGATACATTTATTTTGAGTGTTTTTAAAAGGGAGAACTTTCTGAAAACTGTGAAGAATTCAGCATTTAACACAATCCATGGTGTGTTCATATATATATATGTATATATGTATGTGTGTGTACATATGTTTGTCTGTGTTTGTCGTATGATATGAACCAATTTAATCCTGTGGGTCTATATTCCTTGCTTTTTGTAACCCAAGATGGGATCTGTAACCATGGTGATGTGAAACGTTGACACACACTCTCTGTCCCCTCTGATGTTGACTCAGTCTAGTTGAACCCTGCTGGCTCAGAGCTAATTTTTTTTTCATCTCTATTGTTGCTGGCTTTCCTGTCACCACTCCACCAAAACCGTCCCAGTAGGACCCTGGAATTTAGGCCCAGCTGAGTTTAACCCTTCCACACCCAAAATTCCATTTTAAAATGCTGCAGTTCACATTTTGTTTGGTTAGTTTTCACTGTTTTAGCTTCTTGAAAGAAGAGGAATTCTGCTGAAAGTGCTGCTTCTGAATCTTCATGGTGTTTCCTTAAGTAGAGGAGGAGATGTTTTATAGTCTGAATTGTCAGGAAATTTCCCTACATAACTTTATCCTTCACATCACATATGATGTCCCTAAATGACATTTGCGGAGCATCTTGGATGTAGTCACATGACAGTTACTGTGAGTGTGTGCACATGTGACTGTATTTACAATATGACAGCATGCTTCATGAGGACATAGAGATCATAGAAATGTTTATTTTAAAAGTTTTGTTTCTAAAAGGTGTGTTGCAATATATTTAACAACTCAAAAGCTTTATTCACTTGTCCTGTGTTATAAAGGACACACTCTGATGTCTCAGGAACAAAATGTTGAAATGCAAGTTAAAAAATGGTTGTTGCAATGTTTGTTTCACTGGGTTTTTACTCCAAAATAATTACAGAACACAGCAAGAAATGTTTAAATATGTGTTCCATGTTGCTTCTTTGGTTCTTTCTTTGCTTCTTTCTGTTTTGTATTTCTCATAATTTGGATTTATGATGAAAAAGTCTGGGCTTTCATAGGTTAATGAAAAGTTATTTTTATTTCTTTAACATGTAGGAATGTAAATGCATTTTGTAACTACTTTGATCAGACACTACAGACTGTAGTCCATATCTATGGAGTGAAAAAAGGGTCAAAAAGATTTTGAGCTTGTAAAACAATACTCACAGATGTAACGGAATTTGGAACTGCATTTGAGCAATTTGTAACTGCGTTTGTAACTGCTTGTGTGAATCTCTTTTTTTTACCCAGTTCTGACGGCCAATTGATGGACCAATAGGAAAGCTTTTGCTGGACCAATTAGATTGCGAGGCTTGTTTAACCAATCAGAACACTGATTTGTTGCAAAAAGAAACATGAACTAGCACTGTTACTTACCTGACTCTCCATTGTATCTATGGCTGGAAGCACCATGAGGGAGAATTGAAGGCATTTACCAACAGCGCGGCAAAGCTGAGTGACAGCAACAAATCAGCATTCTGATTGGCTAAACAAACCTTGCATACTCTTTCATGCTCAGACCAGTGGTAAATGTCTGTCTGAGGCAGCGTGAAATGAGGGCACTTAAAATGCAACTGGCACGGTGATTAAGAGGAAATTGAAGATCTTTCAGCAGATGTAGATATTTATTAACTCTCTGGCTCTTGCATATAAACCAAAATGAAGATAGCTTAGACCCCCCAAGAGTACAGCTACAGTTAGTGTGAATGGGAACAATTCACTTCACTTGAAAAGAACCTATTAACTTGATCAGGTTTATTATATATATATATAATTAAAATGCATATTTATACCACCAGCGGCAAGGTGGCGCAGCAGGTAGTGTCGCAGTCACATAGCTCCTGGAGGTTGTGGGTTCGATTCCTGCTCTGGGTGACTGTCTGTGAGGAGTTGGTGTGTTCTCCCTGTGGGTTTCCTCCCACAGTCCAAAAACACACATTGGTAGGTGGATTGGTGACTCAAAAGTGTTCTTTATGTGAGTGAGTGAGTGTTGCCCTGTGAAGGACTGGCACCCCCTCCAGGGTGTATTCCCTTGTGCCCAATGATTCCAGGTAGGCTCTGGATCCACCGTGACCCTGAACTGGATAAGTGGTTACCGATAATGAATGAATGAATGTTTATAACACGGCATAATTGTTCAAATATTTTCAGATGTGAAAATGACAGAGACTCATTTCCTGTACCTGGTGATGCTGATACATGTAAATGTAGCTTTTCAATTTTGACAATATTTATGGCATTATATTTTACAATATATTTAATAATAAATAGCATGCATTTAATCCATCACACACTCTGTTGTGGACACTTGCTCATCCTAAATTTCCATTGAAATTACTGGAATTAATATGCCTTTTTTATGTTTGCGCTGAATGTTTGTGTCCACAGTGGATGTAGCTTACATAATGGTGAAATCACTGATTACATCGCCATCTACAATGTTAAACACACATGGGAGGACCTGTAGTCAGGAAGCATGAGTTCAAAATGTTTAAAAGTGTTTGGAATTTTGTTTCTTAATTCCTGAATATTGTTTAACCCATCCAGCAAAACTTTGTGTGTGTATGTGATTCTTATTGTACTGTGTTGTACTGCTTAACCGCACAGAGCTGTTTAAAGCACAGAAAATATGTTACATTTTTTTCTTCACCAAAATCATTGCCACAGGAAACACACTGCTCCATTTACGGAGAACTGAGAAGAAGTGGGTTACAGAACTTAGTTCGAAATCCCTCATCATGAAAACTATGTTATTTTTTTTTTTATTATTTTTTTTTTTTGGTTTTGCCACACCTTCTATATCCGTAGATCATATTTTTAGAAACTGCCTTTGTGCAGGCCTGCTCCTAATGGATTACTGCACTAGAGAAAATGACTGCGGTTAAACGAGTGTAATCTGTCTGTTTTGCAGTAAGGAAGGCAATGACCCAAAGAATTCCCCTCTGCCAGATAACACACTCCTTATACACGCTGCCGTTTGATGCCACATAAACGTGTGTGCGTGTGTATCTGTTTGTATTTTCCTTTGTTTTATTTGCTGCATTTTATTCCAAACCCTAGCAGATGTAAAGTGTTCGGAAATAATTCAACACAGGAGTGCAACACCACAGATACATGGACAGAGAGGAGAGAGAATGAAAGGTAAAAAGAGGGAAATAAGAGAACAAGAAAGATGCAAAAAAGAAACAAAGTTTAAGAGATTTATGAACAAAGAGAGAAAGCAGAGCGAGAAACAGAAAATGAAAACATAAAAATACAGATGCAGAAAAAATGCAGAACAAAAGAAAAGAAAGGAGAAAGGGAGTGAGGGAAAGAGAGACTGAATTTGATGACACTGAAAATGTGTGTGAGAGAGAGAAGGGTGTGAATAAACCCTGTAAGGATTAGGACTGTCACAGCTGACTGCATCTAACCCAGTTTACACCAGCTGCTCCAGAGGAGTGTGGATGGGAGACAGCAAGAGTGACAGAGAGCATCCAAGAGGACAGGATGGAAAAAGAGGAGTAGGATAAATTAAAGGAAAGGCACCTCGGAGTGAAGGTTAATTCTAGGTTTGTGTGTGTATGAAACAGTTTATGTGATTGTGATAATTACAGTGCTTCCTTTATTTCTGTGTGTGTGTGTGTGTGTGTTTGTGCGTCTCTGTGCCACAGTGATCGAAGCAGGGAGCGGCATAAACCGCGCAGCCGTGATGGCAGCAACCGCTCAGACAAGAACGTGACCATCAACACCAGCTCTGCCCACTCAGCAGCAGCAGATCTCACCCCACCCACCACAGAGCCACAGGTCAGACCCCTACTCTATTGGTCACCAAGGCTTCTCCTGGAAATCCATCTTCCTGCAGACTCCAGCCCTAATCCACTTTAGCCCCGGGGCAGTGGGAAAAGGGGAAATATATCTGCACTCCCTGGTCTTGGCAACAGCAAACAGATGGAGCATTTTCATGTTTTTTATTTCAATGCGATTTGCTGTTTTCCAATCAGAAATAACAGGTCATTCATCTGTAATTTTATTATGGTTTAGTTTTTAATTCATTGAATAAAATTGCAAAAAACATTTCAGCATAGATTATTTTTGTCATATGTTGATGGAATTAACACTATCTGGTCACTGCTAACTTGGAGTGTGGACCCAGTTTAACCGTCTGATCTAAAAGCAAATCCAACTTCATCTGAAGTGTGAACAAAGCATTAGATTTGGGCTGTAGCTAAATTACACAGGAATGCAGATGTTCAGGAGGAGGTTTGGAGACCACTTCTTTTTAAACAGGTCAATATTAAGACAGCGCTGCTGTGTTTGTTACAATCGTACCAGTGCAGCACACACTAACACAGTACCACTCACCACTCATTCATATGTTTGTTTATTTTGTGTGTTACTACTGTATTGCTTTACGACAGGTCTTGAACTATACTTCATTGCCAGTGTCAATTTAACCATGTGGGTAAAACCTATATGAAGTCAGGGTGTGTTTTGGAGGGTTGGGATAAAGTTTTTGTGTTAATTATGTGCACAGAATGGCAAAGAATTAAACATCTTCACTAAATCAACACTTCTCCTGTTTTTTAAGTAGTTTTGATTTCAGTTCCGAGTTCAATAGATCAGATAAAGTGCAGGAAAAAAAACAGAAAGAGAGATATAAACAGATGAATGGACAAAAGCTAACAAAAACAATTGATGTACAGATAATTAATTATTTTGGCCAGTTCTAATTGCAGTTTCTTCATTCAAATTTCTCATGTTTTTTTATGGTCTGTTTTTCCAAAATTTATATCTAAAATATGCAACAATATAAACAAAATTAAGAGTATGTTCCATTCTTGAACTGTGCTTTATGTTGGAATCTTGTTTACATTATTCAGAGAGTTTTTCTTTAGTGTTATATCAGAGATATACAGTACTCAGGAAGCAAGGATTTAAACTTATTTTTGTTATGGTGATTTACTTGGACGATGTTTTGATAGTGAATTTTAATGATACCACATGATACCAAATTGATCAAACACTCATTAATTAATGATTTCAGTTTGAACCAAATGTTATGATATATAGGAATTATAGCTCATTTTAAAACAACTGAAATCAAATATAAGGTATTCATATATAAGGTCTGCAAGCTTTACGAAAGTCAAGAAAGTGTATTAGAACAAAAGAGACTGGGTGAGCAAAGGGAGACAGATACATTACAGCAGTACTGAAATTGGCATGAAAAATTGGCATGAAAATGACATGAGAGAGAGAGAGAGAGAGAGAGAGAGAGAGAGATGCTGCCCCAGGTCTCGTACCAAAACCTCATTCTGACCTAGTTGGAGATGACACACAGTTTTTACACTTCCTCATGTCTGTCTGAATTCATTAGTGTTTGTGTAAGTGTGTGTGTGTGTGTGTGTTACTTTTTAATGGTCAATACAAAGTTATGCCAATAATACATAAGGTAGTAAAGCCCTTATGTTGTACTTTGAAGGCTATAATGCAGTAAAGCTGCAGCATGATCCCATCTAATTCCTGGCTGCTTTAGCATCTTTAGAGCATCTTTAGCAGAGTCCATTTCTAAGGGCCTCATTCTACTATGTCGCCTTGTTTACAGAAAAGATTATAAAACCCATTGACTTACATATAGAAGTAAATGGACTGTTGTTTCTTTTAATTACACATATGGTTAATATGTAGCAGACAGGGATTAACTTAGATAAGCGAAAATAATCCTTATGTCTGCTCTATAGTAAGTGATATAGGATCTAATATTCATGGTAATTCTTGAAATATATTTGGCAGATGCTCTCGTCCAGAGCAACTTCTGATTGTAGTCATGGTACAGACACACGCTAATGTAATATTAAGAATTATTACCTGAAATGTACCTTCCTCTACTCCCTCTGTAACAAATAGTTTTATACATTTATTTATTTTTAGTTTGCAACAGATGCAGAGAAACAGCTGTGCTGTACTGTTATATTGAATAAGGAGATTAACTGATTAGCTAGATTCCTACCTCTGTTTGACTCTGTTATTTTGTGCAGCGAGTAGGTGCTCAGCTTTTTTGCCTGAATATTATTCAGTAGATCAAACTTAGAAACACCTACCTTGCATCTACACTCATTGTCCATTTTATCAGTCAATCTGTAGTACACTTGTTTCTCTGTATACTTCCTTATCACCATTTTACCCTGTTCTTCAATAGTCAGGATCCATCACAGAACCATCAAAAAGCAGGTATGATTCGGGTGGTCTATCATTCTCAGCACTGCAGTGACACTGATTTGTGGTAATGTGTTGATCCACCTTGTATATGTTAAGTCAGACATTAGCTCATTTGTTGCTGCACAGTTTGTGTTTGTCATTCTCTAGTCTGTGAACACAGGAACCTGCTGGCTGAATATTTTTATTCGTCTCTCAAGGAAAGTGATGGCACTGGGTTATCATCAGGAGTGTGATGTGTCCTTTAGCTAATGTCACCTGTGTACGATATATTTTTGTATTGAATAAGTGGTGGGATTGGAATTGGAAATGGAAGGGTTTTATTTCAGCTTTGGGAGCAAACTTGGAGTGAAGTATCATAGTTAAATTGAAGGAAATATATTTTATTTTCTCCTTTGGTTTCTTTTCATTTCTTTAGGTGTATCCCATTCCCTTTCCCTCACCATATCCTGGTCTGTAAAAATTCTTGAAATTCCTTTGTTGTTTGAATCCCCTTCCCACAAGAATCTCTTTATTCCTATTTCAGTAAAAGTGTCTCTGGAGCCCAGATTGGATATCAGTTAGATTGGATTGGATATTGTCTGCTAGACTGAATTGATGCTATTTTAAAATTCAGACATTCTTTGGCTTTTTTTTAGTTTCATTGCTGTCAAAATAGTGCTAATTGTTCAGTGCTAATAATACAAAAGTATTATTAGGCAAATAATAATGAAAAATAATAACCAATATGCATTTTTTATTTCTGGTATTTAAAAAAATAAAACATGAAAAACTTTATACTACATGTTCCTACTTGTCACATGCAAAGCAAAAAATTAACTCATATTTCTTAGCAATGAACATATTTATTCATTTACCACTACTACTCCAATACTGGAAATCAAAATCAAGGGCATAGAACTAGCATGGACAGAGGTAACGTGTCCCCAAAAATATCCAGCGATTATTGAATTGTCCCCACCAAAAAAACCTTATCTGTCAACATCTCATTAACCTAGAGGTGCAGAAAGGGTTAAATCACATTCCCTACTCGAGTCCTACCTCCCCATAACACACATGACCAGTGTGATTGGCTGTGCCTTTCCCTGCTGTCACATGAGTCTCTGTAATTTGGTTGTGAGCATCGCCAAAACTGGAAGGAAAACTTTCCAGTCATATGCAAGACTAAGGAGCTATATATTAAAGGAATGTGTATGTCACTTAAAGTCAAGTTTGCTAATGAAATGAGTACATCATAATAACAGCAGGCTAAAATGTAGTAAATGTGTAAACGTGTAAATGTAGTTGTGAATAACGTGGTTTGGAAATTAACTGAACAACAAACTGCCAGTTGTCAGTTTACAATGTATTGTTACATGGTCATTTTATCACAGAGCAAAGGAGAAAAAAATTTTCATAGGTCCTGACCAATGTCAAGAGCAAATTTATGCCATTGATCAATATATATATATGAGATTATTTCATTTAAATGCATATATAAACAAATAATCTCCTGTACTTCAGTCAATTTCATTTTTTTTTTCACCTGCATGAAATTATTTATAATCCAAATATAAGTTACAGCAGCCTTCATTTATTTATTTTTATCAGACTCACAATGGCAGCTGTTTATGTTTTGAAGAGGTTTAAATGCTCCTCTGGCCGATGGCCAACGATAATTTCCAGCGGAAGCCGAACATTTGTCAAGGAAAACTGATCTGTGAGAACTGGGTTGCAGAGCCGTGTTCAGTCTAAAAGACAAAAACAACATATAAATACACGATGACTAAACAGCAACTAAATTTACCGCCGTCGTTGTTGTGGTTTTCAAAGCCAGCAATTCCCATTAGAGACTGGGTTTTTATACGTCACCATCTCCATTTCGCAGGGGAGCAGTGCTACTGGATAAGCGACAAGCTTAAAGCGAGCTGAGCTGTGCTGAGTCGAGTCAAGTCGAGTAGAGTCTGACTTGTGGTGGAAAAGTGCCATTTGCTACTCTGCACTCAGCACTACAGAAACTGCACTATGTAACTTTAGGGGAAGGTAGGAAACCACTCCCACTTCCTCCTCATCCAGACCGGTGATAGTACAGTAGTACAGGAGCAGCAGAAGAACATTTAAATAAATAGCCTCTTACACTAGGAACATGATAACTACATAGTTCAAGATTAGACTAAATTAGATTATATTTTTGTTGTTATAGAGTGTAGTAAATGGAAGTTACGTTTTTAAAAAATTCTTTTATTTACAGGAAATTAGGGGCCTCTGTTGTCGCAGTCACACAACTCCAGGATTCTGGGGTTGTGGGTTCAAGTCTTGCTCCAGGTGACTGTCTGTGAGGAGTATGTTCTCTCCGTGTCCGCGTGGGTTTCCTCTGGGTGCTCCAGTTTTGTCCCATGGTCTCAAATGTGTCCGTAGGTGTGAGTGTGTGAGTGAATCTGTGAGTGTGTGTTGCCCTGTGAAGGACTGGCACAATATCCAGGTGTGTTCCTGTCTTGCGCCCAGTGACTCTGGGTAGGCTTTGGCCCCACCAGGATCCTGAACTGGATAAGTGGTTACAGACAATGAATGAATGAATGAATGAATGTTGTTTGTGTGGCAGAATTGCCTATGAACTTCAAGATAAGTATATAGCAAGTTACAGTGGGGTCAGAATACTCAAACGGTAGTAAGTTCAAATACTACATTATCAGTGGTATGACTCTTTACACTGTATCGCCAATATTTTTTCCTGTACATTTTATCTTCTTCTTTTGTTACTCTTCTTTTAATGTGTACAATTTAAGTTAGACTAAAATGTGAAAGTGCCTAATACCAGCCTAATAAAGCCTTTGGGCTTTTTTGTACTTTCCCTGCACTATTTGTTTTGTTATTTTATGTTTACATTTTTTCTGTACTCCAATATTCAAATCTATTGTGCAAAAAACAAACAAACAAACAAACAAAAAACAAAAAACAACATTTGTTATGAAAGGTTTCTGGAAGTGCTTATAATTTTAAGAATTGTCTTAAGTACAAGGTTACAAAGTACTTCAGAATACTTGCCAGTGAAACAAAAACAAATGTAACGCAATAATACTTGATTATTCAGAGTATTGGCCCACTTTAGACTATGACCTTCAGTGTGTATAAACACACACACACATACACACAGATACACAATGTTAGGTCTCTCATATTAGGCACAAGAACATAGGAAAACTCCTGGTAGTGCTAGCAGGCTAATTCTAATCCCTGACTGGTTGTCATGTTTGTTTGGAGATCTATTCTTCAGTGTAATGCAGCTATGTTAGCAGACATGGCCTCTGTTATATCTGACATGCCCTGTGTGTGTGATGTAATCTAGACAAGAGAGACTGAAGACATAGACAAGAATGCTTCCAAACAGCACATACATTGTTCAGCAGCTGGGATATTTACACACTACCAAATTATTTTATGTGTATGTATTGGAATGCTCATGTGTATTTAAATGCATAAGGCAAAACAGCATAATCAATGAAGAATAAATTACTTCTATATCTCTGACATATTCATGTGATTGTACAGTAGTTATTGGATATAATTAATATACATAAAGTTATGTTTGATTGGTTTATGACTCACACAATGGACTGTCAAATCATGCACAAACATACAGCACTTTGCAAGATAGATAGATAGATAGATAGATAGATAGATAGATAGATAAAATGCAGCCATATATTTATTGTTTTTTTCTTTACCTATATAAACCTAAACATTAAATTGTGCCAATCCTTTTTAATACATACAAAATATCATAGAGATAGAGATTTTTAGTATCTGCTTTTACATGCGTGAGGATGTGTGGGTCAGTTTTGTTCTCTATGTTCTTTGTCTATGCCCCAAATAAGAAGATTATAGGTCCATGGGTGCAGCTAAGCCTTTTCTCGATGTTGCTTTTGTACTCTGTGCCAATATAAGGATTCAGACAGAAAGTAATCTTTCTGTGGCATTGTCAAGCCCTGATGCCTTTTTCCAGCCCATGTTCTTGTAGGGTTGACCTTCATTTAGTCTTACACTTAATGTAGGTCAGTTGACCTTCACTTTTAATTGTGCCAC
This sequence comes from Hoplias malabaricus, assembly GCF_029633855.1. Lineage (NCBI taxonomy): Eukaryota > Metazoa > Chordata > Actinopteri > Characiformes > Erythrinidae > Hoplias > Hoplias malabaricus. Next base: position 20,438,500 of record NC_089811.1, on the reverse strand, counting down.
TACACAAATCATTTTCCCTACATTTTAACGAAGCCTTTATAACCACTTTTCACTCATTTTCATTCTTTTCTTGTAACCATGATTTGTTTGTTTTATGAAGAATGTGCTCTGAAGTGGCACAGAGAGAATGATGTAGACCTCTGACTTTTTTATTTTATTTATGTGCCTGTTAAAATTACTTATCCCGTTATTATTATTTTCCTCAGCAACCCTTGGATGGGAAACATTTTTTGGCTCTTGGATAACTCTTGGATGGGTTGTGACCAGTGTTCAAAAACTCCTGAGCTATTACAGTAGATTGTTTACATATTAGAAATATAACTTACAAATTTGCTAAGATATTTTAGGTGTTTTGTGTCCTTCTTTTCTTACTGTATTTACTGGGGGTAGTGTTTTATTTACTTCTCGCACCTCAGAGCCCCAAGACTCTAGCTGGATTTTTATGGACCCCTGGTAGGCATTTTTGCTTATTTGCTGCTTTTAATGTTAATGGGGCATTGTGATATTTTCACAGTGAGTGCGCAAGCTATTTTTGAACAAAATGTTGGATCAGTAAGCACTTCTTATTGGTTTATTCAGTCTACTTGGGAAAAGCAACCAAAGCATGTATACATTTATATTCAGTTGGTTGTTTGTAACACAAAATATTAGTGTTTTTTTCATGTACAATAAACAGGGCTACAGCTCTGAGACATATTTTTAGCACAGACAAATAACCATAAGCAAGAAGATTTTTTTTTTCATTGACCAAATTGGGATTAAAGGCACAGTGATGAGAGTCCTATGAAGTGTGTTAAGTGGATTTTTTATTTGCTGTTAAGGAAGCTCCTGTGTGCATGTGTAAATATTTACACACTACTGTCTCATGAATCATAAATCATACTGAATTATTCAAGACTCAGGCCATGTGGTTATGCTGTTAAACTGAGCCGTGTATATGTGTGTGTGTCTATGAAAATTATATTTTAAACACAGCCTCCCTGGAGAATTTGTAAGAAAAATGCTGTTTTCAGGTTTATAACTACAAGTCCCAGAAGACCTCTCAGCACATCTGCTCAGTGCTTCCAGCCAGACATTTCCTTTATGCAAAGTTAGTGTTCAATAGATTGAGAGAGAGAGAGAGAGACCCAAACCATGTACTTGAGTTAAAAATATTAACAAAAAATATTTAAAATAGGTAAAATATTACTCCTGTGAAAGTAGAAGTACTCGTTGTAGATCTCCACTTGAGTAAAAGTACAAAAGTATTTACCTTCAAATGTACTTAAGTATCAAAATTAAAATTACGATGACATATTATGGCTCTAGCGTCTTATTATACTTTTGTAACAAGTCTCATGCTTAACACACTGTAGGTGAAAAGACTCTAGTGTTACTCTTGGTTCCCCAGTCTTTTAATAGAATGTTATTAATTAGTCTGACATGGATGAACACAGCAGAAATTGCCAAAGATTAAGTACAAGGTGCTGCCCCTCCGAACCAATAGAAGTAGCTGTCTCCTGAGTATTAAGCCTGATGCGCACCTGTCCAGAAATGTAACTCGTCACGTTCACAACGACTGATTGGTCTGCAGTCGGATGAACATGGTTTGCATTGCTCAAGTAAAGAAGTCCAGAAATATTAACTCATCTACACTTCACTCACTAAATAGTGCACTGTAAAGATTCATAAAATTAATACCACTACATAGGGTTAAGGAAGATGTTCGCTCTAGTGGTTTGCTGGTGTAATTGCAGAGCGACAACGACACAGGCTCTATTCTCCTTATTACAGGTCAGTGAAGCATCACAATGATTTTGAAATTGTAATTTTAAGGTAAAAATATTACATAGTGTTCCTTTAAGCCTTGATTGAAGAAGCAGGACAGTACTAAATTTGCACTCTGTAAAAAGCAACACAAAATTAGTTCAGACCACATAAAGCTGATTGGATGGTCTTATTTCATAGTTTGTGGGTTGGTAGACTCTAGATCCCCATTTTAATGTGCAAATGCACTGCAAAAAGTATTTAAGTTTTTTATAATTTATCCCCATTTTAATAATTTATCCCCATTAAGACACTTTTGGGAAATTGGGCCCTGTGCATTTGGTGTTCTCCTCCAAGTATGTTGAGCTGCCCAAAAACAACTTATTGTTTACAGCAGTTTCTTTTAAAAAGCAGTGCTAACTGGAAGCATGTGCCAGACTTACTTCTCCCAGCATTGTAGCATTGTGGGAACGGAGGTGTAGAAGTCCCAGACACAGTTTTAGCAAGTTTGCAGTGTTACAAAATACCAAATAAACATTAATTTGTAACTGCAGAGAAAAGTTTAAATAGCCAACTTCAGACATCAAACATCTGTACTTTAAAACCATCAGATACTCTTTAGCTTATTAAAGGCTGGTGTTTGTGAGCTCATGCTCCATTGAAAATATAATCTATGTGTATTTTGAAACAGAAAATGCTCTATTTGTGGGAGATTTTTTGGTATTGTTACAGTCTAAGTGTCAGATTGTGGGGTTGTCCTGGTGATGCCATATATTATTCTCAGCCTTTCCCTCTCTCTGGGGATGAGAAGGATGGCTTTCCCTTTCCCCACATCACTCAGCACAATGCTAGACAACATGAATGTCGGTAGGTTGACATAATAGGAGTAGCCTACTGTTCTTATTGTAAGTGTACTGTAAGTGCTGTAAATACTGTAAGTGTATTGGGCTGTCTACTGTTGTTCCTTTAATGGCAGTTTGAAAAGAGGCAGTGACAGGCTCACTCAATGAAAATGCTGTTTTATTTGAAAACAAAACTAAATTACACACATATGTAAGTACCTTTATTTTTCCTAAAACTGTATATTTATTTGGGCGGTGGTGCAGCAGGTAGGTCCCTGGGGCTATGTGTTCAACTCCCGCTTCGGGTGACTGTCTGTGAGGAGTTTGGTGTGTTCTCCCTGTGTCTGCGTGTGTTTTCTCCAAGTGCTCTACTGTCCTCCCACAGTCCAAAAACACACATTGGAAGGGGGATTGGCGACTCTAGTGCTGTCACTGACATTTTGAAACAAATTGACTTTTTAACAGATATGGCCATTTGAAGCACTCATGTTCTTAATGGAAATTAATAATTTTACCAGATTTGGCCAAAAATTCATCCAATAATTCACTCTTTTCACAGAGTTTTGTAATTTATTAGCAGTTTTATTTAGCAATGTAAAGTTTACATTGTATATTGTATTTTATCTATGCTGAAATATGTATGGACAAGGAAAACATATCTCACATAGAATATTTTTGTCTCTCGCTGAAATTAAAAATAGCTCCCCACTCCATTTTGAGTGAATTACTTAAGTCATAAAAATACAATGTGTTTTCACATATGAATAAATACACATGATGTTGTATTAGAAATATATAATGCACTATTTAAATCTAGATTCAGTAATTTGAAGACCTGCATAGTGCAATACATAGAGAGTATGGAGTGATTTGGGATTAAACTTCTACATTTCTCTCTTTTTTGTGGTGTTTGATACCTTTACTATAGCCCCCTACAGGACTGGCATGATAAAGCAGACATTTTCAGGTTCCTCTGGATGGAAATATTTTTAAAAACGGAGGAAGGAAAATGTTTACAAATATTCGTATATGTGTGGACAGGGCCTTAATATTCTCCATGAAAACATCTGTGTCCAGTGCTAAAGTTCTCCCTGAAATTTCAAAAGTTATCAAAACTACACTGAAATATTATTATAAAATATAATAAAATAAAACAACTCTCCAAAAATGCAAGGGGGTATTGTTGTACAATACTTGTTGTATTTATATTATTTAATCGGAAAACACCACTAATTTCGCATTGGGCTCATCTTACATTGGTTTGTTTATTTTGCATGATTAAATATTCATTTTTCAAAGCTTAGGTCTTAAGTGACAATGCGATTACTCGCTAATTGTTACTTTCTTACTTTTTTGTAATCTACCAACAGCCCTAATATATATACTTTTGTTTGTATCTTTTTTCCCTGCATGCAAACACACACACACACACACACACAAACACAGGAGAGTTTAACTTTAATTTAATTATCAATTTTTTTATATATATTTTAAAGCCAAATATTGAGATGAAATATCTGTATCAAACAGCCAGTGCGATCTAGATTTAGTAAAATGTGCACACCCTGTCACTCTGTAATACACAGTATATTATTATGGAAAGAATGAGAGGAAATGCAATGGAGGGTGGAGAGAGGAGAGCTGTGCACTCTCCCTTGCTCTCTCTCTTCCTGCTGTTCCCTCTCTGCAGGAGCCCACTGTTCACCTCAGCTAATGAGGGGGAAACAGGACACACACACACACACACACGGATAGTTCTATAATCTAAATGACATAATTTCTTTCTTCCCCCTCTGTGTGTGTGTGTGTGTGTGTGTGTGAAAAACCTGACCTAGTTACAGTCAAAGCAGCAGTGGTCACTTTAGCCTGTAGAGAACTTTAGGTCAGTCAACTGTCCGGATGATGAGTGAAATGGTCAGTGCCATTTACAAGATATACAAAGATTAGCCATAACATTATGATCACGTTTTTGTTTCCACACTCACAGTCTTTCTCTCAGCTACACTGCCACCTGCCCCCCACCCCCATTTCACCCTTTTCTTCAATGGTCAGGACACCCAGAAGACCACAAAAAAGCAAGTATTAATTAGATGGTGGACTATTCTCAGTACTGCAGTGACAATAATCCACCATTCAAGTCATACCTGCTCACTGGTGGTCATGTGGGAGTCCTGACTAGTGAAGAATGGGGTGAAAGGGGGCAAACAATGTATGAAGAGCAACAGATGGACTACAGTCTGTTATTGTACAACAACAAAGTACTACTGTATGGACATCCACATGGACCCAGGTTCTCTTAGCAAATGGATAGAATATCATGCTGCTTCCAACAGCTTGCCTTTTTATTCCCCATATTGCTTTCTGGTACAGCCTCTTCCATACTGTTCGTGTGATAGAAAAGAAACATTAGAATTAATCAGACCGGTCCACCTTCTTCTGTTTCTCCCATGGTCTAGTTCTAACGTTTTAGTGCTTGTAAACACTGAGTGGCAGACAGGGATAGGCAAATATGTGTTTTATGAACCTCATCATATGGCACTTTTACACTACCTTGAGAACACTTGGAACCAGGTGCTTTTTTTTAGTGACGGCTCGCTCTTGGTTCCAAGCAATCTGATTAGGGCGTAAGCTACAACCTCCAAGCTGACTCACAATAGCAGCTCATAAAACAACACTGTGTTAACAGCAGTTTCTTTAAAACTTTTGTAAGTTTTTTGAAGAAACCCAACACTTGGATTTGTGGTAGACGAATGAATCCAGACAAATGGTGCAACAAAGAACAAAAAACCACTACATTGATCTGTATGAATTAAGGTATAGTGCTGTGTTCAGTCATTGCCCCAACACCACCACTGCCCCACACCAATTAAAAAAAAAGCAAAAAAAGCAAATACATTATGAGTAAAAGGTGCAATATTCCTTCCACCATTGTAAATTCCAAATCCTGTGGCCTCTAGGGGAAAACCAGCTAGGTACCAAGCAATTAGAGATTAGTAGATTAGGTAACATACAGTAGAAATGTGCCAAAAAAAGCAGTTTGTGTTACAATAGCACTTCTGAGAGATCAGAACAGACAGGCTAGCCTTTGCAACCTATACACAGCTGTGAGCCTTAGGCACTCATGACCCTGACACTGCTTAACTGATTTTCCTTCTTTTGGACCACTTTTAGTAGGTACTAAACACTGCAAACTGGGAACACCCCACAGGGGCTTCTGTTTCGGAAAACGATCTTATCAAACATTATGACCATCACAATTTAGCCTTTTCTCTCAGCAGAAATCCACATTCACATTCCACATTCCATGCATGCCCCACATGTATATCCTGCAAGTCAGTTCTTTGACTTCCATGGCATGTATGGGAGAAGACTCACCATGCCTCCGTTAACATCATGACACCAAACATAGCATCTCTCCTGGGCTTGTGAGGTTGTGAACTGAACTTCAGTTGGACATGGATGTGATTTCTGCTGAGAGGAAGGGCCAAACTGAAACTTACCATCAGCCTGAAACAGTGGTACTTTGACTCATTTAACCATGCCATATGTTTCCAGTGTATGGTCCAGTTCACAACCTCAAAAGCCTAGGAGATATGCTGTTTTGCCATATCAGGGTCCAAATTTGTCAGATTTGCTCAGGACCTTATGCTTGCTCATTGTCCTTGCTTCCAACAAGAAAACAAGTTTAAATTTATGTTCAAATGAAAAACTCTAGGTACCATCAACTACTTTTTTTCAATCTCTCTCTACCTCTCTCTCTCTCTCCTCCAGCATATAAATAACTAGTTTATCTGTTCTTTTCCACTAGTATTAGCAATGCATAGAGAACTGAATAAATTTACACTTTCCTTTTTCTCCACTCTAGTAGACAGCAATGTAGGGCCCTGGGCAGAGAGAGAGAGAAGGATTAAACTCCTCATATTTCCACATGTTCACTTTCATCTTTGCCCCTATTATTCCTTCCCCATCACCTACTTTTCCACTTTTACTCCATTACTCCTCTCTCTCACTCTCACTCTCTCTCTCTCTCTCTCTCTCTCTCTCTCTCTCTCATGTCTGGAAGCCTACTTATTCTGACATGTTATTGTTGTGATTGTATTATGTCTACCATTTGTGAGAAATGAAAGACGCCTTTCTCCCTCGAGATGAAAGAAAGACTAAACTGTGGCCTTGAGCCGCATCATGAGAAAAAATACACAAATAAATAAGTAAATACCCTAGGATAAAAAGTGGGAAAATCCATTTCCTTGGTTCTGTGTAATCCTAGAGCTGTGTCTTTCTCGATTTCTGCGAGTGTACTGCTCTGGTATTAACATGCCTCTGCTGTGATTGGCTGAGAGGAAGATTCAAAGCCACATTTGGATGCAGATTTATGCAGGTGTAAGAGCTATCATTAGTATATGCTGATGAGGGTGTCATTTGCATCCTGTGCACATTGAAGCTGGAGACAAATGCAGAGAAAAAGACTTTTTAGAGTTTTTGTAGAGATTTTTTTTTCTTTTTTTTTTTTAATATATAGCTCCCAAAATGTTGGGACTGTTGGTGAAATATGAGTAAAAACAGCAAGTACTGATTAATAAATTCTGTTAGAAAAATGACACATGATTTTTTTTTCATAAATATTTTTTCTTTGTAAATTTACTCTCTCCAAATATGTAGCATGTTCTAAAATAATTGTAACAGGAACCAATGTCTTCCATTGCCATTCCACGTGAAATTTTCCAGTTATTAAAGCTGAGTTATTAGGCGTAAAAATATGTTTCAAAGCATGTTTGTGTAATGTTTTACTGTAATTCCAAATGTAAACATTCTCCTGCTATTTTGTCAATATATAGTAACTGAGGTTTAGTTATAAAAATGACAATTGCTATTTTCATTCATTCATTATCTGTAACCGCTTATCCAATTCAGGGTCGCAGTGGGTCCAGAGCCTACCTGGAATCATTGGGCACAAGGCAGGAATACACCCTGGAGGGGGCACCAGTCCTTCACAGGGCAACACAGACACACACACATTCACCTACGGACACTTTTGAGTCGCCAATCCACCTACCAACATGTGTTTTTGGACTGTGGGAGGAAACCGGAGCACCCGGAGGAAACCCACGCGGACACGGGGAGAACACACCAACTCCTCACAGACAGTCACCCGGAGCGGGAATCAAACCCACAACCTCCAGGTCCCTGGAGCTGTGTGACTGCGACACTACCTGCTGCGCCACCGTGCCGGCTAATTGCTATTATTAATATATTTATATATATAATTAGTAGTATTATTAATACTGTATTAAAATGCTGTGTTACCTGTTGCTAACATGGAAATCACCACTTTTAAATCATCTAAACCAGAACTCACCATACTTTTGCAGACTGTATTATCCCCAAGAACAGAACAAATTGATGCACATGCTTTTGCAGGACTTTTTCCTTGATGAATGATGAATGCAATGATGAATAAATTCATCTCGCTTGCCATTTTAAATCTACTGTCATTTTTAATTCTACAGAACCGTTATTATAAAATGATAAACAGCAGAAGAATGTTTGAATTTTAAATTACAATCACGTTACACAACAAAGGCTTTAAAATGTATTTACGTCTTATATTTGCCTTTTTTGTCTTTAACGAGTTTTCAAACGTTCAGCTATAGTGGGTCTTTGTTGGCATTTTTGCTAACTAACCATTACATGCAGAATTTTTTTCTCAGCACTGTCTAAATATAATGCGTTTTTTCACTCTATTAAAAATCATGAAATTTTAGTAATTAATTTTTTAATAAAAATGTTACTTCTGTTTTAAATTTCGTTGTCCATCTCTCTCTCTCTCTCTCTCTCTCTCTCTCTCTCTCTCTCTCTCTCTCTCTCTCTGCAGGATGATAACTGGGCTGAAACCACCACAGCTGTCACAGGGACGTCAGACCACAGTCTGTCTCAGGAGGACTTGGCGGGTTTTGGTAAAGATTCTGAAGCTGTGGAGCTGAAGCGGAGTTGGCTGTCCTTTGTTCCCCTGGCCCTGACTCTGTTGCTGGGTATTTTGGTGCTGGTCACTCCACTGTCCTTTCTGCTGCTGCCGCAGCTGATGTGGGCAGAGCATCTACAAGCTTGTGGGGCGGCCTGCGAAGGGCTCTACCTGTCCCTGGCCTTTAAGATGCTCATCCTGCTGCTGGCTGGATGGGCCGTGTTCCTACGGCGCCCTCGGGCCACTCTACCCAGGCTGGCCGTCTTTAAAGCCCTACTGGCCCTCCTCACACTGTTGTTGCTGCTCTCATACTGGCTCTTCTTTGGAGTGCGCATACTCGACTCACAGGTAAGCCCCCTTTTTTTCCTGTATGCTTCCATCAAATTGTAAACATATTTTCACTCGTTTCATTCATTGTCTGCGACCGCTTATCCAGTTCAGGGTTGCGGTATGCCCAGAGCCTACACAGAATTGCTGGGCGTGAGGCAGGAACACTCCCTGGTGGGGGTGCCAGTCCTTTGCAAGGCAACACACATTCACACACTCACACATATGAGTAGCCAATCCATCTACCAATGTGTGTTTGGACCATGAGAGGAAACCTGAGCACCTGGAGGAATCCCACAAGGACACAGGGAGACCACACCTAACTCCTCACAGACCAAGCAGGGCTTAAACCGACAACCCCAGGTCCCTTGAGCTGTGTGACAATTCAGTTCAATTAAATTCAATGCAATTCAATTTTATCGTCCCTATATCAATACAGGGTTGTACTGTAAAATGAAATAATGTCAGGCAACATCTCCAGTGCAGTGAAATAAACAGAAACACCAAGACAAAGGCTAAGTTACATAAACACTATAAGCAGAATATGTGCAAAGTCAGCAGGTGGATGTAAGAATAAAGTTAAAATGCAAACTGTAGTTTAAAAATATAGATATGTACTCAGTGATAGTAGCTTAGGCGTTAGTGTGCATTATTTGGAAGTGTATAGAATAGCAGTTACCAGGTCATGTTGTACAGATATAGTACCGTTACACTATGGAAACAGTGTAAACACAGTATCCCAGAGTTATTTTTATAGCAAAGCATAGCAGCTAAAAGACCAGTTGTTCACATATATGGTTTAAGTTTGCAAATATTCATGAAGTATACAATAAATATAGGAAATATATTCCTGAAATATATACAGAATATACAAAGTTTTAGATAAATGCTGTGATTCGGTGGAGCTCAGTGCATAAATATGCTAACTAACTTGAGGGAGTAATAGTCGGTATGGTGCATTCATGTTCTTGCTGGTGCTGCTGGTGCAACCTGTTTAACAGCCCGTGGATAAAAACGGTTCTAAAGCATGGTTCAGACTCTGTTATTCGGGTATTTCTTTCCAGATGGGAGAATCTGAAACAGAAAATGGTTGGGGTGTGTGGGATTGGAGGTTTTTGGCTTTCCTTAAGCATGTGTTGTATTAGATGGCCTGTGGGAGGGCTGAGGAGCTGTTGAGGCAGGTTGACTCTTCTCACCCACTGTCCCAATTCTTGCTCTAAGCCCTAAGGCCTTTCTGGAAGAGTGTGCTCTGATGACATTGTCAAAGGGTGAGCCAAAGGGGTTTCAAGTGTTCAATGGGTTGGCACATTAAGAGTAGAATGGGACACTCACACCCTTCAGGTGTTTACATCACTACGACTTAAATGCAAAACACAGCAGCTTAAAGCCAAAATTTATTTTAGTGTTTTATTACAGGCCCAAGCATAATTGAATATTTTAAATTTATTAGAATACTTTATGAAAGTTTGGAGGCTGTGACATTTACCTTTCTGCTCTTTTACAAAACAGAAATTCATCTCTTTACTCCCTGTAATCCTCACTAGCACACTGGCCACATGAGTTCACCACACCTATATGTTACAGCCAGAATACCAGAGAGCAGAATGATCTGTATGTTTATTAAATGAGTTTGTGGCCTCCATTACATAGAGCACCATTTATCAGACTTTTACATAGAAATGTAAATATTTCTACATAAATGACTGGTTTCCAGCCATGTCCTATTTCATTATCAAGTATAAAATAATATGGTAGGTAAAATGTAGGAACTTGCATATTGTAACATTAAAATAACACGGTTAAAATGTAGTCAGTTCCTGTCATTATAACTATGCTCTGTAAAAACAGCTTTCAATGATCATACATTGTCCTGGACTGCCTGATGTTTATATATGTTTATCCATAAAATTAAACAAGGCTTTTCCCTCAACTTTAGCATTTTTAAAACATGACTCAAACCTCACAGGTCTTAATGAAGAAAAATAAAATGTAGTAATACTTAAAGGGTAAAGGATCTCTGTTTTCCGACTTGTCTTGTTATTGGTTTCTGCAAGGCATGTCACAGACTCACAGTGGAACATGGGGAATGCTCTTCAAGAATGTGTCGTCTGTTCTGGATATACAAGGAGTGTATCAAGTGCAGGTAGGGGGCACTTGTGAGGACCCTTGTTGAGGAAATAAAAAAGAAATGGGACACCCTACACTCTTGCACACTTAAGTGTATATGTGCAAATGCGGAGCAAGGGCAAATATTGGGAAAGGGTAATGTCTTCAGAGGAAGCTGATGCATTGTTGGGCCTTTTTTATGACATGTGATGTATTGTGTGACCAGGTGAGATTCTCAGCTCTCTGAAGCAAACAGCTTTACAAAATGTGGGTTCCTAGCCCCAAACCGGTTAAAGATAATGTGTCCTGCCAAAATTGTTCAAAATTGGTTAGAAGAACAAAAAATGTAAGTGTTTATTTGGCTCACAAATTCCAAAACCTCAGTGGGATAGAGTATATGTGGGTTGTTCTGGAAAAACAAGTCTGTTCCATGTAGGCCCCACCTAATAAAAAACACAAGAATTAAAGGGTTTGCTAGTAATGTTTTGGTGGCAGATAAAACAGGACACCTTCCTAGGTCTTGTGCAGGCCATAGCTTGAAGTGTCCATTGTTTTTTGGAGGCACATTTGAACTTTTAAATATTAGACAGGTTTTAATGTTATGATTTATTGGTGAATTAAATATAAATATATCAATAGATATATAATGGAACATAAGCTCATGTAAGAGTTAAAATGAAGATTTTAATTGTAGTTACAGTATTTCAATAAATCTACACTGGATTCATTCATTATCTGTAACCGCTTATCCAGTTCAGGGTCAAGGTGGGTCCAGAGCCTACCTGGAATAATTGGGCGCAAGGCCCATACACCCTGGAGGGGGCACCAGTCCTTCACAGACACATTCACTCACACGGGCATTTTGAGTTGCCAATCCACCTACCAACGTATGTTTTTGGACTGTGGGAGGAAACCGGAGCACCCGGAGGAAACCCACATGGACACGGGGAGAACACACCAACTCCTCACAGACAGTCACCCGGAGCGGGAATCGAACAGACAACCTCCAGGTCCCTGGAGCTGTGTGACTGCGACACTACCTGCTGCGCCACCGTGCCGCCCTCTCCACTGGATATTAACTCCAAATTATTCAAACCTTGTTTTTGATTTGTTTTCTGACTCTTTATGATTATAATATAATGCTGTCTATGAACTGAAGTCTGTCCCTATCTTGCTTTCATATATAACAGAAGAATGATCTGTGTATGTGTGTGTGTGTGTGTGTGTGTGTGTGTCTTTGATAGGATAAGAATTATCAGGGGATAGTTCAGTTTGCCGTGTCGTTGGTTGATGCTCTGCTGTTTACGCACTACTTGGCTGTTGTTCTGCTGGAGGTTCGTCAGCTGCAGCCATGTTTCTCTCTGTGTGTGATTCGTTCTACGGACGGAGAAACACGACACTACAACCTCGGACAGCTCAGGTGCCCACACTTTAATCTGATTTATTTATTTGTATGTTTTTTATTGTTTTTTTATACTATTTTGATGAAGCATTAAGCAACTTTTTCTTTGTGTTTTGTGTGTAAAACAAAGCAATATATTTTTTTAGTTATGTATTAACAACTGTTTTCCTAAGCTTTTCAAAGGTAATGGCATTTGTTAATTATTTATTACTCTGTGGCTTTATTCTATTGGCTGTTTTTATATTGTTTAATTTTTAAGTTATATTGTGTTTTTATCTCATCCAACCCATTGTTTTGTCATAATGACATATAGAGCTGCAGGAGTGCTATCTGTAGGTGTGTGTGTATGTCTCATGCATAAATCAAATTGTGATTCCAAGCCCAGGGGGAAATGGAACATTAATCACCTTCTCTCTCTCTCTCTCTCTCTCTCTCTCTCTCTCTCTCTCTCTCTCTCTCTCTCTCTCTCTCTTTCTCTCTCTCTTTCTCTCTGTTCTCTGTCTCTCATCTCTCTATATAGCAGTCTATCTCATTCACTGTTCTATACATCACACTCTCTTTTTATGTCTCTATATCTTTCTCTTTCTTTCTCTGTCATCTTGGTTTTCATTCATTCTCTTTCGTCTCAGTTAGGTGCTCACAGCATCAGTCATGCAAACACACACACAGAGAGAGAGAGAGAGAGAGAGAGAGAGAGAGAGAAAGAGAGATGGGAAAATAATTTTTTCATTTTGAGTTTTAATCCTTTTACCACATCACATGTTTTAGTTTGATAATTAATTGAATACTTTTTTCTTATAGCAACAATCACATTTTGTTGTTGTCTTTTTCACAAGGTGCTACAATCACTGTGATGCAATGGGAATTATTACAGTTTAACACAATATGTTTATGACTGAGGTTTTTATCATGGTATATTTTAAACATTCAAATGATCCCATTTCTGTTTCAGCAACATTATTCATTCTTTCTGTCTACAGTATTCAGCGTGCTGCTCTGGTGCTCCTTGAACATTATTATAAGGATTTCTCTGTCCATAATGCTGCTCTACTCACTGCTGCTAAGTCCAGGACCGCCAAGCATCTGGCTGCTCTCAAAGTTTACAATGTGGACAGTGAGTTGGGTGAGTTTTCTTTGTTCAAGGCTTTTTCCTATTTTGCCTATTCACAAGAAAACCTGTTTTCTTATTATACAACACACAGGCCAAGATCTGATCCACTGTGAGGATTTTATTGCATTCTGCCAAAATAGTATTAGTGAGGTGAAGTTTTAATGTAGGACAAAAACATAAAAAATGCCACTTCAATTCACATTACCAACCTCATTTAACAATTGTTTTTCTTTTTTTTTTCAAATACTGATTGTATTTGGCTATCTTGACAGTTCACATTCATAAAATTATGTGTCCTTTATCTGTCTGTAATCTGAACGAATCTGTCCCTAAAATGGCACATGTGCAAATTGATGCATTGATGCATGTCGCCTGCATAACCATTAATAAAAACATGATATTTGTGAGAAGACACACTGTATTATGCTTAGGAGGACAGCAAACAGCTTGCTATTACTGCTGCACCAATAACTTAGTTAAATCTCAAATGTCTCCCCCCACTGTAAGTAGTGCACAAGCCTAAAATTACTGTTTATGCACGCACATAGTTTGTTATAAGTCAAGTTATAAAACCATTTATATTTTGACATTTTCCTGTCGAACTACTTCCTTGGACTTGGGTTACAGAGACAGCACAGAGCACAGAACTGAATCTGGAATTTCACCCTGGATTCTGACCCAATGTTCAGGACCTCCACAAAGGAGATATCATGTGGGTGGTGGATAAATCTCAGCACTGCAGTGACACTGACATTGTGGTGATATGGCAGTGTGTGTAGTGCTCTTATGAGTGGATAAGACACAGCAGTGCTGCTAGAGATTTTAACATCTGTGTCAACTCACTGTCCACACTGAGATACATATATTTTATTGGTCAAACTTATAGACATAAATTCAGAGACAGTTGCTCATACATTCTCAGCACTGTAGTGACACTGACATTGTGGTGATATGTCAGTGCGTATTGTGCTCTTATGAGTGGATCAGAAAGAGCAGTGCTGCTAATCTGTTGCATCAGATGTTCTGACCATTAAAGAACAGGGTGAAAGGGAGCAATGAAAGTATGCAGAGCAAGAGGGGCTGGAAATTTTAAAACCTGTGTCAATACACTGTCCACACTCTCACACACACATATCTTGTTGGTCCACCTGATAGATAACAGCAGCTAATCTGTTGCATCAGATGTTCTGACCATTGAAGAACAGGGTGAAAGGAAGCAATGAAAGTATGCAAAGCAAGAGGTGCACCCCTCTCTGTAATTTTAGATCTACAAAGTGCTCCTGTGGACAGTGGAGCTGAAAACATGGACACTGAAACTAAAATAAGGAGGCGGTCATGATGTTATTGTTGATTTGTTTAGATCTGCTTTCAATTGTCTGTGTCCTCTGGCCCTCTCTGACTGGCAGGGGGGAGAGAAGGGGGAGAGGTGACAGTCTGTGTGTGAGAGGGAGTGGCTGAGGGGGTATTCTGCAAAAAACAGAGAAAACTGCAGATGAGTGGGAGGGGACATATATTTGATCATAAACTATTCCTTGGATCAAAACCCAATATGGACATATGTGGTATCATGAGAATCTTAAGAACCTGAACTTTAACAATTATCAAAAAAATTTGGAACTTTCATTACTGTGTGATTGCAGCATCTGCTTAAATAGAGATGTGCAGGTTGCCTTCGAATCATTGCATAACAAACAGCTGTAACTCAAAAATGCTTTAGCCCAAAGTTTTGAAAATACTCAAGCTCCTTTCCCATGTTCCCAAGTTCTGTCTGATTTGTGTGAAGTTTGTTGTAGTTATAGCTCAAAGAGTGCTTTGAGCCCTGCCCATGCATATTTGTTGAATAACTGCTGCAAGAGCGTGTCAAAAGTTCCAACTTTTTAAAATAATTATTGACCTACAGTCTATACAGATTGCAAAAATACCAGTTGTTTATTGATAAGACAAATTTCCAGGGAGGAGTTCGAAAAGCTCCATTTTCACATACCTGATTATTCTGGATAAACTATGCATTTTTTGACAATAGTTGCAATTGCAAAGTTGTAAGACACTATGCAGAGTATGCAATAAAGCAAACTGCTTGTCAATATGTTTATATTTCGCTGAGATATTCCATATTTGCATGTTGAAAATTCGAATTGCGCCCCCTATTGGCTATCGCAATGAAACTTTTTATGTGCTCAGGAAGTGGTGCCATGGACATACCATGCAAGTCTCATGATGATAGGACCTTGTCAAGGTCATGCTGCTGAAATTTGATTGGCCGTTGGCGGCCATGTTTTTTCGAATATGTCATCATCGTCATAGAATCTGAGTCAGCTCATCACCCACTACATGCATACCAATCGGCATGTCAATCAGACAATCCTGTGAAGCGTAACAAATTTTTTGTTGTTATAGTGCCCCCTAGGCTTGCAGTTGCACAACCAAGTACTTATGTCTTCCAACCCTTATAGGGATCAAGCTTGTGAAGTATCGTAGCATTCGGAGAAAGCATTTGTGAGTTATAGCTGTATTTGTGTGATATTTGGAACGCGAGCTCCAGCCCTGTTTTTGATCCAGCCCAGTGATGAAATTCCAACTTTTTTTAAATTATTAAATTTAACTTTAAAATTATTAAAGTTCAGGTTCTTAGGACTCTGTCCTACCACATATGTCCATATTGGGTATATTTCCAGAGACTAGTTCTCGCTCAAAAATGTGTGCGATTTTGCATATTATGCAAATTAGCTCAAAATCTAAGTAGGCGGAGCTTATGGGTTCTTGAGGCTTTATTGTAGGTTCTCACCTGAGGAATCAGGGAAAAAAAGAATTTTGTCTCTACGCCACACGGGGTAGGAGATATAGGGAGCGCCACCATCAGGCTGATTGGGCTGAATCTTTGCGCCTGAGTAGCTGGAGGGTTTACTACCAGTTGACCAAACGACAAGTCTGTAGGACCTACGATTTGGGCTGCCCATCGTGTTTCATTGGAGAAAAAGAAGAAAAAAAAAAAGAAGAAGAAGAAGAAAAATCGGAACAAAAACAATAGGGCTCCAGCACTTGCAGTGCTTGGACCCCTAAAAAGAAGAAGAGGAACCGGAATAAAAACAATTGGGCTCCAGCACTTGCAGTGCTTGGATATATCAGATTTTTGTCGCTTGGGCCTGGTAATATAAACATAGCACTCATGCAACACTAGGAAATAATTGGGTTTGGTCATGGTTACATTAATCTCATATGCAGATGCTCCAAAACTTCCCATTCTATTAGCAATTGAATTCTCTTCAGCTGCAAGTAGTTTTCATGTTTGGGTCATATCATGTTTGGATATGTGGATATTTAGATATGCTATCTGGCCAAATGTTTATAGAGACCTGCTTATTCAAAGTATCTTTTGAATTCAAGAATATTAGGTATTTGCAGCCCTTTTCTGCTATATGAGCTTCATTTTTTTTCGGAGATTTTACACTTGCACGTTGCTTTTAGGATTTAATTTCACTCAGCCACAAAGCATTCTTGAGGCTGCCTACTGGTGCTGGATGAGTAGTTCTGGATCACAAACAGGGGTCCAACTCATCTCAAAGGTATTTTTGCCCCGTCATTGCAGTTCCACTGGTCCAAAGTCCAGTAATGAGGGGCTTTACATATTAGGTGTACAAATCTATTTTAAAGCATTTTATGTGTGTGTAAGATATAATTGTAATTTTTTTTTGTAATAAATTTTTTTATTGTTTTATCTGCTTCATGAACAATATCCATACAAATCACATACATTTTGTACATCCACACACAGCACAGACACATACAACATACAAAAGCACAATCACACAACACAGCCAGAGTGTAAGGAGCACTGTATGAATAGGACTAATGAGGTTTCTAAAAGAAGGCAAAGGGGTTCCATCTGTCTTTGAAGAACACTACATACATACAAACAAAAAGCTGAATTCAACCCTAGTTTTATTGTATGTTGTCAAACAGTTAGAGAGTTACAAGGACAGGCAAGGTCTTCAGTATGGGATTTTTGTTTGGATGGCCATAGTCTCTATATTTGATTTATATCGTGGTTCACTTTTTTGACAGTGTAATAATATAAATCCAGTAATCTCTTATAATGTAAGAATTGAACCAAATGCACTCACCATTCCTGTGGTTTGAGGATTACTGGATACTAGGACTATTGTCAAGGCAAATGATATCTTGTGGATATATTTTTCTCTCTTCGGTTATCTCTTTTTCTTTCTCTTCCTCTCTCTTTCCCTCTCTGTTGTTTAAAGCCAAACTGAAATCATATCTGTCGGACTGTAAGTTAAAACCATGGAATGCACTATGTACCCACTGACCCCTGCACTGCCCTCGGGCAGTTTGGCAACTTGAAGCAAGCAAGAGCCTTCAGTTAATGATATAACTCAAGCCACAATAACAAATCAGAAAACTCTCAACTATGAAGCACCCTTATTGTACT
This sequence comes from Hoplias malabaricus, assembly GCF_029633855.1. NCBI lineage: Eukaryota > Metazoa > Chordata > Actinopteri > Characiformes > Erythrinidae > Hoplias > Hoplias malabaricus. The sequence goes on along the minus strand of NC_089811.1, from coordinate 20,420,563 downwards.
GTGAAACTAGCCTGCAATCATCCTGACATTTTTCTAGCCAAACATAGAGGTATTCTTCTAAAATAACTCATATGTATATAATTACATCCTAACTTTCACAAATCACAAATCTTAATAAATACACATTTTTGCTTCGAGCACATTTTTTAAAACATTCACGGTCCATCTTCTCAGCTCCACTGACAAGACAGGAGCACTTTGTAGTTCTACGATTACAAACTGTAGTCCATCTTTTGCTCTGCATACTTTGTTTACTCCCTATCACCATGTTTCTCAGTTGTCAGGATCTCCACAGAGCAGGTATGATTTGGGTGGTGGATCATTCTCAGTGCTGCAGTGACACTGAACTACAAAGTGCTCCTGTCTGGTCAGTGGAGCTAAGAGAATGTACTGTGAGTGTAGAAACAAGGAGGTGGCCCTAATGTTTTGGTTGATCAGTGTATATGTACAGTTGTGCAAATATTTTTGGCACCTGACAAAATGAGATTGGAAAAGCTATTTATTTAAGTTTTTGGCCCAAAAGAATATAATTAAAAACAAATAATACTATTACGGGCGGCACAGTGGCGTAGCAGGTAGTGTCGCAGTCAAACGGCTCCAGGATCCTGGGGTTGAGGGACTGTGTGTGAGGAGTGTGTGATGTGTTCTCCGGTTTCCTCCCACAGTCAAAAACACACGTTGGTAGGTGGATTGACGACTCAAAGTGTCCGTAGGTGTGAGTGAATGTGTGTCGCCCTGAAAAGGACGGGCGCCCCCTCCAGTGTGTTTCTGCCTTGTGCCCAGTTATTCCTGGTAGGATCCGGACCCACTGCAACCCTGAACTGGATAAACGGCTACAGACAATGAATGAATGAATAATATTATTACAGTAAGTAGTCTTTTTCTGTGTGAATGTGTAGTTTTAAACATTTCAAAAACATGTAACACTTAATAAACACTTAATTATTTTAATTCAAGTGTGCTGTTTATTTAATAAATCCTTATGATCAATGAGAAGGTCTGGAAACAAACTGTTCTTCACACTAGCTGAAAACATGTCTATTAATTATAAGAAAAAAACTCTTTTTAATGAGAACGTTGTTAAATGTTTAAATAATAATAACATTATATTATATAGTATTATATACCACATTACTGTAAACGTAACATTTTATTAGGAGTGGATTTCATGAGCACACAAGGCACTGATGCTGGGTAACTTTTCATTCATTGACTGATTCATTCATTAATTTTCTGTAACTGCTTATCCAGTTTGGGGGTCACGGTGGTTGAGGAGCCTACCCAGAATCACTTGGCGCAAGGCAGGAAATTGGATTATTAGTTAAAGATAAATTATTTTCCATTTAAAATTGTTTGACTAAGCTTGAAAATGTTTTTTTGAAATACTTTCACACACAAAGTTTGGGAAATTCCTGCCCACTCACAATGTAACTGCTGTATCAGTGTACTCCCTGTTCCAGCACTGACCATGTTTGTTCTTTCCTTTTCACACTGCTCAGTGTGCTGTGTCAACGCTTTGACAAACTCTTGGCCTGCAGCTTTGAATAATGACCCAAGGGTACGCTCAAGAGACAATACTGTACCAGAACAGTACTGCAGCCCACCACACCTCACCACACCAGTATGTGTGTGTGTATGTGTGTGTGTGTGTGTGTGTGTGTGTGCAGTGGTTATTTATATTTATCATGTACACACATACATACATAGACACACACATAAAAACAATATTCATTTGCTTATTGGGTTTGATACTGTAATATAATGGGTTCCTCCAATAAAATAAAATAAGGATAATTGTATGTATAATTTAGCTCCAGGGGCCTGGAGGTTGTGGGTTCGATTCCTGCTCTGGGTGACTGTCTGTGAGGAGTTGGTGTGTTCTCCCCGTGTCCGCGTGGGTTTCCTCCGGGTGCTCCGGTTTCCTCCCACAGTCCAAAAACATACGTTGGTAGGTGGATTGGCGACTCAAAAGTGTCCGTAGGTGTGAATGTGTTTGTGTGTCTGTGTTGCCCTGTGAAGGACTGGCGCCCCCTCCAGGGTGTATTCCCGCCTTGCGCCCAATGATTCCAGGTAGGCTCTGGACCCGCCGCGACCCTGAACTGGATAAGTGGTTACAGATAATGAATGAATGAATGAATGAATGTATGTATAATTGTTCATTGTTGTGCTAATTATCCTCTGTATTATAAATTTTCATCTATATTTGCACCAGTTGTGGATACAGATGTTCAAAACAGCACATATAATCTCCACAGAAAATAATGTAATGAATTGGCATGGTCTGGAGCAGTTCATGTAATTAAGGTCACCATACATCATCAACTAGACGAACTTTCTGGATTAGCATGCACCAGCACACGTTTGGCCATATAGTACCTTTGGTAAAATAATTTCCAGCTTTACGCAAATTAATTTTGTAGCCTAAATATTGCAATAACCTAAACACACATATACACACACACCTCAGACTTTGACCATTTTAATTTTAAATGTTACATGTGGCTGCAATTAGATAATGTAGACACTCAGAGAATAAGACACTTTGCTTTTATAGTGCAGAGGCCTGTGGCGTCCTCATGTGTTTGCCTAGCTGAACAGCATGCTAACCTTTGAGAACGGTTCTCAAACCAGCTAACAAAATTACACAAAGAAGGAAAAAGCTTTGTTTTATTTGTTTTTCTGTTTGGTAATGGTTGCAATATTTTAATCAATTACAGTTGGGTTTGTTTATGACTGGGTGTTTTTTTTAGATATTAAGGTGTAAACCAACATTTAAACCATTACTGGAAGATGCTACCATTAGAAAATGTAGAATGTGTAATTTTTTCAATAATGTAAGCAAAAATGCAGTTGTCTTCTGTATAAGGAAGACAACTTATTAATCTCAATATTAAGGCAATTAAGACAATGTTTAACATCTATTCAATTATGACCAGGCAAAATGTCAGTTTTACTGTATTGCCAAAACTATCAGGACACCCAAACATGAATTCATTATTAAACCATGTGCATTCATTACACTATACACTCCAGCCATCTGTCTCTTAGTATCATGGTATCTTAGATCATGGAAAATCAATGTCATGAAAAACATTTTGTATTGGTGGTGCATCCAGAGCTACTTTAGAATTGGTTAATGAATGCTAAAACTGAAGACAGAGCATTTTTACACTTTCGTTGATCCTTTCCTGTCCAAAAATACAAGTCACAACTAATGGGAGGGAAACAGATTAAAGGGCAAAAGTGGCCGGGCAAAAGTGTGGCATTGTAATATCTATAAAATTGTTAATATGTATTGATGTTGCTTTATAATTATATACAGGTCATTTTACATTTAAATGCATTATAATGAACTATTATAATGACACTTGTATAACTTCACATTTATAAGTTACAAAATAATATATTATAGCTCATTATAAGAGTCTTATGAGACATTTCTAGAGTTTAAATGTATACTCACAAAGCTTTATTACCAAGTTACAATGATTTATAACTGCACTCATAGTGGCTTATAAATATGGGCTTCATAGAAAGTGTTACAGACAGTTTTCTTCAGTTTTGCTTGAATTTATGCTGCTTTTATCTCTGGGTGTGACTGAATAAGCCAAACTCACCAATTAAATGATGTGTTCACATACATTAGCTTATAAGGTATATCGCCTGTCACTAGTCAGGTGAAAATATCTGGTCCTATTCTAGCCCCACCCCCTACCCACCCTTTCCCCTCTCTGATAATGTAGGTTACTGTTGATTTAAAGAAATGCCACTTTTCAACACTAAGGGCAGTGTTATGACTCTGGTCCAACTACAGCAGACCAGCTGTCCTCACTAACCCAGCTTTCAGTCATAACAGCATGAGAGGATCTTGCCTAGCATTGCTATACAGAACCCCCCTCCACTGTAAACATGCATTATTAATTATGTCTATCACCTGCACATGGATAAATATGCATAGCACGTTCCACTCCATCAAGCTCCAGAGCCTAAACTGTGTATGGAGCTAATATGCATCTTATTACTTATGAATATACTGACCCGTGGGTGCGTAATAATGAGCTCAGTTCATTTGAACTCAGTGAAGTACTTATTACTGGAGACATGATCTGCCTCTGTCTGCAGGGTTTCACCCTGGGGGGCTGATGTAGAGCTGAATTAAAAGAACATTGCTGAGTTTGGTTAATGCTGTACAGTGCTGTGCAAAACTCACCTTTTGTCCAGGTTTATTGTTAGATAAGACAGAAGGAACAACTCTGTTTATGATGGTTCACTCAGTGTAAACCCCTTTTTAACCCTTAGCCCTACCTCTTTGTATTGCCTATAGGTAGGGGTGTCTTAGTGTAATGTAGTTTCAGTGCATTTTAACATGTTTCATTTCAACCATTATCACTTGTGATAATTCCACTGTAAATGTGATTTGTGACTTTATTTTAATAACTAGTTGCAGTTTTGGATGAATATAAATATTTTTAAAAAATTCTGTGGAGTCTAAGAACAAAATACATGTATGAGTAGAGTGGGAGGACTTGGAAATCTTCTGAATATCTGAACTGAAGGAAAAGTTCGGGAACCACTGCTTTAGGCATAAAATTCTCCTCATTGCAGTCATACAAGGACTTTCCGAGGGTTCAGTCATAGGTCCTCTTCTTTTCATTATTTACATGCTCCCCCATGGTCAAATTAATCACTGCCATGTTCTTAATGTCCATTGTTATAGTGATGACACACAGATCTACGTGAGCACCAAAACTGCCTCCACTCTACCGCCCTCTGCCCTTATATTCCAGTGCACCTAAGCTATGGTCAATCTCATGATCCCTCTTCTCAGAAATTTCACCATTGACATAGAAGGAGCATGCCATCCTATTCTGGGAGATGATCATTGCCTCATTCTTGGGGGTGGGTTTGGTTGAGTCCTCCTGTTCGGTATATATTCACTGTTCCCATTTAAGTGTTGTGTAGAAGCAATGTGTTTAATATGTGCAAGTCTCCTAATGGCTGGCCTCCCAATTGCTCTGTTTGGGTTGATTGGTGATGTTAGTTTTTGGGTGTAGCAGTTAATTTGTTTTTTGGTTAGTTGAGTAGGCTAGAACACAAAGTATATACAAACTACACTGTTTCTTACTAACAGGACATAGTGAACTATTGCTATGACTGTTGCTATGATATGTCATACCAAGCTACAATTGCAAAATTGTCTGCTTTTATTTTTTCCAAAGGCTGAATCTCAAATATCTCCCTCCTCACTGCATAGTGCACAGTGTCACAAAGTCAAAAAGACCAGTTTCTGCAGTAAAATAGTGCATTGTACGTTTGATAAAATAATACATTTACACTCAATATAAGCTGTCTGTGTGTAATAATAATAGTTTTATTATCTGTGAAGTGCACTATGTAGAGAATTTGGCACTAATTTCCAGATGTAAGAAGCTCCTCCTTTTGTTTCCCTGCTAGGTTATGAAACAATAGTGGTTATATTGTGAACTTCTCAGTATACTCAGCTTTGACACTTAAGTATACTACATAATACATTCTTCAAAATGTCATTCTTCTCTGTCTTTTACCAGGCACCTTTTTAGCTGCTGGTGTTGCCAGACTCATGGACAGACTGCCACAAAATCACTACAATGATTATGCCAGGGAATTGGACCATTGGAAGCAGAAAATGCAACCAGCTTTTAAGACTGAATGTTGTAGAATTTGCGATTCTTTGAACAATAATGATAATACACGGCTTATTATTCTTGTTGTTGTTGTTGTTGTTGTTGTTGTTAACAATTTTTTGAATAATAATATTAAAAATGTATTATACATTTGGTTACCATTCCCCGCTAGAATGTGGGTTTAGTGTCCAGGATTTTCATACTCCCTTTTAATAACAGTCTCATAAACACACAACATCACTTCAAGTTATAAAGGACACTTTATTAAAACACTAATCACTTAATTGACATAGCACAATTTTTATAGCCTCAAAAACTGGCATCAATGCAGATGAAACCCCTCTTATGTGTCTTATTAATTGCTAGGTTATATAGATTGTGTGACTAAATATGATCTAACTCTAATGTAAGTTAACGGAGGTTTAAAGGAGGTTTAATCATTGGATGGGTGGATGCGGCTGAGGATGGTGTTGTTATGGAGAGGTTTCATCCAGGATGAGCAGGCCGCTTCCGGCATTCTTCTGAGTGGAGTGACGTAGTTGGTATTCCTTGTCCAGGTGGACTGATGATGTCACTGTTTTGGCTGGGGGTTCCCTGAAGCGGGCATATCTTGAGATGCCTCATTGATCAGTTTCAGAATTGGTGTCTGAAGTCCATGAATTTCTATCTTATCTATTTACTAATTTCAGGGGTGATTTCTTATTTTGGCCAAAAATAAGTTTCACCTGCTTTGATCAGCCATTAGTAAAATGCATTAATGGGCAATAAAAGAAAACAAAACAAACAAACAATAATAAGCTGTGACTGACACTGACAGATTTATTTCTAAAAAGGCTTAAATATCTGTGGGCTCAAATCTAGAACTGGTCTCAGGCTCAGTAATGTGTGTGGTCTCCATGTGCCGTATGACCTCCCTACAACGCTGGGATGTTCTCCTGAGGGATATCCTCCCAGACCTGGATTAAAGCATCACTGAACTCCTGGACAGTCTGTGGTGCAAGGTGGCGCTGGTGGATGGAACGAGACATGATGTCCCAGATGTGCTCGTTTGGATTCAGGTCTGGGGAAGGGGCAGGCCAGTCCATAGCATCAATGCCTTCATCATGCAGGAACTGCTGCCACACTGCCACATGAGGCCTAGCATTGTCATGCATCAGAAGGAACCCAGGGCCCACTGCACGAGCAGTACCTAACCCTAGTCAGGGTACCTCTGGCTAGCACATGGAGGGCTGTGCAGCCCTCCAAATAAATGCCTCCCTACACCATTACTGACCCACTGCCAAACCGGTCATGCTGGAGGATATTGCAGGCAGCAGAACGTTCTACACAGCGTCTCCAGACTCTGTCATGTCTGCCACATGTTCTCAGTGTGAACCTGCTCTCATCTGTGAAGAGCACAGGGCACCAATGGCGAATCTGCCAATGTTGGTGTTCTCTGGCAAATGTCAATCACCCTGCCCAATGTTGGGCGGTAAGCACAAGCCCCACTTGTGGACGTCAGGCCCTCATGCCACCCTCATGGAGTCTGTTTCTGACAGTTTGTGCAGAAACATGGATATAAGTGGCCTGCTGGAAGTCATTTTGGTGGGCTCTGGCACTGCTCCTCTTGTTCCTCCTTGCACAAAGGAGGAGGTAGCCGTCCTGCTGCTGGGTTGTTGCCCTTCTACGGCCCCCTCCACATCTCCTGGTGTACTGGCCTGTCTCCTGGTATCTCCTCCATGCTCTGGACACTGCTGACAGACACAGCAAACCTTCTTGCCACAGCTCGCATTCATGTGCCATCTTGGAGGAGCTGCACTACCTGAGCAACTTCTGTAGGTTGTAGGCTTATGGCACTGTCTAAGGGTGAGAGCACTGACAAAATGCAAAAGTGACCAAAACATCAGCCAGAAACAATGAGAACAGAGAAATGGTCTGTAGTTACCATTTGCAGAAACACTCCTTTATTGGGGTTGACTTGCTAATTGCCTCTCACTTCTACCTGTTGTCTGTTCCATTTGCACAACAGCAGGTGAAATTGATTCACAAGCAGTGTTGCTTCATAACTGGACAGGTTGATTGTGGACAAGTGTGATTGACTTGGAGCTACATTGTGTTGTTTAAGTGTTCCTTTTATTTTTTTTGAGCAGTATATATTTCTTGCTTTGATAGCTAATGCCACTGTGTAATTTGCTTATGCTTTCTGGGCTTTTTTTCTGGCATTCAAAAATGAATAATTTGCTTTTAAAGGCTATTACGAGTGGAATGTAAATGAAGTGTGAGCTGACATTTATGCAGTACCAAATGCTTCTGACAAAATATTGTTTATGATTATACTCAAATTCAGTAACACAGTAAATTTGGTAACGTATTTGACTCTATTAATCAGCACTTTCATAAGTCTTTCTTAAGATGAATTGGGTGTGGCTAAACAGGATATAGTTCAAATAGAAATGTGCAGATTTATTTGTGTGTCTATGCATTGCTTATAATTTCTGTAGCTGGCAAACAGCATTCTGTCTCCTGGTGTCTTGTTTCTTGTATTCAGGTCCCAGCAGTGATGGTGCGGCAAGTCAGTCTCGAGCCAAATTAGCTGCAGCTGCCCGTCATAAAGACACCAGCCACAGCGAGCTGTACTACGAGGAAGCTGACCACGAGAGGAGGGTCCGCAAACGGAGAGCACGGTACAACTATCATTGAGAAAGAGTGAAGGAGACAGAGAACATGATTTATTTTGGTGTATTGTATAACACCACTGCTTTTGTCACACAGAATACTATGGTTTTATTCTTAGCTATAGCAGGAGTACAGAAATATATCAATCAGAGTAAGCACTTGACACATGTCTGTTGCAGGACAAAAAATTAATTGCAAAAAGATGCTGTATTAGAGTGGGTTTGCATCGTAATGTAAGTGAAACTCAGTGTAAATGTAAACGATACTCAATGGAAAAGTAATATTTTGCTCAAACGTATTCTGATTTCCTTCTTCTGTTAAAAGAAATTGATCAGTCAACACATGTCTAATGTTTGAAATTAGTTTTTGTAATTTTGCACTAATGTACTGATAATATAGCTAACAAATATTTATTTGAAGCTTATGCTCCACCAATTAGCATCATGCAAAGTGTTTGGAATGGATAATGCTACTATGCTACTCCAAGCTATGTGACTTCTGTCCATTTTGTTCATAAAACAGTGACACAACCCCATTAGAAATTAATCTATTTGAGATGCAGCCTGAAATTGACCTTGTTAGCTCATGCAAATATTATGATGTAATATGTGGTCATTGTGGATAGCATATAAAAATTGGGACACATCCACAATGTACTTGAAAACTATAGAAATTATGATAACTTGATAGACATTTTTACTTCTGCTCCTGCTGTGAAAGTGTAAGAAATTCTAAGATAAGTAGGTCTAGCGGAAGCAGCAGTTACTTGCATTTCCTCATCTTAATCCTAGCATGATTGAAATGTCTTGATCCTGAGGACAGGGTCCCTCCTTCTTGCCAGCAATTAGGGGGCCATTTTCAAATTTCTATTTATAGCGTTTGCAAATTTTAAAAATGCACATAAAAACTAGAATGGAAAATATTATATACATATATATGGTCACTGTCTAATTAAAAACATATATCTCCCAAAATAGCAACTTTACAGAAGAAGGAAATCCTTCTTACATTTCAGTTGAAGGCAATGGAAAAAGATATTATTCCAGATAATTTTGTAGAATTTCTATTGGTGCATTCATCATGGAATTTTCATAGTGTGAAATGAAAATTTCACACTATGTGTGAAATTCATCTGTATGCAAATGATGTAGTAAACTAAATATTCAACAGAGATACATGTTTTGTAATTAGACAGTGATGATATACATATGGTGTCATTAGATAAAAAAAAATATTCTGTGATTAAACATAATTAATCACAAGTTAAAATACTATCTCCTTAAAATGCTGTCTACCTTTTTTTTGGTTGGAATAAATGTTTATTGTGGTTTGCATAAAAGAACAGTTAGAGGAAATCCTTAGTTTTACTTTGTTATAACATTTCAGAGTAGTTTTATTATATTTGTATTAGAATCTCTTAATTTGTTTCGCAAATATTGTCAGGAATAGTGTTAACATCAAACAGAACAAATCTTGGGCACGAGCTTTAACTGAGATATTTGCAGTGCGCAGCTCAAAGCTCAGACAAAAAAATAAAATGTGCCTAGCTTCTTGCAGCAGCTGTTTGTGTGGGAAATTGGTCAGGATATATGCTAATGCAACATGCATCCTGATAATGTTATAATGGTGAAATGCTAAAAGCTGAAAGCTGCTTAATTTGAGGGTGTGGTAATTTATGCATGCAGATTAACAGTGTTAAATGGTTGTCAGCAGCTTCCATTACATGCTCAGCTGCATTAGCCTTGTAGCTTCATTGCACAACTGAAGAAGCAAGTTTTAAAAACAAAATCTATCCTATCTGATAGATTATTTTGAGGCAAGAGGAAAGTTTTATTTATTTTGTTGTTCCTGCTCCCAGGCTTGTGGTGGCAGTAGAGGAGGCTTTCACACACATCCGGCGGCTGCAGGAGGAGGAGAAAAAGAAGTCCCCGGGTGATGTGATGGACCCTCGTGAGGCAGCTCAGGCCATTTTCCCGTCAATGGCAAGAGCTCTGCAGAAATACCTGCGAACCACCCGCCAACAGCACTGCCACAGCATGGACAGTATCCAGACTCACCTGGCCTTCTGTATTACCAACAACATGACCCCCAAGGTCTACACAATGCATGGACACAGACATACACACACACACACACACACACACACATTATAGTAAGAAACATGCATTAATTATATCATGACATGCTGAATCATGGACCTCTGGTGAAAAAAAGTTTTTAATATTACAATATATATAATCACAGAAAAACAAAATACCACAATATAATTTTTACCAAATATCGTGCAGCCCTAGTAAGTGCCTTAATGTGCAAACTGAAACGTCAATGCCTGTTGCCACCTAAGCTTGCCACAGGTCTTTTACAGTCATTTGAGGTTTCCGACCACCTGCTTCTCAGGAATTTGGTGGCAGCTGCTGATGTCCTTCTGATGTAGCCAGTGTTCCTTTAAATATGAACTTGCAAACTATGCTCACAAATGTATCTTCAGCAACATTCAATGCTTTTGCAATATTTATGTGTCCTTTTTCTTGTTTGTGCAAGAATTTGTAGCCTTTTGGACAATTCACTTTCTAACATGCAGTCAAATTACAATAAAACAACCTAGCCAACCCAGGTATTTGATGTGTTATCTAACTTAATGAACCTCTTCATTAATTGCATCAGATGTGCTTGAGGCAACACCCAAATAACAAATATGAGCTCTTCTGAGGTACTCTATTCAGGGGTTTGAATAATTCTGAGACTGCAGTAATCATTAAAAGTGGCATTTTGTGCTGTATTTGCAGAAACTACTTGTTCTATTATTCTATTAGTTGTGTGTATTAGCTGAGACCTGAAATGGATCAAGCGACAAAGAAAGTGATGATGATGATTTTAGTTTCATACCAGTCACTGAGATATGCCTAATATTAATAGGATAATAA